>NC_068359.1:26142667-26485167 GCF_020536995.1 Dreissena polymorpha | reverse complement strand
GTTTTTTTTATTTCTCAGTTATGTCAGTGGATCCCAATATTTATAACAATGGCCTCTTACCAACCTGGTCCAGTTGTTGAAACATTTTAAACATTTGTTAAAGCTTATCATGGTTAATGTTTAACCCGATATTTTTTCAACACAAAATTTTAATTGAAATCCTTGGTAAATTTTTCATGGTCAAAATTAAGCACAAAGTGGCCATTAAAGCAGAGCTCATGCTATTAAAGTAACAGAAAATATATAAGCCTCACTGTGGTAAAACAGGGCTTAGCTCTTCTTGCAAAGGTTAAATTGCCGCGTCTTGTTTCAGTTTATGGAACACTGGAGCTGGACCATACATTGACAGTTGAAGAATCTTCATGGTAAGTCTCATGAGTAAATATTTTCCAAAGATGCAATTAGACAATATGTCGGCATGGTAGGTCTCATATCAAGATGTTAGATAATATACACAAATGGATTTGGGAAATAGAGTGTAGTCAAACCCAATATTGCAGCTAAATAACATCAAAAGCTGGGGCTTCTATATACATTTACTTGGACATCAAAATGCCTCAAGGGGAGTGAAACATGGAAGCGCCCAAGGCAGAACCGTATCCATTATGATCTAAAAATAGTTAAAGGGATCTTTTCACGGTTCGGTAAATTGACAAAATTGAAAAAAGTTGTTTCAGATTCGCAAATTTTCGGTTTAGTTATGATATTTGTGAGGAAACAGTATTACTGAACATTTGCCATGGTCTAATATAGCCATTATATGCATCTTTTGACGATTTAAAAACCTAAAAATTATAAAGCGTTGCAACGCGAAACGATTGAATAATTTGGAGAGTTCTGTTGTCGTTTAAATTTGTGAAACTACAAAGATTGCTTATATAACGTATAAAATACCCAACTGATGTATGCTTGGCAGGATAGCTCAGTTGGTTAATGCGTTTTTACTTCAGGATTCTGGGGGTCACTGGTTCGAGCCCTGCTGCGGACTACTTTTTTTTTCCTTTTTTAAATTTTATTTTTGATTTTTTACTGGAGCTTTTAAAATTTAATGTTTACATTAATCAATATAAAGCATTTAATGACAAACTTCAAAACATGCCAAAATCTGTGAAAAGGGCCCTTTAACACCTTGTTGTTACTTGTAAAGTATCTACAGACTACTTTGCAATATTTTTCTATGATATTTAAGTAATAGAAATAGAACAGGTACTGTGCATGCTCTCCATATTAATTTCAATTAAAATCTAGTACCATAAAACTTTTCATTGCATGCACTTGCTTATTTGTTTGTTCAGGTATTATGATATATCCTTTCCTATTTAGGAGTAAAGTTTGCTGGATAAAGAAGTGCTAAAACCCTTCTTTTCAATGCCTGTATTTTCACCACTTCAGTAAGGGTTTTGCACAAAGGTGTTGTATTTCACTCAATTCATTCAGTGTTGAACAGTGTAGAAGAGATTATTTTGCAATAACAAAGAGTTCTGTTTCCTGTCATTATTACTGATTTATGCATATAATTTATCACACAATTTATGGTAATTGTTAAACAAATTTAAACTCAAACATGACAGTTTTGATAGCAGAACATAGTCAGATAAATCACCTGGACTAACAAAGGTTATAGTTTAGTTTAAACCTATTTATTTTAGCTCGATTGCATCGAAAGCCTAGGGCTTATATAAACGCTCTCGAGTCCGTTTCCTGGGCCTTGAACCAGTACTTGGTGTCTTTGGGGGCGGGGGATCTAAAGAACGCTCCCACGGTGGGGATCAAACCCGTGACCTCCCGGTCACTAGGCGGACATCATATCCATTACACCACGGCGACCTGCGAAATTAGGTAATTGCGGCATGTCAGCAGTATTATGTGGAAGTAAAAACATATATTCAAAAAATAAAATTATTTTCAGTAAATCTAATCACACTATAGTGTTTGAATAATGCGTAGAAAAATTATCTATGAAAATTCTTAGATTGTGTGCTGCTTCTTTGAAAAAGATTATTAAAAAAGAGTGTCTAAGTGAGTTAAAAGCGCTTATAATAATACAAAAATTAGATTTTAGCTTCGAAAGAGCTTTGAATATTTTGATATTGATTGTGAAAATGATAAAACTCTGCTAAATTAGATGCACATGGAAAATATATGGTATTCAATTAATATGCATAAGAGACAAAAGAAAAAAATATGCTTTATCTATTTTACTGTTAATTTTATAATGTGACTAACAATAATCAAATTTAGTGTTTTCAGATATACACATGTATTCAGATACATGCAGCATAAGCTTTTTTTATCATTATTTTTCAAATCAAAATTATCTTTAACAACAGTTTTATCTACTTATAACTAATTTGTTTTTGTTGGAAAATAACATATTAGCCATGACTTTTATAAGTAAAATAATTATGTATTTTGTTAACTGCTATTTGTAATATCTGAATGAATTAAAGATTGTCACTTACTGGGTATTTTAGGACATCAAACAACATACATATAGTGAATAACATGAAAAATCGATTTTGGGAACTTGATTACTCTTTGAAATATATACAAAGCATTTAAGTCTTTATTATAATGTGATATTTTTTATATAATTATGACTCATTATGACAATAAGATATAAAATTAATAAATATGTGTGTATTTTTACTGTAATATAACTATTATTATTATTATTAGTAGTAGTAGTAGTAGTAGTAGTATTACTTTGTTTATTATTCACTCTTTAAATGAATAATATATTATGAGGTGCGTCTCTGGAAACCTCGACCAGGGCTTAACCCATTTATGCCTATTGGACTCTCCCATCCTTCTAAATTGGATCAATTTAATTCCAATATTAGGGATGTTTAGTATATTTATTTCTATATTTAGAATATTTCTTACACAAATTCCTTTAAGCAAACAGCGCAGACCCTGATGAGACGCTGCATCATGCGGCGTCTCATCTGGGTCTACGCTGTTTGCCAAGGCCTTTTTTCTAGACGCTATAGGCATAAATGGGTTAATGTATGTGCATAAATTATTGTCAGAAATTAGTCTGTGGCTAATCAGAGACAATACTTTCAATGTTATTTAACTTTTGGGTACTGTTATGTTGCTTTTTAACATATTTCCACCCCATCCCGTATAAGTTGACAAATCTGGGGATGGCAGACTCGATTAGAACTGGCAACTTATATGGGTATTGGTCATGAAGTAATTTTTGAAGGTTTTATAAATGTAATACAACATTTTTATTTTCGGTTCTTACTTTGCATATTTTCTATGGTAATGGTATCCAAAATGCATCCAAAATGAAAGATTTAGACAACATTTACCAAACAATTAAGGCTTTTCAGACTTTCTCAGCATTTCCAAGTTGACGAACCTCAATCTTTTTATACCTTTTTGCTGAGCCCGTTTTTTTGTTACAGCAAGACTAATTTCGTGTTTATTTATAAATAATAATTAATATGTCCATTTACAATTCTGTATTATATAAGAGGTAATGAAAAATAATATATGTTATCTCCCCAGAAAAAAACAGCAAAATACCTTTCTCTATTAATAGAATTGCTTAGTTTTCTTGTACAGAATAGTTCAATTATGCAAACACATGTTTAAACAAGTGGAGAATTGCACATTGTTAGAAAACATTATGTCAAATGGAATCTTAATATGGCTAGTAAGATGTAGGGTTAAAGTAATCAATCTTACAGATGGCATTTCCTGATAGTGTCAAACATTTAAT
The DNA here is from genome assembly GCF_020536995.1 of Dreissena polymorpha. Classification (NCBI taxonomy): domain Eukaryota; kingdom Metazoa; phylum Mollusca; class Bivalvia; order Myida; family Dreissenidae; genus Dreissena; species Dreissena polymorpha. The sequence goes on along the minus strand of NC_068359.1, from coordinate 26,481,434 downwards.
TAGTGTTGTTTGGTGCTTTCTTTTTTAGTGATTAAAGTAACATTGCATGTTAATCTCCAATTAGTAACACTTATTTTATGCTAACGTGATTATGACATTTCTTGTGGTATATTTACTACAATTTATTGCAATGATAGTTTGCCACGCTTTCAGACAATTTTTTTGACTTGCGTACAATTATGATGTTCTTAGACATGAACAATTTTTTTCCACAATGAAATCATAACATGCTATTGTGTGAAGTTAATAAGACATTAATCTAGGAATAAGCTGTGTTAGTTCATCCATGATTTATATGCAGTTTTAGCTGTTAAATGTATTAGTTTTGTCAAATAATTATTAAAATAAACATCTGCATATGTAACTGCATTATTATCCCTCCCATAGGCAGGGATATTGTTTTGGCGTTGTCGGTCCGTCCGTCTTTCTGTCCGTCTTTCTGTCCGTCTTTCCGTCCGTCCGGCACTTTTGTGTCCGGAGCCATATCTTGGAAGTGCTTTGGCGGATTTCATTGAAACTTGGTATGAGTATATATATGGATAAGAGGATGATGCACGCCAAATGGCATTGTACGCCATCTGTTAATAACGGAGTTATGGCCCTTTGTATCTTGAAACAATGCTTTTTAATATAAGCTTAGAGCTTTATCTCCATTAACACAAGAGTCAGATCCATGAAACTTGCCATTGTTGTTCTCAATCATCTGGGGATGCTTCACATTCAACACCCATGATCCTAGGGGCTAAGGTCAAGGTCACACATTGAGGTCAAAGGTCACAAATTTGATGAATTATTCATTATTTAGTCATTCCTTTACTATGCACCAAGGGATTCTGTAATAACTGTCCACAATTGTTCTCCATTCTCTAGCTGAGTGTCAAATATAAGATCCAGCTTGCTAGGGTCATGGTCAAAGTCACACATTTTGATAAAATATGCCTTATTTGGTAAGGATTCTACCATACTAAAATGGATTCTCAAAATGGCCTGATGTAATTGTTCTCAATTATCAGGCAGTGCAAGACCTATGTGTTTTGACCAAAGTCAAGGTCACACATCAAAAGTCACAAATTTTAGAAATATTTATTATTTAGCAATTATTTTACTATGCATCAGTGGATTCTGTAATAACCTTCCATCGTCTTCCTTGCTGTGTGTCATACATGTATGTAAGATTCATGTCTAGGGTTAAGGTCAAGGTTCATGTCTAGGGTTAAGGTCAACGTCACACAATATACTTCACAGATTCACATCAAGGGTCAAGGTTACACAAATGCTTCACGTTAGGTTGTACGCTGAACCCCTAAACTGACCAGCATTTTTTTCCAGAATTATGTAAACATCTTTGTACTTAGATATTACAGGTAAGGGATTTTGTGCTCCAACAAGGGAGAGCATATAGTCGCTGACTTGTTTTATATTCATTCTTTATTTAAATGGATTTTTTTGCAAAAAATTTGAAGACAAGTGCAATATTCAATGGGACTCTTCATTTTTTCCTTTTGGACTCCTACTTTTTCCAATTCAGGAGTCCTAGGACTTTTTTAAAATCCTAGTGAGACCCCTGAAGAACCATAACTCTACACTTTCTTTACTAAGAGTTATTGCCCTTTGTTGTTTATGTATGATGTAATTTTCAAGGCAATAACTCAGAAAAGCTACCAGATTTCAACTTGTAACATCATGCGTGTATAGAGGAGAATTGCAATGCATACAATCAATTACCCGAAACTTATTATTTTCATGATTATTCTGTATATCAAAGGATTTGCACCCATCCATAAACAAAATTTATGTTGCGGGGGATATCAATTCAACAAATTTGCTTGTTTAAATTGAGTTTGCAAAAAGAAATGCATTTGTGAATGGATTTAAAACAAATCCCTAAACATGAAATCATGTCGATGCAAGTTTGAAAACAGTTTAAAGAAGACAGCGAAAATGTTTAAAGGAACATATATACTCAAATTCAACAAAAAAAGCATGTTTTTATTTTTTGTGTGACAATACATTCCATGTGACACAAAAAATACAAACGAGCAACTAGCGTGTGTTAACTTTATTTTTTGTTTTTATGTGTTTCTTTTATTTTCCGAAATATTGTACAAAATATTCGTTGAATTTGAATGTTAATGGGCTTTTAATAAAAACAATCACCATTCATGAAAAACAGAAAAGTCCTTATTATACTTTAAGTATAAAAAAAATCTTACAAACATACATAGAGAACATGAAATGAACCATTTGTGTGAGAAAATTATGAAAAAGACGTCCATCGTTTGATGTCTTATTCTAAACTCAAATAATGCAGTGTTTATATATAATTCAATCTGGTAATATTTAAATGAGAAAATTAAGTTTTCAATTATAATATTGTAAATTTTTTATGTAGCAAAGATTTACTGGAAAGTGGTCATTTAGATGGAAATTAAATTGTGAAAGCTAAGATTATCTTGGGTCTCAAATTAAACATGTATTAATTGCGTGACCTATTTAAGGATTTATATCTTATATACTATTACATAGTAACTTGTTCAGTAACAATATCATAATGCATTAAATAAGGCTCAAATTAATATGCGTATTTGCTAAAATAACTGTAGTTTCTTTATTGTCTATTCTCCCTGTAGTTTCTTTATTGTCTATTCTCCCTGTAGTTTCTTTATTGTCTATTCTCCCTGTAGTTTCTTTATTGTCTATTCTCCCTTTATATTTCAGCCTTGTTCTGGGAAAACTGGGCTTAAAGCAATAGTGTAAAGTGTCATCCCAGATAAGCCTGTGCAGTCTGCACAGACTAATTAAGGACTATACTTTCCACTTTTAATGTATTTTTCATGTAAAGTAAGTCTCTTTCTAGCAAAAATTCAATTAAATCCATTCATAAAGCCAAAAATCCACATGAAATAAGCCCCATTTTCGCAGAGCGTTTCTCATTTATTTTAATTATGCCCCCCTTTGAAGAAGAGGGGGTATATTGCTTTGCTCATGTCGGTCGGTCGGTCGGTTGGTCGGTCGGTAGGTCGGTCGGTCCGTCCACCAGGTGGTTGTCGTATGATAACTCAAGAACGCTTGGGGCTAGGATCATGAAACTTCATAGGTACATTGATCATGACTCGCAGATGACCCCTATTGATTTTGAGGTCACTAGGTCAAAGGTCAAGGTCACGGTGACCCGAAATAGTAAAATGGTTTCCGGATGATATCTCAAGAACGCATACGCTTAGGATCATGAAACTTCATGGGTAGATTGATCATGACTCGCAGATGACCCCTATTGATTTTGAGGTCACTAGGTCAAAGGTCAAGGTCACGGTGACCCGAAATAGTAAAATGGTTTCCGGATGATAACTCAAGAACGCATACGCCTAGGATCATGAAACTTCATGGGTAGATTGATCATGACTCGCAGATGACCCCTATAAATTTTGAGGTCACTAGGTCAAAGGTCAAGGTCACGGTGACCCGAAATAGTAAAATGGTTTCCAGATGATAACTCAAGAACGCATACGCCTAGGATCATGAAACTTCATGGGTAGATTGATCATGACTTGCAGATGACCCCTATCAATTTTTAGGTCACTAGGTCAAAGGTCAAGGTCACGGTGACCCGAAATAGTAAAATGGTTTCCGGATGATAACTCAAGAACGCATACGCCTAGGATCATGAAACTTCATAGGTAGATTGATCATGACTTGCAGATGACCCCTATTGATTTTGAGGTCACAAGGTCAAAGGTCAAGGTCACAGTGACCCGAAATAGTAAAATGATTTTCGGATGATAACTCAAGAACGCTTTTGCCTAGGATCATGACACTTCATAGGTACATTGATCGTGACTCGCAGATGACCCCTATTGATTTTCAGGTCACTCGGTCAAAGGTCAAGGTCACAGTGACAAAAATCGTGCTCACACAATGGCTGCCACTACAATGGACAGCCCATATGGGGGGCATGCATGTTTTACAAACAGCCCTTGTTTCTTATTTGTGTCTTGTTCTGTGAAAACTGGGCATAATGCGTGTGCGTAAAGTGTCGTCCCAGATTAGCCTGTGCAGTCCGCACAGGCTAATCAGGGACGACACTTTCCGCTTTAATGGTATTTATTGCTTTAAGGAAGTCCCTTTTAACCAAAAATCTAGTTTAAGCGGAAAGTATCGTCCCTGATTAGCCTGTGCGGACTGCACAGGCTAATCTGGGACGACATTTTACGCACATACATTATGCCCAGTTTTCTCAGAACAAGACACATTTATTCTTCGTCATCAATATAACTCCATAGTTTTCTATGGCATTATACCACATTTGACATGGACAAGTATTAATTTAACAAACAAATATCTCAAAGGAATAATTTACACACACTTTATTGTTATAATTAAAAATTAAATATTAATTTAATAGTAACCTAGATGTTTTGTGGCATAGAGGGCTACATACTTAAGAAATGGGGACCTAGAAGTATCAAAATCTAAGTTCTGTTTACCCAAAGCAAATTGAAAGCAGTTAAATAAATTGTTTTTATCTAACTAATTCCCCTTCAAATTAAATTAAACTTAATCTTCCAGAGATATATAGCACAAGATTAGAGGGACAGACTTTTTTATGGTCAGTTTATTGGCTAATTTAATGTTAGTTTAGCCCACTTAACAACAACATTGAGAGACCTGTTACATAGCTCCTGGTCATAACAAAACATTTGCTAATTTAAGTGACTTTTTCATTGACTGTTTTAAGGATGAAAGTTTTTGATCTCATGGACAAAATAGCTACCAACACTTTCAGTTGTGGTTGCCTCTTTAATCTGGGTGGTTTTAGAAGGTTTAGGCTAAAATAGTTCTTTGCTGTGCGAACTGAACATCAGTGAGGAATTCCTTATTAGACTTATAAATGTTCAATTTCTGATGATTTATCATTTTAGAAGTGATAACTTAAATAGCTGTGTTGTATGAATTCTGGTTGTGATATGTTTAAATATTTGTAAGTGGAACGCTATAAACATTACTTTTATTCTAACTTGTAACTTTTTCAAATCTGACATATTAAAATGTGACTTATGTTATTGTGTTGCAAATTCTGTAAATTAAAATGTTTCATGTTAGCATGATTTATGTCATAAAAATATATATCTCAGTTATTTAAATGATTAACTCCATTAAAAAACAACAACACTTTTATGGGCAAATATGTTTAATGGTTGATCTACTAGTAATATTGATACAATAATATGACCAAACAATCTCATGACAATAAGAATAAGTTAGGGGTTGGAATATTGATAAAAACTACCTTAGATTATGGAAATATGTGTGTTGGATTATAGAAAACAAGAGTTAAGTTATGGAAATGTGTATGTTTAATGGAGTGTGTTCTGAGAAAACGGGGCTTTATGCATGTGCGTAAAGTGTCATCCCAGATTAGCCTGTGCAGTCCGCACAGGCTAATCAGGGACGACACTTTCCACCTAAACAAGATTTTTGTTAAGAGACTTTCTTTAAACAGAAAATATCATATAAGCTGGAAAGTGTCATCCCTGATTAGCCTGTGTGGACTGCACAGGCTAATCTGAGATGACACTTTACACACATGCATTAAGCCACGTTTTCTCAGAACAAGGTTTAATGAGTAATGGTATCCTGAAATAGTTTAATACTCTAGGCAGATAAAACCTGAACTTGAACTTTGTAGAAATTTTGAAAACTGTTTTGTTGTTTTAATGATGAGACAAAATGTTATTGCTGCTTTGTAATGCACTTTTTTCAGTGTATCAAATACAAGTGTATAAACAAATTCTCGAATAATAACAGATATCTGTCATTAAAATAACATTTTCACAAGCAAAAAGCTTTTCAAACCAGACTTATAATATGAATCAAAAGTATTTAAAAAATAAAACAGAAGAAAAGGTCGCATCTAGAAAGTAAATCTTACACACAGCTTTCTACGGTAAATATCCGGCCATTATAAAGGTTAATATTGTGCACAGCTTGATTCTAAAATGTTGAATATCTTTTGATGGCACAATGATTTCTGGTATTTGATTAGCAATTTAACTCTGAGGTTATTGGCCATGTATTGGACCCCGAACACAACTGGTTGAAGTTATTATTGGTACCGCATAATAATAAATGGCATAAACATTGATATCACCTGAAGCTAGCTCTGGCTTTTGAATGGTTAACTGATTAATGAAATAAATTTCTGTGCAGTGTTTTGAGTATAGATTGTGTCAACAATTTCTTTCCTCTCTTTAAGGGATTGATTTTTGAGCCTGGCATCGTGCAAGTATACAAGTGTTATTCTTAATGAACAACTTTTTTATGGATTTACTTTCTGAACAGGGAGAATAGTGTTAAATGATCTTTTATGGAAGATTATTGAATGAATGACTGATAGTTTTGAATTTGCATTTTGCCTGTGTTGAGAAGTTATTCAGTGGAATTGTGGTTTAAAACACTTGTTCGCATAGCTGTGTGTACTTTATAAATGTAAGTATACTTATGTGTTTTACATTCATACTTTATCTTAAACACAACTATGCACAATTGAAGATGCAGCCCATATTATACAATTTAAAGAATTGTAATTTATGTTAGCTTAAACCTATTTATTTAAGCATGATAGTATCTATAGCCTTCGTTTTTTTTTAGATACTTTCATTAAGTCAGGTCTGTGGGTAAAACCAGTAGTTGGAGTCTTAAGAGGAGTAATTCGAACCTTCCCAGATGGGAGATCAAACTGAGTGATTACCTTAACGCCAGGCAGACACCATGTCCAATATGCTGCTGCAAACTCTAATTGTAATTATAACTTACATGATTCTTTGACTTATAACTTACATGATTCTTTGACAGATTTTGAAAAGTTCCTATGAACAGCAATTGCGTGTTGGTGAACATTTTCCTGTGATTGATTTCATCCAAGATTTGTTTTATTAACAATTTCCAGGGCTGCTTCTTATTGGTAAGCGAATAAGGGAAAAAAACATTATAAAAAACAAATAACAAATATGGTGTGAAGGAAAATAAAACGTAACTATAATAAAGGCCAACTGTCACTGTTTATCACCCTTACTTTGAACATTGTAAATCAGAATTACTGATAATGTTAAAGTATTGTTTGAGTTGCAATTTTTTCCCTCTTTATTTAATTACAAAGTTGATCTTAAATTCAAACTCCGCTATTTCGTGTTTTTTGCTGTGATATTAAATACTTGCCATCCACATTGAAAGTACAATTCTATTATGATTAAAATTGTCACTAGGCAAACATTATTTTAAATTCTATTTTTAATGTGTGTGCACAAACTGATTTTTATCTCAAGCTAATAAATTGATTGTGTAATTGTGCATGCAAATTATTCTGGAAGATAACATTTCTTTAAAGAAGCTTTTATGGGATCTGTTTACTGAACCAATTGGTTTGAGGCAATTTTCTTAGGGAGTTATTCATGGTTGATCAAATGTCTGCTTGTTTGTTGTAAAACAATAACTTTTGCAATCATCTTAAGACAGATAAACTTTTTTTTGCATCTTAATCACCATATCTTTGATGCCAAAAATAGGACAGACTGTATAAAGAATTGTGCAAAATAATTGTATACAAGCATGTCACCTTTGTTAAGTTTTGTCCTGCTAATTTAGAGGGAAATATGAATTATGTTTTCTGTCAATATAGTCACATATTAAAGGGGCATTTTCACAGATTTTGGCATGTTTTGAAGTTTGTTATAAAATGTTTTATATTAATAAATGTTAACATTGGGTCTAAAAATCTCCAGTAAAAAAACAAGAATACAAATAAAGAATTAAAAAAAAGTAACCCTCAACGGGGCTCGAATCATTGACCCCCTGGAGCCATGGAGCAAAAGTCTACCGCTCTATCCACTAGACCATCCGCTCTCATGACCTGCTCAGCGTATTTTTCACGTTATATATGCAATCCTCGTAGTATCAAAAAATACAACCACAACAACAGAATTCTCCAAATTTTTCAATCGTTTCGCGAAGCAACGCTTTATAATTTTCAGGTTTTTAAATCGTCAAAAGATGCACATAATGGATATTTTAGAGCATGGTAAATTTTCAGTATTACTGTTTCCTCACAAATATCATAACTTCAAGGAAAATTTGCGAATCTGAAACAATTTTTTTCAAATTTGTCAATTTACCAAAGCGTGAAAAGGCCCCTTTAAGACTATGTTATAATTTCGCATTTTTCATAAAATGTATATTGTTTTATTAAGTAGAAGCAATATATTGATTGAATCACTGAGACATAAAGTATGTAGAAACTACATTATTATACCAATTTCAATGCTTTCTTTATATTTTGTTCTGTAAGATGTATATGAGCAATGATTTCTTCAAATTTTGTAAAATATTTGTAAATTTGGGCTTAAAAACATGATTGACAACGTTGGCAAGGTCTGGTCCAACGATTGGAAATTAAGGTTCTGTAAGGTGCAATTCAAATGTAGTTAATCAAAGTGTTTTACAGACAGAGAATAATTGTTGATTACAAGGGAGGTAAATACATACAAGTTACTTAAACTCATCCTGAGTTATTGCTCATTCCACCATATTCCTTTAATGATCTTTATAACATTTCTTTATTTAGAGTACTCAGTAAACAATGAACACATGCTTTTTGATCCGTTTGAATTCTTATAACTTATCATGGTTCAGTTACCAATGAACAGCATTTTTTAGTTTGGATGTTCAGGACTTCATCCCTCTCCCACTCAGAAGCAAAGTGAAAATGGCTATGTGCAAACAGCATAAAACCAGAACAGCCTGTGAGTAACTCGCAGTCTGTTCAGGTTTTATGCTGTTTGCTGCTCACCAGTATCTAAGGTTGGAAATGAAGCCTTTAAGTCTTGAAGCTAGTAAAAAAGGTATTTTATGAAATAAAACTGTTAAAGGAACTACAAATACGTTAAAAACGTATCTAAGTGGTAAAGGATTAAAACACAAGGTGTGTGTATTTCAAAGAGTATGATGTCCTTCCTTGCCTGAGGCTGCAGGAGCAGGAGTGGGCCCCAGCTTCTAGTCTGAATGATTTAATGAGTCGTGTTCTGAGAAAACTGGGCATAATGCATGTGCGTAAAGTGTCGTCCCAGATTAGGGACGACACTTACCGAATTTATGACATTTTTCGTCTAAATGAAGTCCGTTCTTAGCAAAAATCCGAATTAGGTGGAAAGTGTCTTCCATGATTAGCCTGTGCGAACTGCACAGGCTTATCTGGGATGACACTTTACGCACATGCATTATGCCCAGTTTTCTCAGAACGTGACTAAAATATCTTGCTATCAGAATGAGAAAATTAGGCAATACATGAACCCGTTATGTTGGATGCATGTCCTATTTATAAGCATCTTTTCTTTATCTAACATCTTATCCAATATCATATTCATTATTCATTATTGATTGAGTGATCAGGACCAATTTAGACTGCATAGGGGTCTGTTTAGATTGACAAAGACCTGTTATGCAAATGTCTTATCTTAAGGCAGTCAGGTATCTGTTTCCCTGTTGCATTTTTTGTCATCAATTACAGACACTGTATTGTATTGGTTTGATGTCAAATTGTAAGGAATGTCAGGCATTCCTAGACTTGGGGTTGTAGTTTAAGTCATATTTGATATTTACCTTGAAGTCAGCATTTTAAGCTTATGGAGTACATGTTGTTTTTATTAAATTTATCAGCTTTGTTGTTATAGATTATAATATATTCCTATTTTCGCCTTGTATAACATTAACTTTCTATTTTATCTGTTGTTATACAGTCTTTATTTGAAGACTAAAAACTTTTCTAAGGAAACACAACTTGTAAAAATAAAACATGAAACTAATATTTGTGGACCGTTACATTTTATTCACAGTTCGTGGTGTTTTTTAATGTCTCTTTGGAAATAATGAACTTAGGGCACTAAAGTTCTATGTTATACTTATTTCATTCAATCTGATTATACATTGATTGCAACAGAGTTATTTAATTTTCAAAAGTGCAAAAGTGCATGATACAAGCAGAGCTCTAGATAAGGATTTAGTCTAAAGGGTATTTTACCCCCTGAAATTATTGTTAAAGGGTATTTTACTCCTTTGTTTCAGCCATAAAGGGTATTTCGGAATTTTGAGGTGTATTTTCCATTTCCATAGAAAACTGACATAGTACATAGCGTGTTTAATCTAGAATTATTATTATTTGTTAATTAATAAATTCAAACAGAATAAATAATCAATGATGATATGAACAGACTTTCTTTAAAATGTGCAACTTACATGTGTTGTATCTCTGCCTTGATTGGGTCTTTCTTGCATATAGTATTCATGTAGTACACCACGAACGCCATTTCGCAATTAAACTAAGTTATGGCACTGATTGTGCAATGAAAAATAAAGTCACACTATATGTGGTCTATGCAAGTTAACAATAAACGTCTCCAACAATGAGATCGCTTAAAATTATTAAAAAAATTTCTAGAAGCATCATAAGATTTATGGCATATTGTAATATACAATTACTTCCTGCAGGAGCCGCTGTTCGATTGAAACGTCCCTTTTTCGAACCTAGAACACAATGAGCCGCCATTTTTATTTCACTGTTCTTTTGATTGACTTACTTTTGATTCAATAGTAAACTTACACTAAACCCTTAACAGGATTATTTGTTAAACCGGCTACGCACTTTAATTGATCAAAATTGCGTACCGAGATTTGTATTGCGTAATGTTACGCACTTTGCCGATTTTTAAAGCGTTTTTTTATTTTTCAATGCGTAAATACGCAAATACGCATCTTATCTAGAGCTCTGGATACAAGGTTTTATTTTTTATCACAATACAAAATGTGTCTCTATTTCTCTTTAACAGTGAATCTAGCTATTTCCAATTTAAACTATAATATGCAAAATGAGCAACAGAAGGCCAGCTCTAACAGACTGTGAGAGTCACTAGACTAAATGAGCAGGAAAATGGAAGCAAGAGAATAATTAACCCAAAGATGAGTTATGACACCAAGGTATAGCCAAGACCATTATCGGTGATCTGAGAATTCCCGGGGCAGAAAATTAAATAACTCTTGCAATGATCTCAATTATGCCATCTGTCAGGTTTTTGTAAAGTTGGTTTTGGGGTGGGGGACCAATTGACTGGGAGTTTGGGATATTTATTTAGGCTTGTAATTAAGTTGGTGGGGTATCAATAGAGAAGATAGTTCATAATTGTGATGATCTTTCAAACTCATTTTAATGGAATACATCTTAGTTGAGAACATGGACAACATAATTTATTGGAGGTAATTGTAACCATTAAAATATCAAGAGAAAATAATTTACACAATTAATATACTTGTGTGATATTTAAAAGTGTTTTTTTTTATTCTTCCTGTAGGGTGGCATAGAACTGTTGGACCGTCTGTCCGTCCCTCAGTCTGTCCATCAGTCCGTCCATTAGTCCGTCTGTCAGTCCATCTGGCATTTATTTTTGGAGTTTTTTATCTTTACGCTTTGAAATATTTAACTGATTTTTGGTATTTGAGCCTATATCTGCATAGGTTGCTGATCAAGGTTGAGTTTTTTTACCTATGTGGAGTTTTAAGACAAATACGGAATGAGGTGGCATCTGTGCCCTAAATGGACACATACCTTGTTTAAAATTCATTTTGTGTTCAATTATTAAGATCTGTAACTCTGGCTTTCATAGTATCACAGTTATTGCCCAAGTGAATGTTTGTGTTGGAATTTTATAGGTAAGAATCTTGAATGTTGAATGTTGGGAGACCCAGGTCTTAATCCATTTATGCCTAGCGTCTAGAAAAAAGGCCTTGGCAAACAGCGTAGACCTAGATAAGACGCCGCATAATGCGGCGTCTCATCAGGGTCTGCGCTGTTTGCTTAAAGGAATATTTGTAAGAAATATTATAAATATAGAAATAAATATACTAGACATCCCTAATTTTGGAAATAAATTGACCCAATTTAGAAGGATGGGAGAGTCCACTAGTCATAAATGGGTTAAAGCGGAACAGCCAATGCTCTCTGACTGAGTTGCATGCAGGGAGGGGGGGGGGGGATTTCAGGCTCGACATTGACAGTTTTAGTTTTGAACATTAAAATGAAAAAGAGTCAGTGACAAAATACTGATAATACTTTTATTAAATTATTATTCAATATTCCAAGTTTACTGCAATAAATAGATTTGATTAAAATTAGTTTGAAGATTTAAACTCATTATTTACTTACGTTTTTGCTAATTCAAACTCTTTAACAAATGATAAATCTATGCTAAAATCTTATTCTTAAATTTAATGTTTAATGTACATGTTCTTGAATGTCCATAGATATGTCCATTTTTTTGTAGCCAGTTGTTTTAAAATGCAAATCAGCATTTTGCCTGTGAGATTTTCTCTTGTGCTATAACCATCATCTAGTTAGCTCAGCTAGGGTTGGTCCAATCAGTTGTTAACATTTGTCATCTGGGAGTAATGAACAGAGAAAGCTGGTAGTCATTTATTTTCATTGCTCCATTTACTGAATGACTGACATAAATTCCTTCCTGTTAAACAGCCAGAAAATAGCAAGGAATTCTCTAGAAAAGATGATGGTTTCTGCAACACAACTAAACAACAAGAACAAATCAAAAGGTGCCTTTGTGTACCTATAGATAGCTTTAAATCGGCAATATTATCTAAATTACTAAAATGCTTTGAGAATTCGATTAGCATAAATGGCAAGCTTCATTTGTTTTCTATACTCAGATTTGTTTGTGCTCGTGACAACAAGCTAAATGAAAACATACAGTAAATTGTGCAGAATATAATTGTATCCATTTAATCTGATTTAAGTAAAAAGCTAATATTTTCATAAGTAATTTATGTACAGTAATGGACTTAAAATTGTTTGGATTTGTGTAAAGACAAGTGTCAAGTTAATATTGGTAAGCTATAGTTTTAATTTACTTCCTCAAACGATGATTTCATAATTACATTTCTGAATTTCTTGACCTTTTTACTTTTAAGATTTCAGAGATCATGATAATAAAAGCCAAGCTGATCAGACAAATGGCAGAACCATCAGTTTTCCATTCTTCAAATCGTGCCACCAAAATTGCAACAGGCCTTCTATGCCATAACTAAGTGATACTTAACATTACTTCTGTAGTATGTGCAGGATTAGCTTTAAATATATGGCATGAACTGGCTGTATTTAACGTATAAATATGGACCGTGCTATGCTAGGGGGTTTAATGCCTGTGCGTAAGGTGTCTTCCTAGATTAGCCTGTGTAGTCTGCACAGGCTAATCAGGGACTAGCTTTTATAGTATTTTTCGTTTGCAAAAAGTCTCTTCATAGCAAAATTCCAGTAAAGGCAGAAAGTGTCGTCCCAGATAAGCCTGTGCGGACTGCACAGGCTTATCTGGGATGAAACTTTACGCACATGCATTAAACCCCCTTTTCACAGAGCGCGGCTCATATGCATTTCCTCATGTCCAAGGAGCAGATTATGTTACCTTATCTGTATGGGATCCATTAATAAGGGGTTTTCTTAATTTTGCATTTCACAGAAGAAAACAAAACATAAGCATTTACTATAATACACAGATGCAACAACAGTAATTTACGACTCTACAGGTAACATAAGGGTGGTTTAATGATTTCTGCAGAGTTTCTCATTAGCTCTCACCAGTTGGTGCTGTTATACAAGACACAAATGCTCTTATAATTAATGGTTGATTCCAGAGTTTCTATCATAGCTTTAAAACATTGTGTCAGGGTCTGTGAAAATATGTTGTGGATATATTGTTTAAGTGGAACATAATGGAATAATTCATGAGCTGAAGATATGAAACTTTATGGTATGTTTGCTTAAAGTGAAACCGGATGGGACCTATGGTTTGCGCTCTGTCTGTCTGTCTGCCTGTCTGTCAGTCTGTCACACTTTTCTGGATCTTGCTATAACTTTAAAAGTTCTTCATATTTTTTCATGAAACTTGAAACATGGACAGATGGCAATATGGGATTATGCACGTCAATTCATTATGTTCCTACGTCAAGAATTCTGGTTGCTGTGGCAACAAATACACACACAAAAATTACTGACGATGGTGGAGTTTCACCGGTAGGGGACCATATTGCTTGGCAATCTCTTGTTTATCTTGTTTTTTTCTTAGACGAGGCACATTTAGTAGCAGTATCCTCCCCACCCATCGCTTATACATTGTATACAACCCTCCGCCCTCTAATTGTCCCACAAACTTTCAATTAAAAATGCATAATGAAACATAAATGAATTATTATTGCCATTGACGTGTTTTACAATATATAATTATTAATCCACCACCCCCCCTCCAATTCAATGGCTTTTGTTTTATTTGTGATTAAGTATAAATATGAAAAAAGCCAGCATTTGATTTTTAATTAACAATTACCTTTAACATTTTAAGTCACCCAAATGATTCACTTGATACTATTAGAAAATTTTAAATTTTGCGGTCTGTATACAGTATCATCTTTATGTGTTCAGTATATCTTGATGCAATCAGAAGAATTTAAACATACTGCTATGTGCTCATTAATGTGAAGCAACACAGATTTATTTTGTATCAGCACTTTTGTTCATCACGTCTGATGTAAACATTCATACTTAAAGGTTATTAAAGTACTGCTTTTGAAGTAATACTACAGAAAGCGTATTTTATGAGTTTGTTCGGGGGGGGGGGGGGGGGGGGGGTTTGCTTCTGTTTGTTTGAGCTGTGTTTATTGATGTTTTATGGGAGATGGTTGAATAGCGGTGATCAGTCTTGGTTCATTTAATCCACAGGCTTAACACAGAGGTGTGCCAATCATGTACATCACCCTGATGGATTTTAAATTGTTGAGATATTATTATGTAAAATACACCACATTAAATGATGATTTAATATGACGTTAACTTAATAATATTTTTGATTTGAAGAGTGTTTTTAGTGCAGTGTTTTTAGTGCATTGAGATTTTGAACATACATTATTGGAATATAACTACAAACATTTTTCTGGTATAAGCAGTTGTTTTAAGTGCAGAGGATTTTTAACTTGCATTATTGGAATATAACAACCAAGCATTACTTTTCTGGTATGAGCAGTTGTTTTAAGTGCAGAGAATTTTAAACTTACATTATTGGAATATATAACTACCAAGCATTACTTTTCTGTTGTTTTAAGTGCAGAGGATTTTAAACATACAGTATTGGAATACAGCTTTCCAGGTATTTAAAGTGAAGTTGATTTTAAAATATGAGGAATATGGCTATGAAACATTACTTTTCTGGTATAAAATGTGTTTTCCTCAGAAGAAATTTTTGTTGGAATATTTAATATTTGAAGCACGGATGTTGGGTTTCAAATTGTTAAAACTGCTTTGGTTTTTAAACTGATATATTATTTTAACAACAGAAAGTAACAATTTGCTTTACTATTAACCTGTAGTGTCTGTTTGAAGTCTTATTTTGGTGGATTTGAGTTTGGCTGGGTCTGGAACTCAATTCCATGGTGATTTTATCTGTACTAATTTTTGTCCCTTCTACCTATCTGTCCCTCCTGTCCGTACTTTACACTGTTTTTGTCCATGTGAGGTCTTAGACACTCATGATCAAATTTGAAGTTAATTATCAGCATCCCTGTAAGATAGATATATAAGCATCCTTGACAGGTTGTTCCGGTCCTATGATTTTTCTGGAAGTCATTGACTATTGATTATTATTATGCAACTTTTTATACTCTGTAAGATTTCAGACATTAATAATGTGAGATTGATGATACTTGATATGCTTAATGCAAGGTGGATATGTGCATCTTGGTCAGGTCATTCTGGTTCAATGAATTTTTAGGAGTTATTGCCCTTTGATTATTAATATGTCAATCCAACTTTCTAGGGTGGCATATAGCAGTTGAACTGTCCGTCAGTCAGTCTGTCCGTCCGAAAATTTTAACATTGCCCATAACTTTTGCAATATTGAAGAGAGCATCTTGATATTTGGCATGCATGTGCATCTCATGGAGCTGCACAGTTTGAGTGGTGAAAGGTCAAGGTCATCCTTCAAGGTCAAAGGTCAAATAAATGGCTTCAAAGAGGCGCAGTAGATGGCAATGTGTTTCTGACAAACGCATCTCTTGTTGTTTCTGCGCGAGATACATTATGATGATGATCCGAATTTGATGAAAGTTGATATGCAGTGTACCTACAGGATGGACAGATCTTTGCCAGATCATTCTGGTTCAATGACTCTATAGGGAGATATGGCCTTTTGTTTATTGATATGTCATATATTAATTGATGTTTAGTTTTTGCTTGAGATCTCAGTAAGTAATGATGCAAACTTCAGGAAACTTTACATGCATTTCCTTTTAGGATGGACATGTGTGGGCACTGTCTGTTTGTGGCTGGTGGTATACATGACGATATATTCACGATATAGCAGGTGGCATATAGCAGTCAGTCAGTCTGTCCGTCCGAAAATTTTAACATTGCCCATAACTTTTGCAATATTGAAGAGAGCAACTTGATATTTGGCATGCATGTGCATCTCATGGAGCTGCACAGTTTGAGTGGTGAAAGGTCAAGGTCATCCTTCAAGGTCAAAGGTCAAATATATGGCTTCAAAGAGGCGCAGTAGATGGCATTGTGTTTCTGACAAACACATCTCTTGTTGTTTCTGCGCGAGATATCATACATTATGATGATGATCCGAATTTGATGAAACTTAATATGCAGTACACCTACGTACCTACATGATGGACATGTGCATCTTTGTCAGGTCATTCTGGTTCAATGACTCTATAGGGTTATGGCCTTTTGTTTTTTGATATGTCATATATTAATTGATGTTTAGTTTTTGCTTGAGATCTCAGTAAGTAATGATCCAAATTTCAGGAAACTTTACGTGCATTTCCTTTTAGGATGGACATGCGCGGACACTGTCTGTTGTTTGTGGCTGGTGGTATACATGACGATATATTCACGATTATACAATTCAGCTTAATTTGGTCTAATGAAAAGATGTCAGCACACAAACAATAAGATAAATGAAATGGAGTATAAAAAGTGTCATGAAGTCTTATATGTTTCTTGAAATAGCAGAATTTAAAGCAAATGGTCAACTATTCCTTGCTATATCTGTTTTAACATATTTTTTTTATATGACCTAAAGAGGCAAGGGAGTTGTAATCAATTGAGATATGGTATTGATTTTGTGGTTGGTGATGTAGAAAGCCATGTAGCAAAAAAAGCCGTCAGATATGAAGCTAGACAATTGCTTCCATTAACGATATACATGGCTCAGATGGTGTCAGAAACATAGGGATACCAGTGGATTGTTTATTGGTTTTCTATTTTTCCATCATTAATACTCTTGTCACAGTATTAAAGCTGACTGAATGGGGAGTTAATGTGGTAATAAATATATACTGTCATGCTGTTAGTTGTGATCAGGAACAAGTCTTGATGGATATGGCTTGATCATGAGGTCCGTTGTATAGATCTTGTCTTAAGGCTGTTAGTATTGGTTTATACCCAAGAAACAGACTCGAGATTGTCCCAATAAGACTTCACTGTGACTTGTGCTTTTGATTCAGTTGGGCACAAATAAATAGGTTAAAACTAATTGAACTAGAGGGTATTAATGTGTTTTTTTATATTATTGTTAGTAAAAAATAAAAAAAATAACATTGGCCTAACAAATGAAAATGCATGTGTGAAAACCGTTATGTCTCTTGCGCATATTGACATATATGATAAATCTGCAAACTGTTAATTTTACGACGTCAGGTAAAAGAAATGTGCTTTTCTCCACAATTGGTAATGCTTTTTATTATATTTATTTACCATGATTAATAAAACGTACATTAACGAAGATGAATACAAAAAGAAAAACTGATAGATATAGTGTAATGTGACCTACTGAAGTGAAGTAACTATTACAAAAACAAATATCTCTGATAACTGACAACACAAGAAAATGTCAGAAATGACATTCGGAAATGACCGATTTCGGATTAAAAATGTATAAATAATCGTTGGTACTTGAATTCGCGGTTCAGTGGACAAACGCAATCCACGAAAATTTGTACCACACGAAATTTAAAGGTTTTACAGTATTCCTCCCCCCCCCACCACAATGTCTCCAATTCTGGCACTCCCCCCACTCATATACAAGAATATGGTCAGAATCGGCTTCTGTACTATACAGCAGGCAGGGAGCCAGAATCTGTCAATTGCAGTCAACTGGTAGTAGCTTGGACAGCTCACTGGGGTATCTTCATTGTTTGTGCAACAGTGCTGCAAGAGTGTTTTTTGTTTCTTGTCCTTGACTGATTAGTGTAGTAGCATGAACAACTGACTTCGATATATCACCAAACTATTTGTGCAACAAACGTGTGGGACTGTGGCATAATATTTTACCATTATTGGGGAATATATCACCTTCTAATTGTGGAACAACCATGCAAGATTGTTTTTGGTTGATTTCTAATTAGAGTGTGATTGTCTTTGAGTTCTCATTTACTATTTATGCCCTGTGAGTATTGGGCGATTTTGCATTACTTTCAGTAGAAAGAGTTGTAAGTGTAATTGACTGAGAATTATTCTAGACAAATTGTGAAACAACTGTAAAGGAGTATTCTCTTAGACTAAATGGTGAGTGAAAATATTGTATATTGTAAACCTTTTGTGAAGAAACAGTGCATTGATTATTGATGTTTCTTTTTATCAGGCTTCTGTGATTGTTTATGTGCTTTTCTTGATTACTTTAGAGTAATTGACTGGAAAACAAATATTTGTGTGGAGGTCTTTCAAGTGCAATTAACTGTAAATTAATATTGGCACTTTGTGCAACATTTGTGCAGGATTTTCCTTTTTTTCATTCATGCATATCTGACTCCAATAACCTTTTAACCCTTTACCACTTAGATATGTATTTGGACACATTTGTAGTCCGTAAGAAAGGTAAATTTAATTAAGACCTTTCTTACTAGATTCAAATTTAAAAGGCTTCATTTCCAAACATTAGATACTGATGAGCAGCAAACAGCATAAAACCTGAACAGACTGCGAGTAACTTGCAGGCTGTTCTGGTTTTATGCTGTTTGCACATAGCAATGTTCTATTTGCTTCTGAGTGGGAAAGGGGTTAACTGTGCAGGTTTGTTTTGGAATATATCTTCTGATTTTATTGTTTCCGTGCACAAAAAACTGGAATTTGTTTGGTTTCTAGGTATCAATTTAGTTTAAAGTTAAGATACAGTTAGTTCAGAAAGTTAAGATAGCTCTAACCAGTGACCCCATGAACATTTTCATATGTCATTGATTATTTATATTTATATTGTACCAAAGTGGCTATGATTGCAGACTGTTGCGGCTGTTGCCTGAGAGATTTATACAGGATTGAACATCGATTGCATTCCACCATAATGTAGCTGCAAATGTTGTTTAATTGGAAAATTTAATTGCTGATCATTGTGCATGTAAGTAATGCACATTTTATGTCTTTAAATGTTGCAAGCTTAGGGAAGGTTGTTAGGTTAGTGTAACGTAAGTTTATATCCCTCGCCATAGGCGGAGGGATATTATTTTGGCGTTGTCCGTCTTTCCGTCCGTCCTTTCGTCCGTCCATCCGGCACTTTTGTGTCCGGAGCCATATCTTGGAAGTGCTTTGGCAGATTTCATTGAAACTTAATATGAGTATATATATGGATAAGAGGATAATGCACGCCAAATGGCATTGTACACCATCGAATAATAACGGAATTATGGCCCTTTGTATTTTGAAAAAATGCTTTTTTGTGTGTCCAGAGCCATATCTTGTGTCCAGAAGTATAATGGTGGGGGCCCCCCCGGCGAAATGTTGTTCATGATTTCATGAACACTTCAAGCCAATCAAGAACTGTTCATGAACAGTTCTGAAAAAGTTCCTGAGCTTGGTTCATGAACTTTTGGACATGAACTGTTCTTAAGACATGTTCATGAACTGTTTATGAATTATTGTTGAACATTACAAAGTTCATGAACAGTTCTTCATCTAACCATAAATACTTAGTGATGAACATTTCATGCACAAGTATTTCTAATGACTTTTCTGAGAGAGACTATAAGGATCCATCATGAATAATTCATGAATTCCTTTGTGCTATATGTTTCATACATATTTTTGAAAGTAATATTGAAATGTCTAGCATACAAATCTTGTAGATTTGTGAAACCTGTGAAGTTAGTATGAATATGCATAGTACTTTCACCACTGTAAGTTAGAGTTCTTGACCTGTTCTAGAGAATTTTAAGAACATTTGTACAAGAACTGTTCAAGAACTGCCTTCAGGAACACTTCAATAACTTTTTAAGGACCTTTCCTGTTCTTGAATTATTCTTAAACTATTCTTGAACACTTTAAGAACTTTTTTGAACAACATGTTTCCTTCTGATGTTCTTAAACAGGTCTACACAATGTTTTTGAACGTATGATGGACTTTTTAAGAATCCAATATGTTCTTAAAAGGATCTGTCATTGTTCTTGGAAGACTTAAAAGACAAGTTTAAGAACGTTTTAAGGACATCTTATTTCAAGAACAGTTTAAGATGATATCAAGAACTCAATGTACAATGCGTTTCTGTTTTTACAAAGAAAGAATATTGTGTGCACAGGAAGTTGAAACCGAAGGCACATGGTTTATGTTATATTTGAAAATGTAAGTCTTTAATAAATTACCGGCTGAACTGATCAGCCATTGGTTCCATTTCAAGTTCTTTGGCACTGTAAGTGTAACCATTTCAGGGAAACCATTGATTAGTAAATGATTCTTGAACTGAAAATGAGACAATTCATAATCTTTTCAATACATGAATTATTCATGAACATATAGTGCAAAGTTGTATTATGAAATTTAAAGAGTATTATCAAACCACTTGTATCTCAGTTATTAGTGTTATATTTAAATTATTGTTATATGTTGCTATCAATATGTTAAGTGCTAATACAAGACTTGTTTCTTCTTTCCCTGACCTGTTTGTTGAGCTTTAGTAACACTTATGATAACCTTTGCATAAATTGACAAATTCTTGTTCATGAATAGTTCATGAACACTTCATGTCCACCTCAGTTCATGAATGCTTGAAGAACTATGGTTCATGAACTATTCACTTACAGTTCGTGAACAGAAAATGAGCCATTGAAAAATAGAAGGAAAATGTTCATGAACTGTTCGTGAACAGCAAAACCCTGAAGAATTTTTCAAGAATTGTGTTGTTCATGAACTGTTCAAGAACACTTCATGCCATTGATGTTCATGAATAGTTCATGAACATTTCATGCCATAATGGTTCAAGAATAGTTCATGAACACTTCATGCCACACAGGTTCAATAATAGTTCATGAACACTTCATGCCATAAGGGTTCAAGAATAGTTCATGAACACTTCATGAACACTTCATGCCATTAGGTTTCAATAATATTTCATGAACACTTCATGCCATTAGTGTTCATGAACAGTTCATGAACTAAAAGTTCAAGAACTTTTCACAGACGTGGCTCATTTTCTGTTCACTGAACTATTCGTGAACAGTTCATGAACTCAGTTCATGAACAGTTCATGAACTGTTCACAAATTATTCGTGAACTGCAGAACAACATTTCGCAGGGGGGATATCAATTTAACAAATTTGCTTGTTTTATTATACAATATCACTGAAATGAAGTAGTTCACATCAGACTCAAAATGTGGTGTCATATCAGCTAATAGATTATGATATGTGAATGAAGGCATAAATACACGTGTCTTGTTCTGAGAAAACTGGGCATAATGCATGTGCGTAAAGTGTCGTCCCAGATTAGCCTGTGCAGTCTGCACAGGCTAATCAGGGACGACACTTTCCGCTTAAACTAGATTTTCGGTAAAATGGGACTTCCTTTAAACGAAAAATACCATTAAAGCGGAAAGTGTCGTCCCTGATTGTAGTGAAAGGAGTATTATATACTTTATAAAGCAATGCTTGTAGTGTCACAAATTATAACGATAACAATGGAACTCCCCAAATTATTCAATCGTGTCTTGTTTGTAAAGTTTTATAAGTTTTAAGTTTTTAGATCTTCAAAAAAATGCATGAAATGGATATTTTAGAGCAAGGTAAATGCTCAGCATTACTATTTCCTAGATATCCTAAATATCATAACTACTAGGAAAATTTGCAAACCTTAAATGTTTTTTTCTAATTTTAACAATTTACTAAAACGTGAATTGGCCCCTTAAAATTCAGTGCATGGAAATCATATTTATATAAAAATTATTTTTCTTCTTATTACATAAAAAAAATGGTTGTTTTTAACTGTATCCATATTTTTCAAACAATAATTTTATTTCATCTTCTTAGTTATTGTTATTAGTTATTCTTGAGGTAAATTCCACAATTCAAAACTGATAAATACAATTGTTGGCAGATTATTCCATAATGTGATTCATCTATTTTTCACATTTTAAGGCAAGAACAAAATGCGAAACAATGTACATTAACTGAACATTTGAAGAATATGAGAATGACACATAAAATAGCAATCTGTTGCTTGGTGTTTGTGAGATGCACTTTTTAAGGTTGATTTAGTACTGCCAATTCACTTCTACATGCTGGTGTGGGTGTATTAGATACCTTTTTTATTCAACATTATATCGCACTCAATCAAGGATGAATAATGCTATAGTATCTCACAGTTGCGAAAAAGGATAAAAAGGATAAATTTTACATGGAGTCTATAAGACAATCTTGTTACATTCATGGTGAAAACTGCGCTTTGTGAATATCTTTGTTATATACAATAGATTAGCATTTAACTTTCATTCATTTATATTGTGCACCCTCACTTTAAAACTGTCACTCCTTAAAAAGTCACGTACTACCTCGCTTATCACTGTATTTTCTTTAGACAGAGAAAATAATTATTGTTGATTATCTACAAATGTATCAAATAATGTTTGTTGATACATGTAAATTATCAAAGAAAGATTGTTGATAAATTATCAAAGAATGATTGTTGATAAATTATCAAAGAATGATTGTTGATAAATTATCAAAGAATGATTGTTGATAAAGAAGCAAAGAATGACACAAATTCAAGTAATAATTATTCTTAGCAAAACACAGTAAACTGTAGTTCTGTCAATAACAAATAAATTGTCAGCTTGTGTGAGAATCAAAATAGTTTTCAAAATGGGATCTTTTATTGGCAAGTTAACAGCTGTTTGTTACATGCTGCTCCGTTATTGAACTCCTTATTATTGCTTATTTTGCAATATTTTGGGATGATACATGGCAAACAATCTAAAATAAAAAACACAAATGATTGTATTAGTATACAGTTGAACACTACTCTTTTGGTTTGACAATGAAATATTAACTGGGAAACTGTTTTTAAAACTCTTATGGCATGAAGTAACACGAGACCAAAAAACTTCCTTTACTTTTAATGATAATTTCAAGAGAAATAACACTGTTTTTGCTGAGGTGGAAAAAAGGTCCAACTGGGATTATGTTCCAAACATTTGTTAAAAATGTGTTTAGTTTTCTTGAATTATTTAGTGTAGGATTTCAGTAGTTTGAGTTGTAAAGATTCAGTTCCAAATTGTTGTCTGGGAGTCTTCAGGATTTTATTGACTCATTTGACATAATGATTTATTTACGTTTGATAAAGACAACATTTAGTACACTCAAGGTGGTAGAGGTGTAATAAAAACAAGGTGGTTGCTTTCTGTGTTGAATTTTGACAGCCACATAACAGATGCTGTAGAAAATTTGAGATGCTTTCTGGAAAAATATGGCTCAATGCATGTTATTAAACTGTAGTTCCAGATTAGCCTGTGCAGTTTTCACAGGCTAATCAGGGACACACTTTTCACTTTGATATTATTTTTTGTTTAAAGGAAGTCTCTCATACATGTGTAAGTGAAAATCTAGTTTAGGCAGATTTTGCATGAAGTCCATTTTTCCCTGAATGAGGCTGGTATTATAAAGTGTCTACCATGCAATCAGGAGGTCTTGGACTTGTTCCCTGACTCTGAGGTCTTTCCAAAGACACCAAGTACTGGGTCTACCCAGGCTATGGACTTTAGAGTGTCTTTATTAAACCAATGCTGGATGCAATTGAGCTAAAATAAATAGGTTTGATATAAGTAAACTAAACAATACTATTGTTTGCTGACATTATTATGGTAGTATCTTTTGAAAGTGGTGGTTTTCATTTAATTTTGTGTATGGGTAAATGATTTGAGTAGTTTTTGTGCAATTGTTATGAAACTGTATGGACGAGAAAGTGGGAACAAAATGGAGTAAATTGTTTAAAATTTTGGCATAAAGAAACAATAGATAAATGTAGATTGCTCCATCATTCTGTGTGTCCAAGGTAGTGTGTTCAAGGATTTCAAGTAAATTGACTGACTTATGCATATATGTTGTTTTAATTTATACAGAAATACACGTCCATAAATGGTTAACTTATATATACAGTCAATCTTGTTTTAAGAGACCACAAAAGGGAGTAACCAAAAGTGGTTTCTTAATAAAATGGTCTTTAAATAAAAAAAACAGTCTGGAAAAAAGTAAAATCATCGTCAGTATCAAATTCATAGACCGATTCTGGGACACAGAACGTTTAAATGGTATGAATTAATCCAGATATAAGTGTATTTAAACATATCATTACCTTGCACATTTTTAACTGTTAATAATCCAACAAAACATTGTAGCAGTTTTTGACGATAAATGTGTTTTAAGAATTTGGTAAACACAAACGTTCGCCATTTTTATGGAAATGTACGGGCAGTTGGTATATCGAAACTACTCAGCCTTTTAGCGGAAAGCAGAGACAAATGTATTCATTTTTTCAAAGCTTATGCCAAGTTATTATATTGCAAATAATTAGGACTAAACATAGGTGAACCACGTGTTCAATATCAGCGCATCGGTTAGAGCTCTAAACCGTTAAGTCCACCTTCGTTCTCAGTAAATCATTCAAAAGGCAGAGCTATGCACGTTCTACTTCATGAGTTAGACCAAGAAAACATTTTATCGGCCAGAAAGTTTGGTTTTATGGCATCTGATAGGAAGGGGCTTTCCTTTGCTTACGTCAAACTGACGATAAATTGGCGATCAAGTTTGTCCATAAACAATCAACAGATTTTCAAATTTTACCACCATGTGGTCGTTAAATCCAATATTTTGACTTCACAATACTCGGAAATCAGCAGTCGCTGGTCGCGTAAGACAAAAATCGCTTAATGCAATACCAAAATATAGTGAAAACGCTTGTAGGGAATTCAAAGTGGTCGCGTAAGACAAAGGTCGCTTAAGTCAAGTGGTCCCATCCAAAAGATTGACTGTAGATTGAAAAGTAAGGTTGATCTTTGCTTTCTCATGAATGTACAGTGTAGCTTCACATCTGGGGTGGTATTCCAGAAACATCTTAAGTCATTTCTTAAATAATTTCACTTAAGTTCAAATTTTCAATGTTTTGTATTTCTTTACTAAATAAGGAAACACATGTTTTTTTTGGTATTCCTAAAATAACATTGGCATAATGATGTTATTTAAATGTATATCTTGATGCCAATCTATTGCAATATGAAATGAAACACTTAAGAAAATTTCCTAATTTAAGGATAAGAATAAAATTTAACTTAAGATGCTTCTGGAATACGACCCCAGACTCACATTGTGCTTAGTTTAAACCTTCCTATTTATTTTAGCTTGATTGCATAGAAAACCTAAGGCTTATTTGAAAGACTCTCGAGTCTGTTTCCTGGGACTAGAACCAGTACATGGTGTCTATGGGAGAAATCTACAGAACGCTCCCACAGAGGGGATCGAACCAGTGACCTTTCAATCGCGAGGCAGACACCATATCCCCTACACCACTGCGATTTCAACATTGAGCTTGTTTTTCGCTACTGAAAAGATATTCTTAATATTGTATATTGTAGATGCCAGTGGTGTTTGTTTGGGAACTGTTGGATATGTAAGGAGAACACAAAGAAAGAATGAAAAAATAAAATATAATTTCCTATAAATTGTTACATATTTAATGAATTGCATTTGCTTTTTGAATGAATACAATTGGGATGTATTGCACAACTTTAAATGAATGATAATTTTATGATAAATCTGGTAATATTTATATTTAATATTTACAAACAACAATGTCTAAAGATATGCCTTAAATTAAGATGATATATAGATTTTGCACCAGACCAACACTTGTTGTTTGGTACACTGACACTTATCCTGTCAGTATAGATTTAGATGTACAACATTCTTCTGCTGTTGTTATTTGGTTTATCTTGTAAAGGTGGTTTGTATTGACCGACCTCAGGAATGAATGGATGTGCTTTTCTTTTTGAGACTCTGTGATTGTTGGGGTCAGAAAATATCTGATACTGAATGAATTAGTCATGTGCCCTTGAACTTAGACATTTCATAATAACTATGTTCCATAAGTAAGCAAACTAGTTTCATGTTTGTCATTAGAAATCCAATGGAAAATCCATGGGGGGGGGGGGGGATCAGTCATGTGTGTGACACAGTTCTAGTTACATTTGATAGTGGTAAAGGCCTAACACATATGAAACATGTTGATTTAAACTTTAATATGAACATAATAAAATATTGAGCAATGAGAATGCTTGTTAAATTTGAAATTTGATTTTAATTGAATGTTGTTGTTTTTTACTTATGGAAAATCATATAGGCATTTACGAAAACAACATACAACAATTATTTGTCATATTATTTGTCTCATAACTGTGGCAGTAGTTACAAAGTAGATTGGGTTGGGGGAGGGAGGGAAGGGGGGGGCAATATTCATGGATTTCTGTCCATCTGTCAATCTGTTCTACAATAAGAGCGAAAGTCTACTTATTATGCCCCCCTTCGAAGAAGAGGGGGTATATTGTTTTGCACATGTCGGTCGGTCCGTCGGTCGGTCCGTCCACCATATGGTTTCCGGATGATAACTCAAGAACGCTTAGGCCTAGGATCATGAAACTTCATAGGTACATTGATCATGACTGGCAGATGACCCCTATTGATTTTCAGGTCACTAGGTCAAAGGTCAAGGTCACAGTGACTCAAAATAGTAAAATGGTTTCCAGAGGATAACTCAAGAATGCTTACGCCTAGGATCATGAAACTTCATAGGTACATTTATCATGACTGGCAGATGACCCCTATTGATTTTCAGGTCACTAGGTCAAAGGTCAAGGTCACAGTGACTCGAAACAGTAAAATGGTTTCCGGATGATAATGAAGAATGCTTACGCCTAGGTCAAGGTCACAGTGACAAAAATGTATTCACACACTGGCTGCCACTACAACTTACAGCCCATATGGGGGGGCATGCATGTTTTACAAACAGCCCTTGTTTAATTACATGTTTATAATATGGAAATGTCAAGGATCATGCAGAGTATGTGTCAGTTCAAATGTTCTGCACGCTTTTTGTGCTCAAACTTCAAACTGTGTATCTGCGCCTTTATTATTTGTAAGAGTATGAAAATTGTTTGTTAATTGATTAAACTCTTGTTGAAATGAAGTAAATAGGGCTATTTTATGTCATTCTGTTAGCTGTTCAAAGGGAGGCTTGGGATGTCAAGTAATTATGTATTATTTGTCTACAATTGCTGATGCCAATTGCATCTCCCTGTAAATTTCATGGTGTTATGACTTGGACTTCTGTTCACTTATTATACTTTAAACTGTTCACAAAAGGACTTAAAAAATATTATAAAGCATTATTGTACTTGTCTGTTTACATGTTTCTGCATAGAGTTCTAAAGATTTCCCAAGTTTCTGCGATTTTTCCTGAACATTCGAATAACTTTCACAGGGAAGATACAATCATGAGTGGACATGATGTCAAACCAACCTAATCAACATATAGGATCTGTCACAAGTTGTCCTATCATACCCAGGGCTCACGCTGGGCTCAAATTTTAGGGAGAAGTGACTTATCCCTGGACACTGATTTAGGGAGAAGTGAGGAGACTTTAGGGAGAAGTGGAGAAACTCGGACACAAGGGTTTGCATGTAGGGCGTTACAACAAACATATATGTGTATCACATTATTGAAGTATACCACTGTAGTTCACATAATTAGATTTCTTTTTTGTATCTTAATTTTTCCAGAAGTTCTAATTAACCAAGTAATAATAGACACGACAGATAAATAACACATTTACTAGCTCTATATTCAATCCATTTTGATGTAAATATAGTATACAGACTAAAGTATCATGCTAAACCTAGCAAATACGTAATTAATATACAATTTAATTGACATATTGCTTTACAATAGCATAGTTTGTGGGTAAAAAACAACTTAATTATCACCTTTTAATTTCAAACAATAATCGGCAATAAGGTGTAACATCATCGACATATATCTAATTATTTAATTATCATCCTTTTGTTAATTCAGATCGATAGTCGGTAGAAAGGTGTAAAGTGATCAGCTTAGAAATAATTTGTTTATTGTTAAGCTCCTTTTTATTTGTTTATCTTTAAATACGACGTTTGCCATCTGCCGCTATAGTGTTGGCAGATATCAACTGTATTTCCAAGTTACATACAGTGTCTGCGCATGAATGACCCAATATTATGTGTCAATGTTGATTGGCCAGCTACCATGTAACTTGAATGCTGACTTGACCAATATCATTCACCGATTAGATAATTTCAGGGGTTGGGAGAATCGGGCGGGGTTTACCTCAAATTACCTGTCGCTCAATTGCGACACGCTCCGGGCTGCGACAGTGTGTATTGGAAAATTGAGTCAGACCTTGACATCGAGAAAACCGGATGTAAACAAATTCCGATAAGAGGGAGACTGGAAGTCGCTTTTTATCTACAATTTCTTAAATTTTAGGCGACGTTTGGCGTAAGAAAGCGACTCATGTCGCCCCATAGCGCGAGCCCTGATACCATATTTTATTAAACGAGTTCAGGAATTTTGTTAGTAAGCGAGCCTTTGGCGAACTTACTAACGAATTTCCTGGACGAGTTTAATAAAATATGGTATGGTATGACAACGAGTGTCAGATCTTTTTTAGCACATGCTTTTAAATGAGCAAATTAAATAAATATTTACGCAAACATGATGATAAATCCTGTATGTTGTTTACATTTCGTGATGTCATTTGACGTTGCAACATCATTTCAGCACAATAACAAAATGCGATTGGTCAATAAACGAAAACTAAGCCAATGAAAATGCTTAAAAATGTTGTATCACACAAGTGTAATATAAAAAAATATGTAATGGTTATATTACATGGGAAACAGGGTATGGCAGGTGATAAAACATTATAAGTGATAAGTCTATCGGGCTGGTAAATTTCTGTTGCAATAATGTATAGTGTCTGATATTCCTATTGACCCTGGCTGTCTGAGCTTATAAATCAGAGTGTTATGGCTGCATGATTATGCATATAAGCATGCTAATGTTATTCTGTTATACAACATTCCTGGGAGGATGATTATTGCTGGTATTTGATCAATATGCAAGTCCTTGGGGCCAAGTGTTAAATTGTTGTTTTGGCTAAATATTTGTAGACCAGCTACATTAGTTTGGTCCTCAGCGCTCTCCAAAATATATAGTGGCGTTTGGCCTATGGTGTTGCGATGGTATGAGTTGGGGATCATGCATCTCTATTATCCTGGTAAGGGGATACACATGTGGTGCTGGAAAACAATCCGGTCACAATGATGCAATATTGTGTGAAAACCAAACCATTATCAGAATGCATAAATTACATAACAGCAATGGCATGTTTATAAATCCTGCAATTGTAACCATTTCGATTTTGTTTATTCAATATTGTTTATTTATTGGTCAATAAACACAAATGTGGAGTGTTGATGCGTAGAAAATAAACCATGGCTTTATGCCCACATTGCATAATAGAATTGCGTTAAAATAACAAATTATTCTTTATTGATTCAATATAAAGAAGTGGCACTCCAGCTGCTGGAGCAGTATTGCAGTCCTATTATACACACTTCATTGTCCTTTATTTATGGCAAGTGACCAATTGCCAAAACAGTATGACACAATACGAAACAACACACAGACATAGTAGAATAAAGCTGGGGTCACTGTCATGAAACCATCAATGCTAAGCACTGGGGGTTTAAAGCAGTTTTAGAGCGCTCAACCTCACACTTGGCCCAGCTATATTCATGATACATATAAGTGTAAAGAAACTTTAACCTCATAGAATTGCAACTCAAATTAAACAGTAATAAAAGGAAATTTAATGGTTTGTTAAATATTTGAGCAATTAAAATGATAACTATATATTTTGCTATGCTCTACTCTGCATTGGTTTGGGACTTCTTTTTGCATTGACAATGAGTTGTTTTACCAAGCTTTTTGTGTACTTTGTCTTAATGTAGATTATAGCTTAAGCAACACCATTATAATTGTAGATGAAATTCATCCATGACAAAAACTTTTTTAGTGGCCTCTATTTACAGAAATCGACTAAGGTTCTGTACATATGTCAATAAAAAAAGCAAACTTGTGCAATATTCTGTCAGCTCAGATTGATTACAACCTATTGATCACAAATCCCAGTTGGACACTGGTTATCATTTTGAAGATGATGACATAACACTGGAGCCCTATCAATGCTGCCTTTCCTGGGTATAATTAATGCTTTTTCTTGCGAAATTGTTCAGTTAATGCTATTAAAGTTTGTTTCTTGGACAAGCAAAATTCAGTAGAATATTTATTATAAAAAATGTATTTTTACTATATTACCCTTACTGCTTGTGGAAATATTACTTTCTCTGACTTGTCATGCATTACAATTTGTATTCTCTTTAACTCTTTCAGTGCTGGAACCGAATTTTGAAGGCCTTTGCAAACAGTTTGGATCCAGATGAGACGCCAACGTGGCGTCTCATCAGGAT
Source organism: Dreissena polymorpha (assembly GCF_020536995.1). Classification (NCBI taxonomy): domain Eukaryota; kingdom Metazoa; phylum Mollusca; class Bivalvia; order Myida; family Dreissenidae; genus Dreissena; species Dreissena polymorpha. The sequence continues at coordinate 26,450,458 of NC_068359.1, read as the reverse complement.
CCAAACTATTTGCTATTATGATAGTATTCTTCGAAATAAAATTAAAGAAAATGCTAATTTTAGACATTCAGCAGACAACATTTAAGCAGACGACAAATTTCCCAGCATGCAAATGGTTAAAGAACTCAACGAGTTGCCTATCACAACTACATGTATCGGCCCAGATTGAATACAGCTTATTGATCACAAATGCGAGCTGGTCTGCTCGATAGGATATTGCTGATGACATAAAACTGTACTCATGCGTCAAGGTTGCGTAGGTTGCAATGTAGAAACCTAGGCTTGGTAAAGACGGGTTGAGTTTGTTGAACACATTACTGCCCCTTGTTTGGTTGCGCAGGCTTGGTAACTATGGGTAGAGTGCATTGAAGACAACTGCCCCTTGTTTCGTTGCGCAGGCTTGGTAACTATGGGTAGAGTGCATTGAACACAACTGCCCCTTGTTTCGTTGGGCAGGCTTGGTAACTATGGGTTGAGTGCATTGAAGACAACTGCCCCTTGTTTCATTGCGCAGGCTTGGTAACTATGGGTAGAGTGCATTGAAGACAACTACCCCTTGTTTCGTTGCGCAGGCTTGGTAACTATGGGTAGAGTGCATTGAAGACAACTGCCCCTTGTTTCGTTGTGCAGGCTTGGTAACTATGGGTTGAGTGCATTGAACACAACTGCCCCTTGTTTCATTGCGCAGGCTTGGTAACTATGGGTAGAGTGCATTGAAGACAACTGCCCCTTGTTTTGTGCTAAAATTGTTTGTCTGAAATACAATAAATATTGTTATGGAGTCTCCACATTTTGCTTCAAATGTGTTGTCTTACTTCCAAAATATTCACTGGAGAAGGTAAAACTTCTTAACTGTAGTTGAAATTGTTTCAATATGTTCTGTAGTAAAACAAAAAAAAGCTTTAAAACTTCATCATTATTTACTGGATATTAAGATCTCAGATTTTTACAGTATTCCCGTCACATATTAACTGCAATAAATTCATTAGCTAACAATTTGTGTATAATAAAAAGCAAGTTGTTTGCACTTATCCCAAAACAAAATTTATTTGGTGGGGTACATCAATTCAACAGATTTGTTTGTTTATAGTTGTACTCTTGTTTTAAAGTTATATTTGTTTTTTTTTGCAATAATATTTGCTTCAGAAGATAAAACCGCCAGCTCTGGGAATCAATTAGGAGAAAAATGCAGCGTCCACCATTATCATTATGGTTTCAATCTTTCCATGTTGCCGCCTTCTATATTGCTGTGTTTTGCCTGCCTTCTATATTGCTGTATTGCCTGCATCTGAAGTAACCACTAATAAAATATTCATCATCAATTATTCATTGCTTTCCTCTTTAAGCCCACATGCAACTAGTAACATGTTAGTGAAATGTAACCCAATGAACTGGAACAAGTGACATTGAATTGAACTTGTTCACAGAGCTTTTTCATTTATGAAAAAGTTAAAAAAAAATAAAAAAAAATAAAAAAAACTAATACCATTTTAATTTAGAAAAGAAGTCCCTAAGGAAGAAATTTTAAGTCCATAAATATTTACTTAACATAAAGCTTTGCTTACCCTTATCCTGACTTTAGCTTTAGTGCATTTTTTTTATTAATTGCCCCAACAATCACAACACGAAATAGATAAATTAAAAATATAAAAAAACATACCTTTTTATTAACTTTGTGATGGCATATGAACTCACATACATTTTGTAAATAATGGTCAATGATTCCTCTGCTTAATATACTAAACCAGCTGTTTATGAACAATTTATATATTGGGCATGTCATGTATGAATTCACAAACAGTTTGAATGTCCCCCTGGCATTCCCAGTGCTATAATCTCTGAAATCATGTGCTGAAAATCCCATGAATCAGATATTGTTGGTGATTAAGAAGACATTGGTCATTCTTGCATTCTGGAGTAGCTAGCTCTAATCAATTGTTGTTGGTGGTAATTGCATCAGTAGGACATGGCAGTGTCCTGAATTCTCTCATTTACTGGTGTGAGTCATTCAGGGTTAATCTGAGATGTTTTACAACTTGTCTGATTTGTGTAAAAAAGATATTATTATTGTATAGTTGTTTCTGTGTAAAAGTGGTCATAGTTCTTAATGGTTTAACCATCCATGTCTTTTAAAAATTGCTAAAATTAGGTCCCTTTTCCATCTTCAACTACTTAAACATGATTATTATAACAACTTTCTTTATATTAAGAGTTGTTATGCATTACAGCATGCACTTCATATTACAAAATGCACAACATAATTATCACAACATGCACCACATATTACAACATGTATTACATATAACAACATGCACTACATATTACAACTTGCACTACATTTGATAGCATGCACTTCATATTTCAACAAGCACTACATATCACAACATGCACTACAAATTACAACATGCACTTCATATTACAACTTGCACTACATTTTACAACATGTGCTACATATTACAACATGCACTATATAATACAGCATGCACTACACATTACAACTTGCACTACATTTTACAACATGCACTAAATATTACAACATGCACTACATATCACAACTTGCACTACATATCACAACATGCACTACACATTACAACATGCGCTACATATTACAACATGCACCACATATTACAACATGCACCACATATTACAACATGCACTACATATTACAACATGCACTACATATTACAACATGCACTACATATTACAACATGCACCACATATTACAACACACTACATATTTTACAACATGCACCACATATTACAATATGCACCACATATTACAACATGCATTACATATTACAACATGCACCACATATTACAACATGCACTACATATTACAACATGCACTACATATTACAACATACACTACATATTTTACAACATACACTACATATTTTACAACATGCACTACATATTACAACATGCACTACATATTACAACATGCACCACATATTACAACATGCACTACATATTACAACATGCACTACATATTACAACATGCACAACATATTACAACATGCACTACATATTACAACTTGCACACCATATTACAACATGCACTACATATAACAACATGCGGCATGAAAGGTAGGTGGGGGACATTTATTACTTAAGTGACGAGCTCAAATCAATACATTTGTTGTTGTTTTTTTGTTGTTTTTTTTACTTCCGTTAATGGCGGGTGTAGACGTGTTTTTTGTGTCTAGCCAGATAAATTGGAATATGTGATTTAATTCATATCCTCTCAGGTCTATAAAGCGATATGTGTAATAAATAGTGCTAGCAGATTGTGTGAGTGGAATAAATTGTGATGTGGACATTATAGTTAGGATCTTCTTGTGGACACCTTATTCACCTGTTTTGTCAAAGGTATTTATATCTATATATAGCCTGCATTTACGAAACTGAACTAGATTCCACCCTTTGATAATCAATAACAAGTGTTGACTTCTATTGTCCATTACTCGTTTTCCTCGAGATTCTCACAGCTTGACCGTTACGCGCATCTATACTTGCCAAAATAACAAGAGTCAACATGAACAGCCATTCTACTCCTATTCAAGGGAAGCGACCAGATAAACGTGATCTATCAACGTCGAGCATTGAAATTGTCGTTGGCAATAAAAAGAATAAACTTTCTGACTCAGTTAATATGCAGAACAGTGATAATGAAACGACCAATCAATTCCATCTGAGCGAAGCAGACATAGACGTCATTTCCAAGAAACTGCATGATTTGTTGAAGAGTGACATAGAATCCATTGTTAGCTCAGTTGTACAAACATTCATACTGAAGGTTATAAGTGGTATAAATGAGACAATGAACATTAAAATTTCATCCCTTGAACATGAAAACCAGGCCCTCAAAGAACAGATACTTAAGCTTCAAATGCAAGCTGATCGGGCGGAACAATATAGCCGTCGGAACTGCCTGCGGGTAACTGGGATCGCAGAAACTGGTGATGAGGACACGGACGACATGATCATAGCGATGGCTACCCACCTAGGCGCTAACCTATCTATTGATGAGATAGATCGCTCTCATCGCCTTGGACCTCGTATACACCTGAGCTCTAAACCAAGGGACATCGTCGTCAAATTTGTATCTTACAGAGCCCGACAGAAGCTCTACAGCGTGAGAGCCAAGGCGAAAAGCATCGACCAGTACAGGCGAGTTTTCATCAACGAGGCACTCACAAAACACCGAAGTGAGCTATTCTATGCTGCTCGCAAGCTCGTAACTGACAAACATGTAGAAAGCGCGTGGACGCATGATGGGCAAGTCTTGGTCCATGACCTGCAACGAGTCATCCACAGAATAGAAAAACCCGAGCAAATCACAGAACTCAGCTCCAAATCCAGAAGTTCGTAAGCTTCTGCTGCAGGTAGCAATTAGACGTGACTGTCCCACCCTTTCTTACACGAACAGTATACTAATTGTGTCCATAATACATGTGTAATGATCGAATTGCTACATACTGGTGACCTTTAAAAACGGATTTCTTAATTATGTTTTTCTGATCGTGAAGTCATTTTCATGAATAAAACATATTTTAAACTACAAACACACTGACATGAATTACTAGTACAATATGTTCTAAGTACTATTCTGAAATTAAAATAAGCACCAAGAAGCTTTTGACACATTAATAAGTAATAAGATGACGTGTTAACTGTTTATGCCATTAAGAAATGTATCTTTTATAATATTACACACTGAAACCCAGATGTCTATGTTAGTAAAATTAATATACAGTATGTAACTTATAACACAGCTCATTTAAATTACACAATTTCATCTACATTGTCTGCTGTTGTGTGTTATATGCACATTTTTATAGAATAATGTTATTTAGTTCTCTAGCGTTTTCAAATTTATAACTGAAATTATGATGCTCCAATTATTATAAATTTTTCAATGATGGGACAACGCGAAGTAAAACTATCACTAACATTTCATTCATATCTGTGGGTTTTTTTTCTTGTGGTGGAAAAATGCAGACTCCAATAGAATTTTACATTGCCTATGTATGTTCCAAATGCGGACCCTTCATTTCGTTTCTGAAGGGCTGCTAGTTTTGGACTGTCAAAGTATATAAATTATAACGAATAAGTATGACAATTAATTGTTGAACACTCCATCGCTTCCATATACGGACTCTACATTTTTTGTAGGGTCTGTGAAACTGGAAGCTTATAATACCATATAAAATACTGTTTGTCTCTGCTGTTATTTTTTGTATTGATGTCATAGTTAATCCCTTATAATAATACTGTCAATTCGAACAGACTTATAAGATCTGTTTTGCTAATGGATAATATCTTCTATAACGTATTATATCTGTCTATTCATGTGAACCGTTTTGTTAGCGTTTTTGTAATCATATGTATATCTGAACGGTCAGTTCCTCCTAAATTGTTGTCTAGCATGGTGTAAACAACTGCAAAATCTTTATTATAACAGTTGACACCTAATTTATGTATGAACATAGGATCGTATTACATAGGTGTACTGTATGTTGTAAACACATGTCTTTCTTTTAAATATGTGTCGCTTGTGCTTTGCAACCAATAATGAATAAGGTATTATTTTTATGCTCCCCATATATATATATATATATATGGGGAGCATATAGTTGCCAGTTTGTACTTCCGTACTTCCTTCCGTCACACCTTTGTTACAGTTTCTCATAGCGCCTTCACAATTTAACCGATCTTTTACATATTTGGCATGTAGGTACCTTGCAGGAACCTCTACCTTTTGATGAGGTTTGACGTCACTGGGGTCAAGGTCAAGGTCACCCAGGCTAATAATAGATTTTCCGTCACACTTTTGATACAGTTTCTCATAGCGCCTTCACTATTTGACCGATCTCTTACATATTTGGCATGTAGGTACCTTGCATGGACCTTTACCTCTTGATGAGGTTTGACGTCACTGGGGTCAAGGTCAAGCTCACGGAGGCTAATAATAGATTTTCGGTCACACTTTTGTTACAGTTTCTCATAGCGCCTTGAATACTTTACCGCTCTCTTACACATTTGGCATCTTTTGATAAGATTTGACGTCAATGGGGTCAAGGTCACTGAGGCTAATAATATATTTTTCATCACACTTTGGTTACAGTTTCACATAGCGCCTTTAATACTTTTCCGCTCTCTTACATATTTGGCATGTAGGTACCTTGCATGGACCTCTACCTCTTGATGAGGTTTGAGGTCACTGGGGTCAAGGTCAAGGTCACTTAGGCTTATAATAGATTTTCTCAAGGTCACACTTATTTCCACACAATAAACCCATATATCGACATAGCATCATTGTGCAGCATCCATCAGTTTTACTGATATCCTTGTTGCAACTTGTAAAAAGAAAAATCATTTATTTCTATATACTGTTCATAATGATCGTGTATATCTGTACATTACATCACTTTTACCATTCACTCTGTTTCAAATTTGCTTTCTATCGCTTCTTACTACGTTGTATATTCCTATCATGTATACCATTAAGTGCAGTTACTTTAATAAATACACCCACAAATGCCTTTAACCACATCTATGCTTCTCAAGAAGTTATTCACGTAATTATTACAGCACTTACGAATTATGTTGAATGACCGACCTTTTTGCATAATGCCTTACACTCTTATCTACGTCTTAATATTTTTTTTTCTTTTGCACTTTTTACTTATTTCTTGTACTTCTGCTTTTTTATTATACTTTTCTTTACATGGAACCGATAATTTGACCATATTGACCATATTGAGCCTTCCCAGTGTTTATTTTGTTTGGCATGACAGCTGTTTACATGTTCATTTTGCTCCTGCTTCGTATATCATGAGCAAAGGTCAGACAAGAAAAGCTGTCATGTCCAACTTGCGCATCAACTACTTTTTGCCGCTAGCAATCACCTTATTTTATCTCGTCGCTATCTTTAATATTCCCGTGTTTGTAAAATCTTTGGCTGTTAATATTGATTCCATGTCCAAGTGCCATCTGACAATACAGACCCATGTACGTATCAGTCCGACCAGTCACAAAGTAATGCAAAATATCGTGTTCTTTTTTCGATTGAATACAGCAGTTTTTGTGTCTACTCTTTGCCTATGGCTACACTGTCTTCTACTGATTATATCCGGTGATATCCACCCAAACCCCGGGCCATCAGCTAGTGCTTCCTCATCATCACTTGAATCCCACAGTTACTCATCATTAGATATGTCCAATTTTCTAAAGTCTTCTCACAATTTGTCGCTAGTTCACTATAATGTGCAAAGTTTTCTTCATAAGTTGGATTTGCTAGCTGCAGAATTAACACCATTTGATATCATCACTTTCTCCAAAACGTGGCTTTCAGATTCCATTAATAACGGCCAGTTATTTATACCAGGTTTTTGCCTACCTGTCCGCCGCGACCGAACTCAAAATGCACACGGCGGAGTTGCTGTATATGTCAAAGATGGTATTCATTTTACTTGAAGACCAGATCTAGAGATAACTAATCTTGAGGCAATTTGGTTGGAGGTTCGACCTCATTCTAATAAACGAATTTTAATCGGAACTTTTTATAGACCACCCAATTCAGATAACAATTATTTCTGTAGAATTGAAGACTCAATCGGGCTGGCAATAGATACCGGCATTAAAGACATTATAGTTTTGGGCGATTTTAATATAAACACCCAACTTGATCAGGCTAAACGTAAAATTGACTCCATCTCGCAACAGTTTGCACTCTTTTCAAAGCAATTTATCAAATATTGAATGGAATAACGTATATAGTGACAATATCGACACATTTACTAAAACTCTTACTAACATTGTACTTGCCACTGCAGCTGATTGTATACCAAGCAAAGAGGTCACTGTTCGCCCAGCCGAACCGCCATGGCTCTCATCGGAAATAAAACTAAAAATACGAAAACGAAAACGTGCTTATAGGAAAGCTAAAACAACAAATTCCACATCTAATTGGACTAGGTTTTGTGTACTTCGTAATGATGTAGTCTCTCTTGTCCGCCTCGCCAAATCAAATTATTACGACTCTCTTGCATTCAAACTAAAATCCAACAATTACTCCTCGCATGATTGGTGGAAAGTCCTGAAATCTTTCCTAACAGTCAACGTTAGTAAAACTTTACCCCCACTTGTCAACATCGCTGGCGAACTGGTCTTTGATGAACTTCAAAAAGCTGAAGTACTAAATAATTTCTTCACTCAACAGACATCTTTAGATGAGTCTGGTCACGTTTTACCGGAATTGGCAACGATTGAAAATCAACAGACAATTTTGTCTATGGTAATAACCGCTTGCGAAGTTAAGGACGTTCTTATGAATCTGCCTTTGGGTAAAGCCTGCAGCCCTGATGGTATTAATAACAAATTACTTGTAGAGGCATCTCATGAACTAAGCCAACCACTTTGTGATCTCTTTAATATGTCTTTGTCGTCGTCAACAGTACCATATGATTGGAAAACATCAAACGTTTGTGCAATATTAAAAAAAGGGGACGTTTCCATTCCCTCGAATTATCGCCCAATTTCACTTCTGAATACCATGGAAAAAGTACTAGAACGGATTATCTTTAAACATGTATTCAACTTTTTGCGTGATACTAATTTTTTCACAAGATTTCAATCCGGATTTATGCCAGGTGACTCTACTGTCAACCAGCTTACATACCTTTACAACACGTTTTGTAAAGCACTTGATGATGGATTGGAAGTAAGGGTGGTTTTTTTCGATATAAGCAAAGCATTCGACAAAGTCTGGCATAGTGGCCTTATATTAAAACTTGAAATAACTTTTTTCACGTTTATTCGACCTATTCTAGAATATGCAGATGTTGTATGGGATAATTGTACAATGTATGAAAAAAATGATTTAGATAAAATTCAAACTGAAGCTGCCCGCATTGTTTCCGGCTGTACCCGACTTGTGTCCTTAAATTTACTTTCTAACGAAATTGGCTGGGAAACTCTTGGCACAAGAAGGTCCAAGCACAAACTCATTCTTTTCTTTAAAGGTCAAAGGTCTAAGTCCAGACTATTTGTCCTCACTGTCCCCACAATCAGTTGGCGAGCAATCTACAAGATCATTGCGTAACTCATCCCACTTAGATGGTGCTCGGACTAGGACTTCTCTGTACCAACATTCCTTCTTGCCCTCAACAATTGCTGCTTGGAATTCACTTCCAGACGAAGTAAAACTTGTTGATAACATATCTGACTTTAAAAAGGCCATCGATCTTAACAAATCTCGTAGTAATCCGTTGTTCTATTATGGTAAGCGAAGACAGCAAGTGCTGCACACACGTCTAAGAACTAATTGTAGTTCTCTTAATAAACATTTATTTGATAGAAATCTGGTTCCATCGCCACTTTGTCAATGCGGAAAAATAGAGGACACTACTCACTTTTTACTGGTCTGTCCATTTTATGCAGCTATAAGATTAACTTTAGTAAGAACTATAGAACAATACACGGATATATCACTCCGCACATTACTGTACGGAGATGATAATCTTTCAATCAGAGATAACTATGCAATATTTGATGCAGTCCATATTTTCGTCGAAGGCTCAGGAAGGTTCAGAGTGGGATAACTATCGGTTCTCTAATTTTTAACATTTGTTTCACCATCAATTTCTTCGATCATAATCACACCAGCAATATGCTTTTTCTTAACACATTGTCTCAACATATTTTAGCAATGTTGGTTCCAATCATACATATAAACTTGTTTAAACTCGAATGATTATTCAAATGATTTGTGTTTAGAATGCAAATACCGCCACTATGTTTTGTAAATATACCATTGAGGAAAGGAACCCTATTAGCCTAGCTATCGTTCCAATCCTATAAACTTTAGATGCTTGTACATTATGTTGTAAAACACATTATTGAATAAATATGTTTAAACCAATACATTTGTTGCTGCTTTTGTGTAGTCCAAACCAGTGTTGGTAGACTTTAGTTGGAAAGTTGATGCTATTGGTTGTTGTATGTCATAAGTTCCTGTTATTAGTTATTTAATAAAAGACTGACTCTGGTAAGTGGTAGTTATGTGGGGCTCCAATGCATGTTTTGTAAATAAGGAACTTATGTATTTTGTGTCCCGGCCTGGACTTCAAATACCCTTGAAAAAAACATCAGAAATAAGATAGAACAATTTGTTTACAACCATTCAGACAAGGTGTTTTGTGCAAGAAACAGCCTCTTATATTAAAGGTTATGGTCACAAATGAAGTTCAAATGTCATATTGTCTATCAAGACATGATGGCTTCATTACTTGATATTCAGAGTTGACTTGGACAATTGGAACCATTTAAATGCCTTATTAATAATTCATGGGTTTGATCCATAATCCCAGACGGTCAAACAAGAAACATTTTGTTTTTGATGGTGTCGACAAGAAAAAAACATGCCAGTCAAGGATAAAGATAATCAGTCATGGGTTTATATTTATATTATCAGCACATATTTCCATAATCCAATTAATTTTCTGCACATTCTTGTTAAGGCCCGTGAAAGACGAAGCAATATATGTATGTCTACTTGAAAATAGGCTGTCATGTCTAGACTAAGGAAATTTAGAAACCTTTGGGAAATCTTTTGGTCACTTTGTTTTTCTGTTTTTTTTTAGACATAATTGGGTTGGGTTAACCTATGCACACTTCCAAATGCATGCTTTACAGTTTACTGCATATTAAATATATGAACAAGACAAGAACAAAAATTAAAACTTGGAAAAACTACACAATCTATACACATTAAAACATGTGCATGTATATTATAAGTATATATCATGATTTAAAATTTGAACATTTTAAAATGTAACTAGATATTTATATTCATGGATAAAGATATAAAAATGGAATTAAAGTGATAATTCTTGTAAAAAAACAAAAAACATGAGGGGAGCATAGATCATGATATTTCAAATATTTTACATAAAAGCGATGCACGATTTGGTCATTTGATTAAGCCATGTGTTTGGTCACCTGATTTGGGCGTGTGCCATCGAAATGTCACTGCTGTCACTGCTGTTCCACTGGGAACTGTGTTTTGTCCAGTAATTAACCTTATGGGGCCAAACACACGCTTCCTGTTAGCCCATATTGATTTCACTTCAGTGATTGTTACAGCTAGGAAGTTCTGCACAAGAACAATAAATGCCAATTACATTTCTAATTTCGATTGAGACGTTATTGGTCCTATCCCTCACAAATAAATTCGTTTCAGTTTAGAACCATATTGTTGTAACTGGTGGAAGTTATCTCAATAGTTGAAGGAGTAATGTAGTGACTTTAAGACCTCATCAAGTTTGATGACCAGGATTGGGGACTGCCTACGTGACCATTTTTTATATCTGGTCCCTAATGGTCCCTTTGTTTGGAGTCACAGAGTGACCACTTGACCACTGAGAAAACTGACCACAGGCCAGGGAGACTTGTATTGTTGTCTGGTGTAAACCGCTTTTTGCCACACAATTTGTGATTTCTGGTTGATGAGGTCTCAGACTAGTTTAGAGGGTTTATTTCTGCTCATAGATTGAAAACAACAATTATTATTGTTGTTAAAGCCCCTTATTGCCACAAATTAATTTGTGATTTCTGGTCTATTATGTCTCAGATGAGATCAGATTGTTTGACATTAGCTTATTTCTGTTGTTTAAGCCCCTTATTAATTAGTGATTTCTGGTTGATGATTTCTCAGAACAAATCAGATCGTTTTACAGCCGATTATTGCTGCTCTAAGATGAAAAACAACAATAATTATTCTGCAAGTTAATATTTCAAGCAGATCAGTTAAAAAAATGATATTAATAGTGGCCTTCAGTGTACCTTATTTAAAACAATAAAATTTAAATTATCAAAATTTAGAAGAAAAAAATTCTGATGAATTTTTATTGAGGTAGAATTTCCATTTTCAGGTATATTTATCAGTGCATTTAATTTTGTTTTAAACAGTATTTTTAAAAATTGATTTTGTTTTCAAGTTTTTTGTTTAGACTAAATTTCTTCATATTTGTTTACAGTACATTACCAGTTAAACACAACACTTCTGTTTCTTATCACAACAATGTTTACCAGTCAATTTTACAATTATTATATGAGCTCAACAAGCTTCAAAAATGTTGCTGACATTTCACAATGTATGACGAAGCATGGTTGACCTTTGCATTTCCATTCTGGCTGGAACATCTCAATAGCATACCAGACAAATTGGATTATGAGCCAGTAATGGGCCCCCATCAGCACACTTCTATCTGATGCCAGTGAATAGAGAACATAATGCCTGTGATGTTGACAGTGGGGTCGAGAAATCTGCAGCTTTCCTCGCAGCTTTCCTCCTAAATGAACAAATTATAAATTTCTTTGTATGATTGCTAATAATGTATGCATTTGATATAACATGGCATGCAAATATTAATTATTTATTGCTTTGTGTATTGATCAAAATAATAATTATAATTTATACACACTATTCCTCAAAAAGTCATTAATTATACTTTGAAACCAATATTATTTGTTGGATTGCCATTTATAATTTGCTGTAGGCCTGCTCAACCAGGAAATCAAATGTTCAACTAATATTTACCTCCAAAGTCTATATCAAACATTTAAAGAAATCCACAAAGATTTAAAGAATTTAATGTCGTGTGAATTATATTAAATTTATCCACAATATCTTCTTTGTTTCATACAAATGTGAACTACAGAAAAGCCTGTTTGCTATTCCATGGAAGCCGCAGAACTTTGTTGGATTGTTCATAATCCCAAATAACCAAGCAGTAAACGTAATTTTGAAACAAAAATTTGCCTATGCTTGAAATTTGTTCCATTAATTACTTTGTTCTCGGCAAATTTTGAGGATGATTCTGATAAAATTTAAGATATTAGAAAATTGCACATGTTGGCCTCCTTCCTGTACATTAGGAAGTTGTGGATCTGTGCTTAATTCTCATTTCGTCATTACATTTTACCAGAGCACTCTTGGTTGTACTGTTCTACTTCAACGGTTTTCCGGCTCATATCCTTTGCAAATTAAGTTTTTTCTTGTATAAGTGTGTTGGTCTGTTTGTGGTAGTAACAATCATAATAACATCTTAATATATAAAAAATAAAAATATTGGATTTTACATGGAAGAAATGATTCAATGTGTGGGATCCAGATTGCAGTCTGGATCAATTTATTCTTTAAATTAGTTGTTATTGACAGATAGGTGTGGGTTTTATTAAACTTGGATCATTCACTATAGAATATATTTAAACACATGCTTTGATTATGACAACATCGTAATTCTCTCACTGCACATTTTGGCAATATACATAGCATGAAGTCTAGTGAATTAAAATACACTCATACAGTCTTTTAATGATGTTGACTACCCAATAACAATAGTGATTATTTGATGGAACTTGCGGTTCAGGTAGCGCTCTTAGCTTAGGCGACCCCAATATATCGATAGAGCTTTACTGACTAAGGGTTGTATTGGAATGTCAAGCATTTCTTCCGAACACAGTATTATCATAAATGCCTTTTTTTCCTGGTCAAAATCAGGACTAATAATAAAAACTAACCAATAATTTGATCTTGTGGTGGGACATCTAAAAACGATCATTTGTTGCAAATTATATTTCACGCAAAGCGCAAAGGATCTACATATTAAAAAGCAATTTCAGACCAATTTGGTGGATAAATGTGTTAAAGAATTTCAGAAGCAAAATTTATGTTGCCATTTTGCACGGTTAAAGATGGGCATTCTTCTACCTATATATTTTTTATGTAAATAACTTCCAATCCAAACAGTGGTATTCTCAGTGAACACCAATATGTAGTACAATGTGGGTGCATTATAACAACCCATTGACAAGGGATTTCACAACTAGACTGAAGACAACCTATACAAACTATTTTCTGACAAATAATCTTAAGTTTTTTTTCAGTAAATTAAGAATGAGTGCTGACACACGCTCAGGTTCTCACATAACGTAGCAACAGGAGTTTAATGCCCTCATACACTTAGTAATATCCTGACACACTGGATGTAGTTTTAGAAAAGTTTGGTTGACCAAAGCCTTTCTATTCAAAAACTGGGCTAAATGCAAGTGCATAAAGTGTCTTCCCTGATAAGCCTGTGCAGTCTGCACAGGCTAATCAGGAATAATACTTTCTGCTTTTATGGACTTTTTTTAAAGGAAGCTGATCTTCTGAAAGACAATCTAGTGTATTGCGAAAATGTTTTGCCTGATTAGCCTGTGTGTGTATGAGGCTCAGATTGTGCACTGCGATTGATGCTGGATAGCCATAGGGAGATGTCCGGTATACATTGTTAATGTAGCACTTGATATATATCAGTTTTATTAAGCCAATGTCTATATGCCCTTCAACACACATGCTGGCTTAATTACAAGGAAGTCATTTGGAAAAAATGTATTTACAGGTTAAAGTGATTTTTAACCACTTGCTAATGTCTTTTTCAGATAGCAGGGTGCATAATTGGTGTCTGCAGAATTTTATGACTGGTTCACCAAATGTTTCAACATGACTCTAGATGAAAGACTGGTTTAAGACATTCCATATGCACTCCATGCACTTATGGTGGCTATAGACAGCTGGGAGTAATTCCAGGTGAGTAGAAGAGATGGGTGAATGTAATGCATCAAAGATGAAAGAATTTTTTTTTTCGGGCGTAGCTGTATTAAGCCAGCTTTTCACCTTACCTGACCTTTGTAAGTGTCCAATAAAATTCAAATAAAATTTCCCGCGGCTAGGTACGAATGAAAACACTTCATTTATTCCATTGGCTGATTTGAGTATACCACCAGAACATTGGAAACATATCCGTGTCTTTGTAACACTGTTTTACTGCATGAAACAGTTTTATCTCTAATGAAAAGGCTTAATAGATAGAACAGTTTTACACTAAATTCTCGACATCAATACATTTTGTGCATGCACCTTTTATTTTTAGAGAATTACCAGCGCAAAAGCATTTATACTTAAAGGCTATGTTATCATATTTAGTACTTACTTCCATATTCCTGTCAACATGTTAACATGTAAAAGTATAAAGAGCAGTGGAAGCGAGGCCTCAATTTAATGCATTGCGTTTCAACCCGCGAGGTATTGGGTCAATTCGAGGTTAGTGTGTGAATGTCAGAGTTTATATACAGTTCATCACCGGAGTTCGCGGCCAGTAAAATAATCGTTATATAATAAAGACGCTATCCGTGAACTAGGTGACCTGGAATTTTCTTTAGACCAGAAATATGTTAAATGAAGATATTCAGCAATATAATTATGGTATGTCAATAATAGATTCTTAATGTGTTTTCAACAATACAATGATAATTATTATTTTTGATTAATTTAACAATAATTATTCCACCATATTGACTAATGTATTTAGCATGAGCGCGATGATTCTCGATACTGTTAATAATCGAATCAAATAGCAATGCCTGACAAACCACTAAAACAGGTTTGTTCGAAGAACAAGCCTATAAATACGGATACTTCGCGTGTGACCGGTTGACTCATATGTTTTAATTTCACTTCCATTCTTCTTTTGGTTTTCTGTTTTGTATCTATAGGTTTATGACCAGCAATATGTAATAATGTAAAATAAGCCGCGAAAACTCCGCGTTACATCCCGTACTGCGTGTGATGCAGCTAAGAACTGCACAGAAAAAGACATTCGCTATCCTTGATCTCATTCATTGAACTATCAACGCCGTATATCGTTTTTAAAGATATTTCTTGTTTATGTTATTAAAACATAGCAAGGTAGACTTACTTGAGTCCATGATGTCAAATCCTTAACATTACAGTGATTAATATATTCTGAAGAGCCAATGAGACAAATGATTTCAAGAATATTGAAGTTAATGTATGCGTAAAATAACAGCCCCGTTAGTTTATGGGGTTAATATGAATCCTGGAATAAACTCCCTTCGGACACCCTTCCCTAAAAACGGCAAAGCGGAAGAAACCCCCTTTCACGTTTTGCATACACGGAAGAAACACCCTTCCATAGCGAAACAAAACAGGTTGATCATTTTACTTATCGTTTATCAAGTACTAATTCATTTGGCTGAGCCTTTTAAAAAGGACAATATGACTTATATCTTGGCCTTAAATAGCGATACTCACTTTTAAAGATGACTGCTACCTTTGCTCATTCTTCGAGGATTTGATGTGATGCTACACAAAATGTGGAGAATTGGAATTTTATGAAATTTTTCGGAAATGAATGAAAGGCCCCGATCATGACACAACTTCTCATCATTATCTACAATAGCCAACTACATTACAGGACCTGGAATATAATTAAATGAAGGTGCAAAAATCTATTTCCAAACTGCTTTGTGCTGATAAAAGAAGTGTACCGGCCATTTGTTCACACGTTGTTAATTATAAGAAGTTGTGTCATGAATGGTTCCTTTTATTATCCTTTGAAAAAGTGCGCCTCGTGTAAATTTGTCTTGCACTTGTTTAACACTCAAAATTACTTTCTTCTACTTGCATATGTACATCATGGCTTCCTGTGGGCATTGTGTGTTGGCCTCTGATTCCATTATGGCGTATGCAGAATATGAAAGGGGATTTCTTCCGCTATGCTGTTTTTAGGGAAGGGTGTTTCTTCCATACACCAAATTTTTTTTTTTTAGAAATTCTTAAGTTATTGTCTGCATTAATTTAAGGGGCCTCAACTGTTGCCCCCAAAAGTAACATTACTGTAAACTTGAGCAAACATTGTTGCAATAATGGACACTTTTTTTAATTCTTTCATCACTCTCTGATTATACTCCTTTAATTGACGTTTCGGCATAATGCCTTTATCAAAACATTGGAAATTATATGTTAACTACATTTTTACGTCTTTTGACTGCACAATTTAAATAACAAAGAAAAATGTTTTTAAACGTCAAATGACGTTGTACATGATGACGTCATAAATGGCGTTATATAAAATGGCGCCAAAAAAATGTAAAAATTCGCCAAAAATGAAATGACGTTAAACACTTACATATTGTATCTTAATCCTATGTTAAATGTGTGCTTTATATATTTAATAAATTGATATTTTACAATAAAATAATCATCATCATATGTAATTATAATCTACCTTAACTTATTACCATAAATTAAATAGGGTAAACTTATTTAATGACTCTTATTATTTCAATCCATATCTATGTATAATATTCAAATGATATTTGATTAAATAATCATATATACTTGCTATTCTATATATCATATACACATTATGGACAAGATAAATTGCATAAAGTACTATTAGTTTTACATCCATTTATGTTGATGATTAATATCAAATGTTTTTCACATATATTTTTTACAAGATAGTTTCCCGTAGCAGGACATCAAGTTGATTTTTTGTATTTAGTCCATTTGGTGATTGCGTTTGAAACTTCTTTATAAATTCCAATTCTTTAATAAGTCTGTAATAATGGGAACTGTCTCTTATTTGTGTTAACACTGATACACCCATATCCTGCACTCTGTGGCCTGCACCATTGAAATGTTCTGAGATTGGTTTCTCTCTTCGTAGTCGCACGTCAGCCTCGTGTTCTTTGGCACGTTCCTTTAATGATCTGCTCGTCTCTCCGACGTATACCATCTTTTGGCATTTAATACAAAATATACCGTACACCAAGTTATAAATGTTACAGTTCACTCAAACTTAGAAAACAAAGTGTTCAAGGCATTCTATAGGGTTTGAAATTAAAATATGAACCAATTGTATACGGATCTTTTCAGGTGTTTATGTATTTGTCCCCAACATTATAATAATTCAGGAATGTGTGGGTGATTAGACATGTAAAGTTGATTGCAAATCTACACTTATTGGTGATGAAGGTATTTGAAGGTTCATTGTAATCACTTGAGAAATGTGGAATATTTAGCTCCACAAACTTATAACAGTTTATTCTGACCAAAAAACAACAACAAACCGACAGATCAAAACAATGACTCCAATATACCCCCTTCAAACATTGCATGCCATGGTATAATTATAAACTGATACTGTTGATCAGCTTCCAGGACACAAAATAATGTCATAACAGGTCAGATTCAAGACATCAATGCCTGTTGTTTTTTTAACAATCCCAGATGAAGTCCTTTTCTAGACAATAACCATCATGCAAGGCAATCTCATTTATTACAGATTGAAATTGATTTCCTTGATGGATAGCAATAAGTCTAACTCAAGATTAATGAGCTAAGAAAGAATGGGTTCTGAAAAGCAAACATAGCTTTCTCAATCAACTTGAGGACAGAAATCGTTTGCACCTCTTTTCTGTTATGTATTTAATGGTTTGCAGTCAGTGGACTGAATACACAGCCATTTGCTTAGGTGGTTTCAGATGGGAAAAGAAACATTTTTAAAAGTGTTCAATTTAGTGTCAATATATAAAGTTTGCTGGGTCCATTTTAGTCAACCTGTCGCTTGTTATGTTGCGCTTAATTCAAAATGATAATTTCATAGAGATGCACTTTTTCGAAGACATTAAGTGACATGTTGCTTTCACCTTGGTATTAGTGAACTTCACATTTTTGTTGCGTCTAGTTGTGCTTAATTATGAGTCTGTGCCAATTACTGGCTATTACATGATGTGAGCTCCTTGTTGTGTATGTGAATGGTTTGTAATTGTCAAATATTCTGCACCCGCCAAGCCAAAAACCTTGTTGGTAGAGCCATGCTATATATGAGTCATGTTCTGAGAAAACTGGACATAATGCATGTGCAGTCTGCACAGGCTAATCAGGGACGACACTTTCCGCCTAAATTGGATTTCGCTAAGAAGATACTTCATTTACACCAAAAATGTCATAAAAGCGGAAAGTGTCGTCCCAGATAAGCCTGTGCGGACTGCACAGGCTTATCTGGGACAACACTTTACGCACATGCATTAAGCCAAGTTTTCTCAGAACAAGACACATATAGTGATGTGACCAGCCTGTATAAAATGCCAGGAAAATCTTAGAGAATGACACACTTAACTCTTTAAGTGCGGGAACCGAATTTTGAAGGCCTTTGCAAACAGTTTGGATCCAGATGAGACACCACAGAACGTGGCGTCTCATCAGGATCCAAACTGTTTGCTATTCTGATAGTATTGTTTGAAAAAAATCGAAGAAAATCCTAATTGTAGAAATTCAGCAGACGACATTTTAGCAGACAACAAATTTCCCAGCATGCAAAGGGTTAATATGGTGATTTCATTGTATGATCAGAGAACTTAATTATGGGAGAATTGTGGGTCCAAGACAGCCCCAAGGATTGGCCAGCAAGGGTTAAATGACCACAAAACCATGTGCCATGAAATATTATGGGGACACAAAATGGAATAAGGGATAAAATGACCGCTGTGCACGTGTCGTTGATGGCCATTTAGGGCTACAAATGCAAGCATGTGTCATGCAGATGTTATTAATGATGAGAGTTCAGGGGAATATGATACTAAAATTGAAGGAAACTGCCAGTGTTATTTTTTCCACCATTTTGGGAAAGGGGTCAGAGCTCCCTGGATGGGAAAAATGGTGATGTCTTGACTTAAAGTGGGAAATTTGTGTTGAGTTTTTTTGTATAACAAATACTCCAAAATTGTGAAAAAAGGTATTTTCAATATTATGTTTACTAAGGTTCAACTTATACTGCTGGATAAACAAAATGCTGAGATTGAATTTTTTTTTTGGAAATTTAACCTTAAATTGGGAATTTTAGTGCATTATCCCCTGCGAAATGATATTCATGAAATCATGAATTTTTCATACTTTAAAGAATTATTCATGAACTCTTCTTCATTAATTCTGAACGTCACTTCATGAAGTTTTCTTCATGAAGTGAGGTTTTTCCAATTCATGAAGATATCAAGAATATTTCAAGGATTCCCAAAATGCATGAATTATTCATAAAAAAATTTAAGAATAAATTAAGAATATTTCATGAATTTAATATTCTTAAACCACCCATAAATTATTTCATGAATGTTTTATGAATATTTTTTGAATTTAAGATTCTTAAACCACCCATGAATTATTCATAAAATGTTTTAAGAATAAATGAAGAAAAAATTAAAAATATTTCATGACTTAAATATTCTTAAACCACCCATGAAATATTCATAAATTATTTCATGCATGTTTTATGAATATTTTTTGAATATAAGATTCTTAAACCACCCATGAATTGTTCATAACATGTTTTAAGAATAAATGAAGAATATTTGTTGAATTTAGTATTCTTAAACCACCAATGAACTATTCATAAATTATTTTATGAATGTTTTATGAATATTTTTAGAACAAAACATGTGCATTGCTGTTTTTACAAAGTAAGAATATTGTGTGCACCGAGGAAGTTGAAACAGTAGGCAAGCTGAATGAAGCTACATGGTCTATGTTATATTTGGAAATGTAAGTCTTTTATAAATTACCGGCTAAACTGATTGGTTCCATTTCAACTTCTTTGGTACTCTGTTCACATATGTTTCCTAATTTTTGCTACATTATATCAATCTTTTGTCTGCTTTATGAATGTTTTTGTCATCAACAGAATCAGAAGCATAACCAATCATTTCATGTACATGTAATTCATTAACTGTTTGCCAACATGCCGATGAAGTGTCAGCAATTCTAATTGTTTTATTACAATGTTGAATTTTATCTTTAAGTTCTTTCAGTGATCAGACTTTTTGTCTGTTGACAAGACTAATTTACTTCATGAAAACTTCAAGAAGTAAATTTTTATAAAGTTTCAAGAATAATTAAATGTTCATGAAGTAACTATTTTAATATAAATGCGATCAATAAATTTATTTTCTGTGCTGTATTTGATGTTTGAGTTTTTTTAGTGATAAGACTAAAATTTGTCTGTTGGCAAGCAAGGCTAAACGTAGAGGTTTCACTTCATAAAAACTTCATGAATTAAATTTTCATGTTTTAAGAATAATTATATTCATGAAGTGTTCAACTTCATGAAGTAAATATTCTTGAACTAAAACTGAGACATTGAAATATTGAACAAAAAAATGCATGAACTCTTCATGAAGTTAAGTTTCATGAAGTGAGCAAGAAATTCATGAATTCTTCATGAATATGAGATATGTACAGTTTCATGCATAAAACTTCATGAATAATTCATGAATATTAGGTGTGTGTAAACTTCTTGAACTCTTCATGAAAACTTCATGAATTAAATTTTCATGTTTCAAGAATAATTATATTCATGAAGTGTTCAACTTCATGAAGTAAATATTCTTGAACTTAAAGGGATCTTTTCACGCTTTGGTAAATTGACAAAATTGAAAAAAGTTGTTTCAGATTCGCAAATTTTCGTTTTAGTTATGATATTTGTGAGGAAACAGTAATACTGAACATTTACCATGGTCTAATATAGCAATTATATGCATGTTTTGACGATTTTAAAACCTAAAAATTATAAAGCGTTGCAACGCGAAACGATTGAATAATTTGGAGAGTTCTGTTTTTGTCGTTAAATTTTGTGAAACTACGAAGATTGCTTATATAAGGTATAAAATACTTTCTGCACATGTACTCGGCGGAATAGCTCAGTAGGCTAAAGCGTTTTTACTTCAGGACTCTGGCAGGACTCCAGGGGTCACTGGTTCGAAACCTGGTTCGGGCAATGTTCTTTTCCTTTTTTATATTTTATTCTTGATTTTTTACTGGAGCTTTTACGATCCAATGTTTACATTTATCGATATAAAGCATTTTATGAATAAGTTAAAAAATGCCAAAATCTGTGAAAAGGCCCCTTTAAACTGAGACATTGAAATATTGAACAAAAAAATGCATGAACTCTTCATGAAGTAAAGTTTCATGAAGTGAGCAAGAAATTCATGAATTCTTCATGAATATGAGATAAGTACAGTTTCATGCATAAAACTTCATGAATAATTCATGAATATTAGGTGTGTAAACTTCTTGAACTCTTCATGAAATCTTCATGTGCATTAAGGATGCATGATATTATGAAGATTTGATGCATTTTCCACTTCATGAATAGTTCATGAACTCTGTTTTATGAACTTTTCAGGAATAGTCTCATTTTGAGTTCACATGTTTCTCATGAAGTCTTCAATGTGAATAGTTCATGAAGCATTCTTAAACATTTTGCAGGGGATGTTGAGCAAATTATATACTTGTTGAGATTTTTAAGATTGGGAATGGGACCCAATTATCCGCCCAAAAATTGATTAAATAAACCACTGATTTTGTTACAATGTGTCAATCAAATGAAAACAATAGATACATTAATAACCATTATGAGTGCTGTAGTGGTTAATCCCTTTTTCAGTGCTTGCATATAAATCCACATATGGTCTTAAAATTTAACTGCTTATTTGAAACAATGAGTTGTATGCAATGCCCATTTCATGATATATTCCAACAAAAAACTCCATTGAGATGGTATGTCAGATAAAGATGGGGAACATTATTATTTTGTTCATTCAAATTTTCTTGAAAATGGGGAGTATTTAGATTCTGAGAAAACATTGTTTCTCTTTTTTCCACTTGAACAGTATTTCGGTCATATGGTGATGGCTTTGACACTTTCATGAACAGTTTGAGAACATAACATGACCAACAAAAAGTCACTTTATTCATGAATAATGAGCTGCTTCATTAACCGGCTGTATGAGCATGGACTGTTCATGAATCTGTTTATGAACTGGTTCATGAATTAGACTTGTCATGGTTCATGAACCAATCATGAACTAAGTTACATCAACACTTTTATGAGTTCATTTATAAATTATGATGAACAATATAACGCTGTACAGACAGGCAGATGCTCTACAAAAGACCGCCTGTTTTATCTATCTCTCTGGACTCCAAGAGCAGGGGGTCCAGAAGAATAAAACGATTAAATCACATAAGTAACAACTTGAAATGAGCTGGGTACAATTTGTAACTTCAAATAAATAATGATAATGATAATAAACACTTTTAAACAAGTGACTTATGATACATGTGGTAGTGGTTATGAAGACAATGATGATTTTGATCATAATCCTGCTGCAGCTTGGGTTATGGCTGATGATGATAAACATGAAACTGTGAACAAATCAATCTATTCATTAAAAAGCTTCCAACCATCAACAAGCTTGGCAATGACAATATCAATCTCATGAAACACTTCACTGAACACCAATGTCTTTTTCAAGAGGTCATTATCTCTGACCTGTTGACCTAGAGATCAATATTAATGTACTACAGGTGATTAACGGTCATAAAAGATTCACCTACGCATCATTGAAAGTAAACAAAGGCAGGCAAGATAGAACGCTAAGGTCACACTTCTAGGCTATCCATCACGACACACGCCAGGTCACAATCAATAGGAACACTATTCAATCAAGTATTTCCAAGGTGTCCACTGTTGTTATTAGTTGTTAGATGTTTTACATGGATACAGGTTGAATATGCTTTAATCCTGCACCTTAAAACTAATTAATAAAGCTATTCTTCACAACACAACTAACACCTGATCCAATTGACTTGTTTCCATTAGGACCTCATCTGTTAATATGCTATTTTAAGAAATAAGAACATCTGATTAACTTCAACTAATTAAGGAGTATCATATTTCTTCATATGAATATGGACACAGATTCAAATGTGGCAGATCCATGATTTTCATGGTTGTCATATCAACTTCTGATCATTTCGTATCATACTTGTAAGCTATTTATCTTGTATGATGTGATGTCAGTGATGTTATTACGGGTTTCTTCCAAGACAATAAAACATCGAATAACGGAATCTTTTTGTGTAGCTCCTGTCATCACTTTACTTGCAGTTCTCCTTTTACTGACTAGACCCTGTAGTGCTGGGACTAATTTATTTAACTTTAGTCAATATAATGTATACACGTGGAATATTTAGTCATTTTTGCGTTTTTATATATGCCCATATATGTATGAGCTGGAATTTTCTGGGGGAACTTGTGCGCAAGTTTTTGATGCCATTGAGCTAAAATAAGTCGGTTAGAAGAAGAGTTTCTCAAATCTATTAAATAGTCCACTGACATTTGTTTCCCATCAAATTGTGACAAAGCAAGGAAGACATACAATGTTCCCAGAAATAACTCTGCCTCAATTCCATGCAGAGTCATATAAGAAGATTAACTTGTATTTTCATCAATACTTTGCGACAGTGGTAACTTTCCTGTCATTGTCTTTAATGGGGATCATTTGTCATTGCGACAAACAACATGGGAAAAACTGATCGATGGGGAGTAAGTAATAAAAAACAGGCAGGCATTACCAATTGTCTTGTTTCAGAGAAAATTGCTTTTTTTTGCTAGCTCAGTGTCTGTATTTGTGCCAGGAACTCAACCAATGCATCATAGAATAATTTAAAATAGTTGCACTTTATTTCTCTGTATTGGTAATTTTCTTAAAAGAAAATAATCTGGTTGTATTGAATCTGCAAACCAAGATACATTTTAAACAGAAATTGTAACAAAAGGAGGCTGAGCATATTTCTAATTGTACCGGTAAATAATGCATGGGCTAACAATTGTGTTAACCCATTTATGCCTAGTGGACTCTCCCATCCTTCTTAATTGGATCAATTTATTTCCAAAATTAGGGATGTCTAGTATATTTATTTCTATATTTAGAATATTTCTTACAGAAATTCCTTTTAAGTAAACATCGCAGACCCTGATGAGACGCCACATCATGCTGCTTCTCATCTGGGTCTACCCTGTTTGCCAAGGCCTTTTTTTATAGACGCTATGCATAAATGGGTTAAGCATAACACTGGCATGTTAATGTATTCACTGCTACCATTTATTCTAAAATAGTCAATAGGCCAGCATATGGACTGATATTCATACAAGGAATCCCATCGGAGGTTTTGGTTCATGTGGAGATTAATATTTGATTAGATAGTTTGGCAATTGAGATGTTTGCCATGATAGTGATGAATATATTCTGGGAGAGGGATGGAGACACATGATGTTGGGAATATTGCAATTAGTGGTTGTGTTTATAGATATAAATGAAGGTTGACACATTGACAGTGATGAAAGAGCTCAGTTGAATTATCCGAAGGGATATTAAAAAATTATAACTCTCTGATTATACTCCTTTAATTGACGTTTCGGCATAATGCCTTTATCAAAACATTGGAAATTATATGTTAACTACATTTTTACGTCTTTTGACTGCACAATTTAAATAACAAAGAAAAATGTTTTTAAACGTCAAATGACGTTGTACATGATGACGTCATAAATGGCGTTATATAAAATGGCGCCAAAAAAATGTAAAAATTCGCCAAAAATGAAATGACGTTAAACACTTACATATTGTATCTTAATCCTATGTTAAATGTGTGCTTTATATATTTAATAAATTGATATTTTACAATAAAATAATCATCATCATATGTAATTATAATCTACCTTAACTTATTATCATAAATTAAATAGGGTAAACTTATTTAATGACTCTTATTATTTCAATCCATATCTATGTATAATATTCAAATGATATTTGATTAAATAATCATATATACTTGCTATTCTATATATCATATACACATTATGGACAAGATAAATTGCATAAAGTACTATTAGTTTTACATCCATTTATGTTGATGATTAATATCAAATGTTTTTCACATATATTTTTTACAAGATAGTTTCCCGTAGCAGGACATCAAGTTGATTTTTTGTATTTAGTCCATTTGGTGATTGCGTTTGAAACTTCTTTATAAATTCCAATTCTTTAATAAGTCTGTAATAATGGGAACTGTCTCTTATTTGTGTTAACACTGATACACCCATATCCTGCACTCTGTGGCCTGCACCATTGAAATGTTCTGAGATTGGTTTCTCTCTTCGTAGTCGCACGTCAGCCTCGTGTTCTTTGGCACGTTCCTTTAATGATCTGCTCGTCTCTCCGACGTATACCATCTTTTGGCATTTAATACAAAATATACCGTACACCAAGTTATAAATGTTACAGTTCTGTTTTATTGCTTCGTTTGGAATGTCACTTTTTGGGTTGTTATGAAAACCTCTTGTCAACATTTTACAGACTATACAATTAGTCTTACACGATTGTGGTATTAGTTGAAAACGTTTGTTTATTTCTTTGTTTGTTTTTCCATGAACTAAAATGTCACCGATATTCCTATCTCGTCTGTATGCAACTATTGGTACGTCTGGGAATATATTTTTCATTCTGTCTGATTTATATAGTTTGTCTGTATGTTTTCGAATTATTGAGTGGATATTTGGAAGGTTGTTTGAATAAGTTATAGCTAGTGGTACTCTCTTGTTGGCTGTTTTATTTGTTTCTTTCTTCTTAAGTAAGTCTTTCCTATTTAAATTATCAACTCGGGATAGCTCATGGTTTACAAATTTATTTGGATATCCTCTTTTTTGTAGATTCTGTTTTAGTTCTTTTTTACGATGTCTGTATTTGTTTTCGTCAGAACATATTCTTTTTAAACGTATTCCTAATCCATAGGGTATTGCTTTCTTCACATTTGTTGGATGGTCTGAGTCATATTGGACATATTGATGTTTATCAGTTGGCTTTGAGTATAAATCAGTTGTTATTTTATTATCTTCTAGTTGAATTTTTGTGTCTAAGAAATCTATCTGTGCTGTGTTCCATCTTAATTCTACTTTGATGTTTTCATGTATTTTGTTAGCATAGTCGAAAAATTTCATGAGTTCGTCAATTCCATGTGTCCATAGTCCAAACCCATCATCTATGAAACGTTTATAGAATATTGGTTGT
This sequence comes from Dreissena polymorpha, assembly GCF_020536995.1. Classification (NCBI taxonomy): domain Eukaryota; kingdom Metazoa; phylum Mollusca; class Bivalvia; order Myida; family Dreissenidae; genus Dreissena; species Dreissena polymorpha. The sequence goes on along the minus strand of NC_068359.1, from coordinate 26,423,635 downwards.
TTATTGTATTCAGATAATTGTTCATCCCATTTTCTCATGTAACAACAGGCATAATTTCTCCCAAGTTTCGATCCAATAGCTACTCCCTCTTTTTGTCTGTATTCTTGTCCATTTGACGTTTAAAAACATTTTTCTTTGTTATTTAAATTGTGCAGTCAAAAGACGTAAAAATGTAGTTAACATATAATTTCCAATGTTTTGATAAAGGCATTATGCCGAAACGTCAATTAAAGGAGTATAATCAGAGAGTTATAATTTTTTAATATCCCTTCGGATAATTCAACTGAGCTTATATGTTTTTTAACTCCGAAAAACAAAATGGAAGATGTGTTGGACTGCAATAGCCAAGAGATGGAAAAATACTTACGTTATGTGTCACATAAAGATTTTATATCAAAGTGTGTAAGACATGGGATTGTACCAGAAGGATTCAAGATCAACTGGAATATTCAGATAGACTGTAGCGATGAAATACTAAACAAGTGTGAAAAAATCAAACAAGATGCGTCGGTGAAACTCATGGAACTCACATTGGTAGCTTGTGAAGAGAAAATTAACAAACTAAGAAGCGATGTATGTGTGGAAGATTTAAACAATGACGACCATAAACTGTTTTCAAAACGGAAGCTAGCTGAACTTACACAGAAAAAGAATGAAAAATTCTACAAGCTGTTGAACTGTAAGTTAGATTTTTTATCTTCATTGGTAACAATAGACAATTTTCAAGAAAGTTCCATACAAATGGATGGGAACTGTTTCTACAGATGTATTGCAAAAGAAATATATAACAATGACAACAAGCACGAAATAGTTAGACAAAAAATTAATAACCATATGAAGGACTTAAAAGATGTTTACAAAGAATACGTAGATAGAAGTATCACAAAGCATATAGAAAATCATTCATTTAGTGACGGAAGAGTTGAATCGTGGGCAACTGAAGCCGAAATATATGCAGCAGCAACCCTATTTTTAAGTGAAATATGCATATTTGCTGACGACCAAAATATTACAAGTAAACTACTTTTCCAACCACTTAATGGAGTAAAAACAAAACGAAAAATATTCCTAAGATTAAGAATGCAGCATTTTACTTTACTGCATATAAAATTGGACCAAAACAAACATCAATACCTTCCTGAATATGAGAGAATGAATAGGGAAGTTCAAATAGATTGGTTTACAATGGAGTCCTGTTGCAATTTTGAAGAAAGAGGGCATAAAATGAACTATCAAGATAAGAAAAATAGAAAAACGCAAGAGTGTGATACACAAAAACTTAAATCAAACGATAAAAGAACTAAAAACAAGGGTGAAAATAAACCAGCAAAAAAAGACACAATTGAAACAAATAATAATAGTCTTGACACTGTTACTAATCTGTCTTCAAGAAAGTTAACAGAAGCAGAAACAAGTCTATTATCCAAAGGAATATCTTTTGTACCGTCTAAAAAACACGTAGATTTATCTAAGATACACAGTGACCTAGCAGAATGGGAGAGACGGATGCGACTCGCAGAGTATTTCCATAGTGATGAAAATCAAGAAAGGAAAAATGAAAAGGAGGAATATGAGATAAAGAAAGAAAGCCGTTTTACTCCTGAACCTGGTAGAGAAAAGTGGCTAGATGCTTATATAGAAGCAGTTAAAAAGGATATTCTAAATGGCATAAAAGAAAATGGACAGTCAAATATCACAAGACAAGAAAAACAAGCATTGCACACGTTACTAAATGATTCCAGTATAATAATAAGGCCTGCAGACAAAGGTTCTGGAATAGTGATAACAGAGGCAAATGAATATGTAGAAAAACTCCGGAATGAACTTAATGACAGCACATCATATGAAAAAACTAATGGGAATGGACTTGACAATGCAAACACAAAGGTGAAGCAACTAGCAAATAAACTATTTAAAAACGGCATTATCTCAAAGAAATTACAACAATACTTGATACCAAAATATCCATCAAGAGGGAAACTTAAAGGAAATCCAAAAATACATAAAAAAGGCAACCCGTATAGAACAATCGTAAATGGCATTGGAACAAGTACTGAAAGAATGGCAGAGGTAGCAGAAAAGGAGCTAGAAACCTATGTTATAGAAACACCAAGCTATATAAGAGACACCACAGCATTTTTAAACGCTATAGAGAGGGAAATAACTACACCATTACCAGAAGGAATTATCTTATACTGTTTTGATGTTGTCAAGTTATACCCATCGATTCCAAAGAAAGAGGGCCTAGAGGCGTGCAAACAAGCTTTAAATGAACGCTGTACTAAGACCATCAACACTGAAGCGGTGATTGAAATGATTGAAACTGTTTTAGAAAATAATGTGATCGAATTTTGTGGACAAGAATACAGACAAAAAGAGGGAGTAGCTATTGGATCGAAACTTGGGAGAAATTATGCCTGTTGTTACATGAGAAAATGGGATGAACAATTATCTGAATACAATAAACAACCAATATTCTATAAACGTTTCATAGATGATGGGTTTGGACTATGGACACATGGAATTGACGAACTCATGAAATTTTTCGACTATGCTAACAAAATACATGAAAACATCAAAGTAGAATTAAGATGGAACACAGCACAGATAGATTTCTTAGACACAAAAATTCAACTAGAAGATAATAAAATAACAACTGATTTATACTCAAAGCCAACTGATAAACATCAATATGTCCAATATGACTCAGACCATCCAACAAATGTGAAGAAAGCAATACCCTATGGATTAGGAATACGTTTAAAAAGAATATGTTCTGACGAAAACAAATACAGACATCGTAAAAAAGAACTAAAACAGAATCTACAAAAAAGAGGATATCCAAATAAATTTGTAAACCATGAGCTATCCCGAGTTGATAATTTAAATAGGAAAGACTTACTTAAGAAGAAAGAAACAAATAAAACAGCCAACAAGAGAGTACCACTAGCTATAACTTATTCAAACAACCTTCCAAATATCCACTCAATAATTCGAAAACATACAGACAAACTATATAAATCAGACAGAATGAAAAATATATTCCCAGACGTACCAATAGTTGCATACAGACGAGATAGGAATATCGGTGACATTTTAGTTCATGGAAAAACAAACAAAGAAATAAACAAACGTTTTCAACTAATACCACAATCGTGTAAGACTAATTGTATAGTCTGTAAAATGTTGACAAGAGGTTTTCATAACAACCCAAAAAGTGACATTCCAAACGAAGCAATAAAACAGAACTGTAACATTTATAACTTGGTGTACGGTATATTTTGTATTAAATGCCAAAAGATGGTATACGTCGGAGAGACGAGCAGATCATTAAAGGAACGTGCCAAAGAACACGAGGCTGACGTGCGACTACGAAGAGAGAAACCAATCTCAGAACATTTCAATGGTGCAGGCCACAGAGTGCAGGATATGGGTGTATCAGTGTTAACACAAATAAGAGACAGTTCCCATTATTACAGACTTATTAAAGAATTGGAATTTATAAAGAAGTTTCAAACGCAATCACCAAATGGACTAAATACAAAAAATCAACTTGATGTCCTGCTACGGGAAACTATCTTGTAAAAAATATATGTGAAAAACATTTGATATTAATCATCAACATAAATGGATGTAAAACTAATAGTACTTTATGCAATTTATCTTGTCCATAATGTGTATATGATATATAGAATAGCAAGTATATATGATTATTTAATCAAATATCATTTGAATATTATACATAGATATGGATTGAAATAATAAGAGTCATTAAATAAGTTTACCCTATTTAATTTATGATAATAAGTTAAGGTAGATTATAATTACATATGATGATGATTATTTTATTGTAAAATATCAATTTATTAAATATATAAAGCACACATTTAACATAGGATTAAGATACAATATGTAAGTGTTTAACGTCATTTCATTTTTGGCGAATTTTTACATTTTTTTGGCGCCATTTTATATAACGCCATTTATGACGTCATCATGTACAACGTCATTTGACGTTTAAAAACATTTTTCTTTGTTATTTAAATTGTGCAGTCAAAAGACGTAAAAATGTAGTTAACATATAATTTCCAATGTTTTGATAAAGGCATTATGCCGAAACGTCAATTAAAGGAGTATAATCAGAGAGTTATAATTTTTTAATATCCCTTCGGATAATTCAACTGAGCTCTTTCATCACTGTCAATGTGTCAACCTTCATTTATATCTATAAACACAACCACTAATTGCAATATTCCCAACATCATGTGTCTCCATCCCTCTCCCAGTATATATTCATCACTATCATGGCAAACATCTCAATTGCCAAACTATCTAATCAAATATTAATCTCCACATGAACCAAAACCTCCGATGGGATTCCTTGTATGAATATCAGTCCATATGCTGGCCTATTGACTATTTTAGCATAAATGGTAGCAGTGAATACATTAACATGCCAGTGTTATGCTTAACCCATTTATGCATAGCGTCTATAAAAAAAGGCCTTGGCAAACAGGGTAGACCCAGATGAGAAGCAGCATGATGTGGCGTCTCATCAGGGTCTGCGATGTTTACTTAAAAGGAATTTCTGTAAGAAATATTCTAAATATAGAAATAAATATACTAGACATCCCTAATTTTGGAAATAAATTGATCCAATTAAGAAGGATGGGAGAGTCCACTAGGCATAAATGGGTTAACACAATTGTTAGCCCATGCATTATTTACCGGTACAATTAGAAATATGCTCAGCCTCCTTTTGTTACAATTTCTGTTTAAAATGTATCTTGGTTTGCAGATTCAATACAACCAGATTATTTTCTTTTAAGAAAATTACCAATACAGAGAAATAAAGTGCAACTATTTTAAATTATTCTATGATGCATTGGTTGAGTTCCTGGCACAAATACAGACACTGAGCTAGCAAAAAAAAGCAATTTTCTCTGAAACAAGACAATTGGTAATGCCTGCCTGTTTTTTATTACTTACTCCCCATCGATCAGTTTTTCCCATGTTGTTTGTCGCAATGACAAATGATCCCCATTAAAGACAATGACAGGAAAGTTACCACTGTCGCAAAGTATTGATGAAAATACAAGTTAATCTTCTTATATGACTCTGCATGGAATTGAGGCAGAGTTATTTCTGGGAACATTGTATGTCTTCCTTGCTTTGTCACAATTTGATGGGAAACAAATGTCAGTGGACTATTTAATAGATTTGAGAAACTCTTCTTCTAACCGACTTATTTTAGCTCAATGGCATCAAAAACTTGCGCACAAGTTCCCCCAGAAAATTCCAGCTCATACATATATGGGCATATATAAAAACGCAAAAATGACTAAATATTCCACGTGTATACATTATATTGACTAAAGTTAAATAAATTAGTCCCAGCACTACAGGGTCTAGTCAGTAAAAGGAGAACTGCAAGTAAAGTGATGACAGGAGCTACACAAAAAGATTCCGTTATTCGATGTTTTATTGTCTTGGAAGAAACCCGTAATAACATCACTGACATCACATCATACAAGATAAATAGCTTACAAGTATGATACGAAATGATCAGAAGTTGATATGACAACCATGAAAATCATGGATCTGCCACATTTGAATCTGTGTCCATATTCATATGAAGAAATATGATACTCCTTAATTAGTTGAAGTTAATCAGATGTTCTTATTTCTTAAAATAGCATATTAACAGATGAGGTCCTAATGGAAACAAGTCAATTGGATCAGGTGTTAGTTGTGTTGTGAAGAATAGCTTTATTAATTAGTTTTAAGGTGCAGGATTAAAGCATATTCAACCTGTATCCATGTAAAACATCTAACAACTAATAACAACAGTGGACACCTTGGAAATACTTGATTGAATAGTGTTCCTATTGATTGTGACCTGGCGTGTGTCGTGATGGATAGCCTAGAAGTGTGACCTTAGCGTTCTATCTTGCCTGCCTTTGTTTACTTTCAATGATGCGTAGGTGAATCTTTTATGACCGTTAATCACCTGTAGTACATTAATATTGATCTCTAGGTCAACAGGTCAGAGATAATGACCTCTTGAAAAAGACATTGGTGTTCAGTGAAGTGTTTCATGAGATTGATATTGTCATTGCCAAGCTTGTTGATGGTTGGAAGCTTTTTAATGAATAGATTGATTTGTTCACAGTTTCATGTTTATCATCATCAGCCATAACCCAAGCTGCAGCAGGATTATGATCAAAATCATCATTGTCTTCATAACCACTACCACATGTATCATAAGTCACTTGTTTAAAAGTGTTTATTATCATTATCATTATTTATTTGAAGTTACAAATTGTACCCAGCTCATTTCAAGTTGTTACTTATGTGATTTAATCGTTTTATTCTTCTGGACCCCCTGCTCTTGGAGTCCAGAGAGATAGATAAAACAGGCGGTCTTTTGTAGAGCATCTGCCTGTCTGTACAGCGTTATATTGTTCATCATAATTTATAAATGAACTCATATAAAGTGTTGATGTAACTTAGTTCATGATTGGTTCATGAACCATGACAAGTCTAATTCATGAACCAGTTCATAAACAGATTCATGAACAGTCCATGCTCATACAGCCGGTTAATGAAGCAGCTCATTATTCATGAATAAAGTGACTTTTTGTTGGTCATGTTATGTTCTCAAACTGTTCATGAAAGTGTCAAAGCCATCACCATATGACCGAAATACTGTTCAAGTGGAAAAAAGAGAAACAATGTTTTCTCAGAATCTAAATACTCCCCATTTTCAAGAAAATTTGAATGAACAAAATAATAATGTTCCCCATCTTTATCTGACATACCATCTCAATGGAGTTTTTTGTTGGAATATATCATGAAATGGGCATTGCATACAACTCATTGTTTCAAATAAGCAGTTAAATTTTAAGACCATATGTGGATTTATATGCAAGCACTGAAAAAGGGATTAACCACTACAGCACTCATAATGGTTATTAATGTATCTATTGTTTTCATTTGATTGACACATTGTAACAAAATCAGTGGTTTATTTAATCAATTTTTGGGCGGATAATTGGGTCCCATTCCCAATCTTAAAAATCTCAACAAGTATATAATTTGCTCAACATCCCCTGCAAAATGTTTAAGAATGCTTCATGAACTATTCACATTGAAGACTTCATGAGAAACATGTGAACTCAAAATGAGACTATTCCTGAAAAGTTCATAAAACAGAGTTCATGAACTATTCATGAAGTGGAAAATGCATCAAATCTTCATAATATCATGCATCCTTAATGCACATGAAGATTTCATGAAGAGTTCAAGAAGTTTACACACCTAATATTCATGAATTATTCATGAAGTTTTATGCATGAAACTGTACTTATCTCATATTCATGAAGAATTCATGAATTTCTTGCTCACTTCATGAAACTTTACTTCATGAAGAGTTCATGCATTTTTTTGTTCAATATTTCAATGTCTCAGTTTAAAGGGGCCTTTTCACAGATTTTGGCATTTTTTAACTTATTCATAAAATGCTTTATATCGATAAATGTAAACATTGGATCGTAAAAGCTCCAGTAAAAAATCAAGAATAAAATATAAAAAAGGAAAAGAACATTGCCCGAACCAGGTTTCGAACCAGTGACCCCTGGAGTCCTGCCAGAGTCCTGAAGTAAAAACGCTTTAGCCTACTGAGCTATTCCGCCGAGTACATGTGCAGAAAGTATTTTATACCTTATATAAGCAATCTTCGTAGTTTCACAAAATTTAACGACAAAAACAGAACTCTCCAAATTATTCAATCGTTTCGCGTTGCAACGCTTTATAATTTTTAGGTTTTAAAATCGTCAAAACATGCATATAATTGCTATATTAGACCATGGTAAATGTTCAGTATTACTGTTTCCTCACAAATATCATAACTAAAACGAAAATTTGCGAATCTGAAACAACTTTTTTCAATTTTGTCAATTTACCAAAGCGTGAAAAGATCCCTTTAAGTTCAAGAATATTTACTTCATGAAGTTGAACACTTCATGAATATAATTATTCTTGAAACATGAAAATTTAATTCATGAAGTTTTCATGAAGAGTTCAAGAAGTTTACACACACCTAATATTCATGAATTATTCATGAAGTTTTATGCATGAAACTGTACATATCTCATATTCATGAAGAATTCATGAATTTCTTGCTCACTTCATGAAACTTAACTTCATGAAGAGTTCATGCATTTTTTTGTTCAATATTTCAATGTCTCAGTTTTAGTTCAAGAATATTTACTTCATGAAGTTGAACACTTCATGAATATAATTATTCTTAAAACATGAAAATTTAATTCATGAAGTTTTTATGAAGTGAAACCTCTACGTTTAGCCTTGCTTGCCAACAGACAAATTTTAGTCTTATCACTAAAAAAACTCAAACATCAAATACAGCACAGAAAATAAATTTATTGATCGCATTTATATTAAAATAGTTACTTCATGAACATTTAATTATTCTTGAAACTTTATAAAAATTTACTTCTTGAAGTTTTCATGAAGTAAATTAGTCTTGTCAACAGACAAAAAGTCTGATCACTGAAAGAACTTAAAGATAAAATTCAACATTGTAATAAAACAATTAGAATTGCTGACACTTCATCGGCATGTTGGCAAACAGTTAATGAATTACATGTACATGAAATGATTGGTTATGCTTCTGATTCTGTTGATGACAAAAACATTCATAAAGCAGACAAAAGATTGATATAATGTAGCAAAAATTAGGAAACATATGTGAACAGAGTACCAAAGAAGTTGAAATGGAACCAATCAGTTTAGCCGGTAATTTATAAAAGACTTACATTTCCAAATATAACATAGACCATGTAGCTTCATTCAGCTTGCCTACTGTTTCAACTTCCTCGGTGCACACAATATTCTTACTTTGTAAAAACAGCAATGCACATGTTTTGTTCTAAAAATATTCATAAAACATTCATAAAATAATTTATGAATAGTTCATTGGTGGTTTAAGAATACTAAATTCAACAAATATTCTTCATTTATTCTTAAAACATGTTATGAACAATTCATGGGTGGTTTAAGAATCTTATATTCAAAAAATATTCATAAAACATGCATGAAATAATTTATGAATATTTCATGGGTGGTTTAAGAATATTTAAGTCATGAAATATTTTTAATTTTTTCTTCATTTATTCTTAAAACATTTTATGAATAATTCATGGGTGGTTTAAGAATCTTAAATTCAAAAAATATTCATAAAACATTCATGAAATAATTTATGGGTGGTTTAAGAATATTAAATTCATGAAATATTCTTAATTTATTCTTAAAATTTTTTATGAATAATTCATGCATTTTGGGAATCCTTGAAATATTCTTGATATCTTCATGAATTGGAAAAACCTCACTTCATGAAGAAAACTTCATGAAGTGACGTTCAGAATTAATGAAGAAGAGTTCATGAATAATTCTTTAAAGTATGAAAAATTCATGATTTCATGAATATCATTTCGCAGGGGATAATGCACTAAAATTCCCAATTTAAGGTTAAATTTCCAAAAAAAAAATTCAATCTCAGCATTTTGTTTATCCAGCAGTATAAGTTGAACCTTAGTAAACATAATATTGAAAATACCTTTTTTCACAATTTTGGAGTATTTGTTATACAAAAAAACTCAACACAAATTTCCCACTTTAAGTCAAGACATCACCATTTTTCCCATCCAGGGAGCTCTGACCCCTTTCCCAAAATGGTGGAAAAAATAACACTGGCAGTTTCCTTCAATTTTAGTATCATATTCCCCTGAACTCTCATCATTAATAACATCTGCATGACACATGCTTGCATTTGTAGCCCTAAATGGCCATCAACGACACGTGCACAGCGGTCATTTTATCCCTTATTCCATTTTGTGTCCCCATAATATTTCATGGCACATGGTTTTGTGGTCATTTAACCCTTGCTGGCCAATCCTTGGGGCTGTCTTGGACCCACAATTCTCCCATAATTAAGTTCTCTGATCATACAATGAAATCACCATATTAACCCTTTGCATGCTGGGAAATTTGTTGTCTGCTAAAATGTCGTCTGCTGAATTTCTACAATTAGGATTTTCTTCGATTTTTTTCAAACAATACTATCAGAATAGCAAACAGTTTGGATCCTGATGAGACGCCACGTTCTGTGGTGTCTCATCTGGATCCAAACTGTTTGCAAAGGCCTTCAAAATTCGGTTCCCGCACTTAAAGAGTTAAGTGTGTCATTCTCTAAGATTTTCCTGGCATTTTATACAGGCTGGTCACATCACTATATGTGTCTTGTTCTGAGAAAACTTGGCTTAATGCATGTGCGTAAAGTGTTGTCCCAGATAAGCCTGTGCAGTCCGCACAGGCTTATCTGGGACGACACTTTCCGCTTTTATGACATTTTTGGTGTAAATGAAGTATCTTCTTAGCGAAATCCAATTTAGGCGGAAAGTGTCGTCCCTGATTAGCCTGTGCAGACTGCACATGCATTATGTCCAGTTTTCTCAGAACATGACTCATATATAGCATGGCTCTACCAACAAGGTTTTTGGCTTGGCGGGTGCAGAATATTTGACAATTACAAACCATTCACATACACAACAAGGAGCTCACATCATGTAATAGCCAGTAATTGGCACAGACTCATAATTAAGCACAACTAGACGCAACAAAAATGTGAAGTTCACTAATACCAAGGTGAAAGCAACATGTCACTTAATGTCTTCGAAAAAGTGCATCTCTATGAAATTATCATTTTGAATTAAGCGCAACATAACAAGCGACAGGTTGACTAAAATGGACCCAGCAAACTTTATATATTGACACTAAATTGAACACTTTTAAAAATGTTTCTTTTCCCATCTGAAACCACCTAAGCAAATGGCTGTGTATTCAGTCCACTGACTGCAAACCATTAAATACATAACAGAAAAGAGGTGCAAACGATTTCTGTCCTCAAGTTGATTGAGAAAGCTATGTTTGCTTTTCAGAACCCATTCTTTCTTAGCTCATTAATCTTGAGTTAGACTTATTGCTATCCATCAAGGAAATCAATTTCAATCTGTAATAAATGAGATTGCCTTGCATGATGGTTATTGTCTAGAAAAGGACTTCATCTGGGATTGTTAAAAAAACAACAGGCATTGATGTCTTGAATCTGACCTGTTATGACATTATTTTGTGTCCTGGAAGCTGATCAACAGTATCAGTTTATAATTATACCATGGCATGCAATGTTTGAAGGGGGTATATTGGAGTCATTGTTTTGATCTGTCGGTTTGTTGTTGTTTTTTGGTCAGAATAAACTGTTATAAGTTTGTGGAGCTAAATATTCCACATTTCTCAAGTGATTACAATGAACCTTCAAATACCTTCATCACCAATAAGTGTAGATTTGCAATCAACTTTACATGTCTAATCACCCACACATTCCTGAATTATTATAATGTTGGGGACAAATACATAAACACCTGAAAAGATCCGTATACAATTGGTTCATATTTTAATTTCAAACCCTATAGAATGCCTTGAACACTTTGTTTTCTAAGTTTGAGTGAATTTTCAATACCAATATGCCAATAGTGCAACATATTTTTTTTTTAGATTAACAACAGAATCTTTTCAGCCCAATGAGTATGACTTATTTCAAGCTTAAATTATTTACACATTGTAATTTACTATAAATAATAATAATTAGATTATAAAATAAATACTATTGCAATGATTATACCCCCAGACAAACATAAATAGCATAAATAATAATGTGCTCTTCTTTATAAAAATATCTCAATTGAGAAAAAAAAACATTATGCTTGAAATAGGAAATTCAGATTATAATGTGTAACATACTATTAATATTTCTGTTTCAGACTATAAATTTGTTCCAGATTTCTAATTCAGATAATAATTGGTTACATTGTTCCAAGATTTATATTTCATACTCAAGTAATGGAAAATTTCACAGTTGTTGGGATGTTTTCAATATAGGATTAACCATTAGGCAGAGTTACAATAAATAAGCAACTGCTTATGGGCCCTGCAATTTTTAGGGGCCACATGACACTGTACACGAAAGAAATGTTTTACTTACTCACTGAGCCTAATCTAATGACCTGCCAAAGCCAATTATTTTATATCAATTTAATGTTACAATTAAAGGCTTGACATTGTCTTACCAAGTGATAATCATTTATTATTTGCAAAACTGTTGTTTTGCTGGTGATTTCATTTTCATGATGTTCATTAGAGGCCCAAAAAGTTTGATATTCATTAACCCTGTCATCGCCATTCCACTTGAAGCTGATTGTGTCATTGATTTCTGGCCTGACATATTGTTATTACATCAGGGTCTGCAAGCCACTTTATTTTTTGATGCCCTGATAATTGGCTATTGATTTTCAATAATATCACTGTTGCTTTTACTGCTGCTGTTAGCTGATATAAATATTTTATCAGTCTAGTCTCCAAGTAAGGTTGTTGACAGACAGTTTCATATTATGTTGGTGTATGTCTAATTGCATGATATTATATTGTCATAGATTATCAACAACAGGAAATTCCTACTTTAACTTTTAATCAATCACCGAACCTTTGAATCTTTTTGATGTTATGTGAGTGCTCACTGTATAAAATGTCATTATTATCGCATATAAAATCTTTAAAATAAAATGGACTAACACGCAGTTCAGATTGCACTAATATCTCAAAGGGATTATGAAGTACATTTATATTCCTTGCTCTGCATTGATTCATGTCTTTTCAAGATGGGCTTGTCAAGACAATTCAGAATTCAGTTAGTAAGAAACATAATAACTATATTTCAGATCTAATTCTCAACACACCTGTGATATTCAGTCGTATCAATATTTGTTGCTGTGCATAAATGTATTTGAGCCTTGCTCACAAGTGTGTCCCCTGGCACACCTCACAAGTGTGTCCCATGTCACACCTCAAAAGTTTGTCCCCTGTCACTCCCCACAAGTGTGTCCCCTGTCACACCTCACAAGTGTATCCCCTGTCACACATCACAAGTGTGTCCCCTGTACACCTCACAAGTGTGTCCCCTGTCACACCTCACAAGTGTGTCCCCTGTCACACCTCATAAGTGAGTCACCTGTTACACGTCACAAGTGTGTCCCCTGTCACTCCTCACAAGTGTGTCCACTGTCACACCTCACAAGTGTGTCCCCTGTCAACCTCAAAAGTGTGTCCCCTGTCACACCTCACAAGTGTGACCCCTGTCACACCTCACAGGTGTGTCCCCTGTCACACCTTGCAAGTGTGTCCCCTGTCACACCTCACAAGAGTGTTCCCTGTCACACCTCACAAGTCTGTCCCCTGTCACACCCCACAAGTGTGTCCCCAAATTTCAGGCAGGCAATTCTCATGCCTCTGAATGACTCAGTTTCATTTTGGTCTCAAGGACATGGCAATATGTGCAGCGCTGGCGGTTGTTATTTTTTCTCAATTTTCTATCCCAGTTTCTCTTGACAGACTATACTTAAAGATTCCAATATCTCTGCAAGCCCATATTCTGCCCAGCATCTCTATTGATCTCTATTGATTCTTGCTGCAGACTTGGAACCAATGCTTCATTGGGGATGAGAAATTATGGATTCCGTTGGTGGCGACTGGCTGTAACACACTTGTATTGGAATTAGTTGACATGTGTTTTGTGGAGTCTATATCTCTATCTCTATATACATCTAAATGAAATAGATTCTCCATCTATATATACACTATGTACTACTAATGTGATAATATACAATGTCACACAGACTAACAGACAAAATATATATGTGTTCATGGAGTTACATGTGAAACCTCTCAATAAAATTGTTCCAACAGAGAAAGGATTATACTGTTGTTGATTAAGCTTAAAGTGATTCTATGTCACATAAATTGTAACAAAGGAAAAATAATATGTAGGTGTTCGTTGTAATTAAAAATTGATAGTTCCACAAATGTTATTGTGAACAGTAATGTAAAGGATATGTTGGTGTTTCATGTGAATTCTTCATTGTTTCTTAGTTGATTCTTATTGCAAATTGTTTGGGTGTGTTCTAAAGAATATTACCATATAGAAGGTTTCATTTTGAATGCACAGAAAGTGAGTAATATAGACTCTTTAGTGTTGTGTGGTACAAATTCCGTACAATGTGTTGAAGGAACCTGTTGAACAGTTGGAAAATTGGCAATTTTCAAAAAATAAATTTATATATCAGAGTCCAGAAAGAAAGGATACATTATATATAAAAAACTCTTAAAACTAAGAAATGAATTTAAAGTATTTTTTAGTTTATTGATAATCATCATTTTAAATGGATAGATTTTTTTTGCAATATCGTAGACGTACCTGAAATGGTATATAAAATGTTATAAAAAACAACCATACTGCTTCCAGAATATGATATCATTCCAAATGCTCTTGATACCATTGTTTAATAGCGGTATACATGGTAATCTAACCAATAACGCATTGTAATAGTCCATTGTCCTTTGGCATTCCTCTGCCATTCCTCTGCCAGGTTTTATGACCTTAATCCTGTTGTAAAACTCCATGATCGAAGGGTCCCCAGATAAGCGGAAACATGACAGACATTTGGTAAAATAGGGCTGTAAAATATACTGTCAAAAAAATATTAGTAATTAATTATGGACGAAAACTATGTCCGAAAATACAGAGTCACGAAAAATTATTATTTTGGCTAAAAAAATGATGTTTAAAGAATTAGTGTCCAAAAACCTATAATAATTACGAAATCAGTGATGAGTCATTTAAAAAAATTGTCACAAACTGTAGAAAGACTGATTGTAAAGCATTACACACATTTCATGAAGTTTAAGTTCATTTATATTCATAAACTCATATCGACAACAATACAAACAGTATATCTGTATGTCCATAGTGCTATTTGTTCCATGGTATAAATTGTTTATTTACTATTGGAATCTGCAACAATCAATCATGTCAAGGTACGTGTCAATCTGACATATAAAGAAGTACCATGTACAATATGGGTCATGTATCACCAGGTCATTGACTCTAGTGTTGATGGCCATGTGTTCTCAGAAATGATCCATTGTTAGCAGTGTTTTTTTTATGGCAATTTCGGGGCCGATATTCGGCCCCATTCCCCTCAAAAAAGAGTATATATTTTTCCCCCATTTTGTAGAAAAAATCCCCTCCAAAAGTAAAAAAAATATTTTTTTTTTAAATAACTTTCTTATGATAAATATACAGGGCTCAACATTAATGGTTGTCCTATTGCCCCTGGCAAGTTAAAGTTTGGTCTGGGCAAGTTATATTATAATCTAGTTGTCTGCTCGGAAAAGTGAAAAAAAGAACTAAGAGCATTTCATTTAGACTTTAATTGCTGTAATCTTTTTGTTTAATGTTCAAAAATAAAAAAAGGTTTTGTGGTGTATCATTTTGGTTTATTAAACAATATGAGGTTTACAGTTGATGTGATATTTCATGTTTGGGCAAGTTGCTTTATGTAACGTTTAGTGCAAGTAGATTTTGGAAGTACTGGCCCGGTAGGGCAAGTTGGTTTTTTGGTTAATGTTGAGCCCTGATATATCTCAAATTAGGAAAACTAAGACTGTGCATGAAGGCTGAACTGTCTGAAACTAATGTTGAAAAAATCATTGATATATATTTAAGAAAAAGGACAAAGACATTCAGCTGTGAATATTACATTCATGCAAGCATGTGTATTCATATAATAAATATCATTACATATAAAAGAGTAAATTTTTAATTTCCCCTTTTCCTAAAAAAAGACGTGTTTTTCCCCTTTGGACGGGCCCCGCCACCATTCCCCTATAAGTGAAAAAAAACACTGGTTAGTCATCACCGCCTATGTCAAATATTAACACAATATTAGCTTCTGTCTTTATTGGTATTTTCTAGTAATGACAGTGGCTTCAAATATTAACACAATATTAGCTTCTGTCTTTATTGGTATTTTCTAGTAATGACAGTGGCTGGTTACAATGGTACAGTTCTGGTCCCTGTATTTTAAAAGATCTAACAACATTTCAGATACAATAAATAGTCAATTTATAATATTATCAATATTTTACTTACATAGATACCATGTGAAAGATTGCAATTAAATTAATAGAATGAATGGAGGCTAGAGCTTAGTAACAACAATTTTTCAACAATGGCATCTTAACTTGAATTTGTCTAACATAATCCACAATAATCCTTTTCTTCTTTGCCGTATAATGTTAATTTGCATATATCATGTTAAAGCGGGTATATACGATCTTATCAAATATTTAGTAATAAATATAAAATGTGTAAAAAACTTATTATACATATATTTCAATTTAAACTAAAATAAAAGTTAAGAAGAACATGTGTCGAAAAATGCTAAATAAGCCAGATATTTAATTCTGAAATCGAAAAAGGCTGTACAGCCGAATTCGCCAGCATGAATATCATGCATGTACGATGTGAATCTAAATTTAGTTTAACGGTTCATTTGAAATTCCTGCAGCGATATCGATTCATACGACACATGAACACTTACAAAAAAGACGAATGCATCGGTTATTGTAGGAAAATAATTACGAATTATCTTCGTCACAATCGGCTCGGGGCGCTAATTTGTATTTGCTGTATTTTATGAAATTCGTCTTAAATGTATCATTTTTCTTGCAAATTGTGTGTCATTATAACATATTTGTATCAATATTTTACAATTCAGCACATATAAAAATCGTATATACCCGCTTTAAGAAAACTTTTTTAACTTTAGAAAAAAATCAATCAGCATCAAGTTCCAGAAAATCTAATTATTTTACTAACTGTTCAAAGATCCTGAGCATATAGGATGGAAAAATAATGATTCAACCCAGGTGAAAAAAAGGAGTAAGTCTTGTTAAAACAACCGATGATAACAGTGGGTATTATTTGATGATGATGATAAGTATTATGATTGTGATGGTGATGAAATCGATGACAACTATAAGGATAGTTATGATGCTGCTGATAATTATGTTATGACTATTATGGTGATAATTAATTTAGTAATGATATTAAATTAATTTCATGCATTTAATTTTGTACATGAAACTAAGTCAAAACATTTTTTTTTGTATTCCTTTTGAGGTCAACATGTGAGAGGGTAGCAAGAGTCCAACTGTGATCTTGATAGTTGCAACCAAGCCATCATCTAGATCTCAAAATGTCCTGGTTCACAGTGTATACTACACTGCTGGTGGCCGTAGTCTGTGTTGCAGTAGACGTGCCTCCACGAGGTAGGTTTGAACTTCCTTAATGCATTGATAGCCATTTCATTGTCTGTCCATCTGTCAGTCTGTTCCGCTTCTTGTGTGGAGAATAAGTTTATTGTAACTTGAAATAAGTTTTAGAGAATCAAATGAGTTATGATATAATTATTCAGGTTATTATCCCCCGCCATAGGCGGAGGGATATTGTTTTGGCATTGGCCGTCCATCCCTCCGTCCGTCTTTCCGGCCTGCCGGCACTTTTGTGTCCAGAGCCATATCTTGGAAGTGCTTTGGGGGATTTGCTTGAAACTTGGTATGAGTATATATATGGATAAGAGGATGGCATTCTACATCATTGGATTATAACGGAGAAATGGCCCTTTGTATTTAAAAAAAAAGCTTTTTTGTGTGTGTTCAGAGCCATATCTTGGAAGTGCTTTGAAGATCATTGAAACTTGGTATGAGTAGATATATGGATAAGAGGATGATGCATGTTGGCGTTGTCCATCTGTCCAGAAAACTTTTGTGTCCAGAAGTATAATGGCAGGGGATATCAATTCAACAAATTTGCTTGTTTAACTGGAAGTATAAGGGCCATAATTCTTTCTTGAATGTTTGCAGATTTATTGCTTTATGGCTAATGTTCTTGTGCAGAAGGATTTAAGTAAAACCACATAATATTAAAGGATGGTAAGAAGAGGTGGAGAGTAACATCATACATGCCATACGTCCCGAATTGTCCGGGACAGTCCCGGAAATGAAGAACTTGTCCCGCTGTCCCGGAAATCTGTCAAATGTCCCGGAATTTACAAAATCCATATGTACATGTAACTTATCTAAGGCTTAACTACACCTCGAATCTATGTATATCTGCAGCTTCTCCATGACAATGCCTACCCAAATAGGAGACTACGCTACGTGTCAAAATCCATCAATTAACAGGGGTCCTGTTATCATATTGATTGTCTCACGTTCGCGGTCAAACCGAAAAGGCGGCATTGTTTAATGTGGTTGTTAATTGACTTTAATCTACCACGTCATTATTTCCCGCTGCGTAAGGGCAAAGGATAGTTGTTCACACATCTGAAGTCCAACATCGCTGAGTAAAAAATTAAAAGCAGTTTATGTTTGCACGTTTAACCGACAAAGAAGTTGTTTTATTGTGATTGGTTGTATGTATTGTGAATTGATTTGAGTTGACGATCTAACGGTACCGTATTGTTGTATTTTTTATTATATAAATGTTATAAATGAATAAAGGCGTATCAACAACTACGGGTTACACACCGGTCTTAATAACAATAATGCAGTGACATCACCATCTATGTTTAGAACGCTTACACTGAAAACACGTTGCTTGTATCTAGTAACGGAAGTAGTAATGTTTAATTTGACGTTAATAGATCAAGTGTATTTCGGATAGGCTTTTGAACTTTTGCAATTAACGATGCGAAACAAAAAAACGTACCAAAAATGCATGTCTACAAATATCGCTACATTTTACATGTCCCGGAAAATCGGCAAAAGTCCCGGACAATTTAACTGAATGTCAGGGAATTCGTCATAACCATAATTCTTTTACAACTTTTTGTAGAGGTTTTTTCTATGTATTATTTTCATGAACAGAGCACAACAACATTGTGTTATATTCTTGTGCTTATCATAACTCAAAAGTATTTAGGGATGGAAATGATTCCTCAACCTAGAGATTTTATGGTAGACATTTTTTAAAGGTCAAAACACATCTTTGGGGAAATTAGTTTTTACAGTGACAGCCCTGGGTTGTGACAACCCTATGTCACAAGTGTACATAAACTCTTTGAGTGCTGGAACTGAATTTTGAAGGCCTTTGCAAACAGTTTGGATCCAGATGAGATGCCACAGAGCGCGGCGTCTTATCAGGATCCAAACTGTTTGCTATTCTGATAGTATTCTTTGAAAAAAAATCGAAGAAAATGATAATTTTAGAAATTCAGCCGATGACATTTTAGCAGACAACACATTTCCCAGCATGCAAAGTGTTAACAATAAATGGACTCTGTACATAGTTTCATGGAGTATGAGATTGGCTTATTTTGCAGCAGAAAAATAACATTGGCAATCCTGGAATTTAATGATTTTACAGTGAGCTGACAGTAGGACAACATTTAATCTCTGAAATGATTAATCAGCATATTACAAAAGCATAAATAGGATAAGTGTGCAGTATATATCCCTTAAAAATGCCTTCATGTGCATTGAATTGTGAAAAGGGGGGATTTATTTTTGGGAAAAGAGTAAAACATACATGCCATAATTTTTCAGACCAATTCCGGGACATTGAGTTAAATTGTCCGGGACTTTTGCCGATTTTCCGGGACATGTATAAAATGTAGCGATATTTATAGACATGCATTTTTGGTACGTTTTTTTTTGTTTCGCATCGTTAATTGCAAAAGTTCGAAAGCCTATCCGAAATACACTTGATCTATTAACGTCAAATTAAACATTACTACTTCCGTTACTAGATACAAGCCACGTGTTTTCAGTGTAAGCGTTCTAAACATAGATGGTGACGTCACTGCGTTAGTGTTATTAAGACCGGTGTGTAACGCGTAGTTGTTGATACGCCTTTAGAAATCTATTCATTTATAACATTTATGTAATAAAAAGTACAACAATACAGTACCGGTAGATCGTCAACTTAAATCAATTCACAATACATACAACCAATCACAATAAAACAAATACAACAAAACAGTACCGGTAGATCGTCAACTTAAAATCCGGACAGTCACACATTAGAAACGTGCGAACATAAACTGCTTTTAATTTTTCACTCAGCGATGTTGGACTTCACATGTGTGAACAACTATCCTTTGCCCTTACGCAGCGGGAAATAATGACGTAGTAGATTAAAGTCAATTAACAACCACATTAAACAATGCCGCCTTTTCGGTTTGACCGCGAACGTGAGACAATCGATATGATAACAGGACCCCTGTTAATTGATCGATTTTGACACGTAGCGTAGTCTGCCTATTCGGGTAGGCATTGTCATGGAGACGCTGCAGATATACACAGATTCGAGGTGCAGTTAAGCCTAAGATAAGGTACATGTATAAATGGATTTTGTCAATTCCGGGACATTTGACAGATTTCCGGGACAGCGGGACAAGTTCTTCATTTCCGGGACTGTCCCGGACAATCCGGGACGTATGGCATGTATGAGTAAAATAATGGCATCATTTCATGTAAACCTCTATAAGAAAAAACATAATAGTTTGATTTTAGTTTTGAAGTTCATTGAAACATTTCAGCTAACAATTTAACCCGTGCCTTAAGAAGTTATTTGTAACGAGTGTTCAAAATAAAGCAGGGCATTTTTAATAGCTCACCTGTCACGAATTGACATGGTGAGCTTATGTGACCGTGTGATGTCAGGCGTCCGTATTTGCGTGTGTGCGTGCGTGTGTGTGTGTGTCCGTCAACAATTTGTTGGTGTAGACAGTAGAGGTTGCAGTTTTCATCCAATCTTTATGAAATTTGGTCAGAGTGTTTATCTTGATGAAATCTGGGTTGGGATTGTATTTGGGCCATCTGAGGTCAAAATCTAGGTCTATAATAGGTCAAAAAATAGAAAAACCTTGTGTAGACAATAGAGGTCGCAGTTTTCATCCAATCTTTATGTAATTTGGTCAGAATGTTTATCTTGATGAAATTTGGGTTGGGATTGTATTTGGGTCATCTGGGGTCAAAAACTAGGTCACTGGGTCAAAAACTAGGTCAAATAATAGTAAAACCTTGTGTAGGCAATAGAGGTCGCAGTTTTCATCCAATCTTTATGAAATTTGGTCTGAATTTTTGTCTTTATGAAATCTGGGTTGGGATTGTATTTGGGTCATCTGAGGTCAAAAACTAGGTCACTAGGTCAAATAATATAAAAACTGTCAACAATTTGTTTGTGTAGACAGTAGAGGTCACAGTTTTCATCCAATCTTTATGAAATTTGGTCAGAATGTTTATCTTGATGAAATCTGGGTTGGGATTGTATTTGGGTCATCTGAGGTCAAAAACTAGGTCACTAGATCAAAAACTTGGTCACTAGGTCAAAAACTAGGTCACTAGGTCAAATAATAGAAAAACCTTGTATTGAAAATAGAGGTCATAGTTTTCATCCAATCTTTATGAAATTTGGTCAGAATGTTTATCTTGATGAAATCTGGGTTGGGATTGTATTTTGGTCATCTGGGGTCAAAAACTAGGTCACTAGGTCAAATAATAGAAAAACCTTGTGTAGACAATAGAGGTCACAGTTTTCATCCAATCTTTATAAAATTTGATCAGAATGTTTATCTTGATGAAATCTGTGTTGGGATTGTATTTGGGTCAACTGGGGTCAAAAACTAGGTCACTAGGTCAAATATTAGAAAAACCATGTGTAGACAATAGAGGTCACAGTTTTCATCTAATCTTTATGAAATTTTGTCAGAATGTTTATCTTGATGAGATCTGGGTTGGGATTGTATTTGGTCAGGTGAGCAATTCAGGGCCATCATGGCCCTCTTGTTTTTAATTTTTGCCAAAAAAAGGGATGTGTTGTTTAATATGAATGAATGGGTGAAACTTTTGAAAAAGTTGGCTGACACGTAACTCAGCCCCCTATATGTAAATGTTTGTTAATCTGAATCTTGCATAATATAATTTATTAGTACTCAACAATCATCTGATACATTTTATCTTTGTTAATTTTTCAGTGACTCGACCCCCAACGATTATGCCAGAAAGTCGAATGGAAGATGTTGTGTACTTTGACCCCGAAGGTACGGCGGGTAGAGAACTGACTTGTCGGGCGCAGGGAAACAAGCCCATATTGTAAGTGGTAAATATTTGACAATTTAAAAGAAGGAATGATCATATTTTTCATTGTCTGTCCCTTCAAGTGGTTTGTTACTAAATTACTTGCAACTAGGAAGTCTCTTCAATTTGCCCTTATTGATAATTTTGACTTTTTGAAATAATTAATTTATAGAGATGCAAAAGGCAACACAAATCATTTGCTAGTTAAACTTCTACTGTGAGTATTTATTAACAGGTTAACTGAAAACTTTAAAACATAATTTTTGTATAGCATAAGTTAAAAACTTGTCATATTGCTCATACATGTACTCTATATATAAAAGATAGGTAGTCATTATAGATCACTTGAGTTGATTACATAAGCGTCCATAGCAGTTTCTTAATAAAAATTTATTATAAGATTTATTTTTATAATTTTGTAAATGTATGTTAAGTTTTGTATTGACATTCCTGCTTAAAAGCATATGAGTAAAAAAATTAAATTTCAAAATGTTCATGTTCATGTGTCATTATTTTAGTTTTTGTTGGGTCGCTTTTGACATTAGTGTCATATCACTCACAACTATGTTCTGTTTCTTTGTTCATTCTGTTTTATTTTTCTAAACTCAATTTCACTTAATGTAAAAAAAAACGGTAAAATAAAATTAATTTGAACGAAATGGAAATTTAATATTGTAAGTTATCAGTATAATTCAGTTAACAGTGATGTGAATCAGTATATAATGATCTCAAATACTATATATAGTATCTATACTGGGACATTGTTTTTGCCCTGTTTGTTTGTTGGTTTGTTTGCATCAAACTTCAACATTGACCATAACTTTTGCAATATTGAAGATAGCAACTTGGTATTTGCATGCATGTGTATCTCATGAAGCTGCACATTTTGAGTGGTGAAAGGTCAAGGTCATCCTTCAAGGTCAAGGTCATCCTTCAAGGTCAAAGGTCAAATTTATGGGGGGACATAGTGTTTTACAAACACATCTTATTACTTATGTTTTTGAAAGCACCATACCGTGCAACTTTGAAGCAATTACAAATACTAAATTCAAAGATTTTTTAAAAATAACTGATTATTGTTTTTGCAATTTCATTGGTTTAATAATTTTCCTTTTTAATTAAAATTTGCCTCAATTACATCTATGCTAATAGCCCCTCTTCCCCCAGAAGTGCAAGTTAAATTTTTGTGAGTCAAACAAAACAAAAGTGCAAATAATCAAAACGTACCCCCTGTTTGTAATCACAAAATTACTGATTGATTGCTTTCTTACTTTGTTGACGCATTATTTATTACTGTTGTTGGTGTGTTCTGTCGTAAATTGGCAGCAGTTCATGCACAAAAAGTAATATCAATACATTTATTCCATGAAAAAAGTATAATTAGAAAAAGACATGTCTTTAAAATAGATATTTGGCGTATATCCTCCCTTTGAAATAAAGTGAGAAAAATAACGTTTTTTTAAATGATAAAATTTAAAACAAATGTTTAATTTTTTCTTCGCTTGTAAGTTGCATATCCCCCGCATGAAATGTGGGTTATTAAAAGCAGTTCAAATAAAAACCACAAAATAGTGTTCGTAGATAAAAATTATACCAAGGTTCATCTCATCATATATGTTCTCACATGGCTTATTATGAGTAAATGTCTTCATCATCAAAATATATGGTATGTTAATATAATTAACATGCAGTTTTCTTTCGACACATTCAAATCACGCTTTCGCATCATGCGAAAAATGGTCATATGGTGTTTCATCTAGCGTTGGTCAATTAAGTCTGGTTCAATTGCACAGTCTGGTCAGGAGCTCCGCTGTTGACTATTTAATCATGCAAGGTTTCGTGGCCTTAACCCTTTCAGTGCTGGAACCGAATTTTGAAGGCCTTTCCAAACAGTTTGGATCCAGATGAGACGCATCAGAACGTGGCGTCTCATCAGGATCCAAACTGTTTGCTATTCTGAAAGTATTCTTTGAAAAAAATCGACGAAAATGCTAATTTTAGAAATTCAGCAGATGACATTTTAGCAGACGACAAACTTCCCAGCATGCAAAGGGTTAATAAGTATCTACTGATCAGACTGCAAGCTACGCTGGCTGCAAATGGCATAAGACCAAATTGAGCATGAAGCAGGTTTAAAACATTCTCTTTGCTCCTTGTAAATGGAACATCTAAGCACAATACTTTTCAATAGAAAATTGAAATCAAACTGTGTTATTTATAGCAAAGTGGCAAATTTCGGTAACCTATTCAGGCTTTCAGAAACAATTTCCAGACAGGCTGACCAAGTAAGGCAAATATTTGTGGTTAGAAAATTTAAAGATTTCCAATTTATCGTTACACTCTACTATTTCTTTTGAGTTTGTTTTCTCATCTTGAAAGTATTACTGTTTCATCAACGTTTAACAATAGTCCATTACATCTTCCTCGGACTATTTAGTTACCAAATACTGACCCTGAAATTCTTCAAGATTGATGTTAACTGGGCAAAAAATTGTATCTATGTGTCTCATGAACATGCAGAAAGTTTTCTCGTAGTCCTTACACTGAACAAAAAAAGCTATGTCCTATGCATCCATTTTTCTGTACTCAGACTCAGTAATGCAGTTCTTTGGGATTCTCTTAAATCAGCCAATTAGATATTTGAATGTTTTCATTCGGGTCTCCTGGCATTATGAAAAGGTCATTTAAGCTGAGTTTAACAGCTAAGACAAAAAAATCAGGTCAACCTTTTAAAAATTGCTAAAAATGTTACCAGTTAACTGATCGTTTCATAGCATCCCTCTAGGTTTACCTCTAGCATCCCTATTAATAACCAATTTAAAATTACGGATATTTCGCTTTAAATTTAAAAGTTACTCATAAAATTATTTTCTTTCAAAATTTAAAATTACAAATATTTCCCTTAAAACCTTAAAAAAACACACGAAATATAATTTTATTCGAAGACTTTTTTCCATTTTGAATATACACCGCTAAATCTGGTGTAAGCTAGCAATAAGACTCATTATGCCCCCCTTCGAAGAAGAGGGGGTATATTGCTTTGCTCATGTCGGTCTGTCGGTCGGTCTGTCGGTCTGTCCGTCCACCAGGTGGTTGTCAGACGATAACTCAAGAATGCTTGGGCCTAGGATCATGAAACTTCATAGGTACATTGATCATGACTCGCAGATGACCCCTATTGATTTTGAGGTCACAAGGTCAAAGGTCAAGGTCACGGTGACCCGAAATAGTAAAATGGTTTTTGAATGAAAACTCAAGAACACATACGCCTAGGATCATGAAACTTCATGGGTAGATTGATCATGACTCTCAGATGACCCCTATTGATTTTGAGGTCACTAGGTCAAAGGTCAAGGTCACGGTGACCCGAAATAGTAAAATGGTTTCTGGATGATAACTCAAGAATGCATACGCCTAGGATCATGAAACTTCATTGGTAGATTGATCATGACTCGCAGATGACCCCTAATGATTTTGAGGTCACTAGGTCAAAGGTCAAGGTCACGGTGACCCGAAATAGTAAAATGGTTTTCGGATGATAACTCAAGAACGCATATGCCAAAGATCATGAAACTTGATAGGAAGATTGATCATGACTCGCAGATTACCCCTATTGATTTTGAGGTCACAAGGTCAAAGGTCAAGGTCACGGTGACCCGAAATAGTAAAATGGTGTCCGGATGATAACTCAAGAATGCTTATGGCTAGGAGCATGAAACTTCATAGGTACATTGATCATGACTGGCAGATGACCCCTATTGATTTTCAGGTCACCAGGTCAAAGGTCAAGGTCACAGTGACAAAAAACATATTCACACAATGGCTCTCACTACAACGGAGAGCCCATATGGGGGGCATGCATGTTTTACAAACAGCCCTTGTTAATACTTGTCTTACTCATTCACAGGTTTGAGTGGACCAAAAACGGCAAACTGTTTGACATAAGTGACCCCAAATATGCTGCAAATGACTCTCGCATTCCACGTATTGAACGTACGGACACAAGTCCAGGAACGTTAAAATTCCTTCAAATGATGGAGATGGATGAAGGATCATACCAGTGTATCGCCAAGAATGCTCACGGGCTCTCGTTCTCTAGGAAAATCCAACTGATAAAAGCCACAAAGAGAACATTTGACAATCCTGGTATGGAGACAAAATATTCCAGAAAGCCAGCGGAGGCTCTGACGTTGGTGTGTAACCCCCCGGAGAACAATCCTCCGGGAAAAGTGAACTGGATTAAATATGAGAACGGCGGGGATTCCAAAAAAAGTGTTGAGTTGAGTGAAAGGATTGCCATGGATACAACAGGTAAAGTTGTTAAGAAATTAGTAATTATGATGTCAGCATACTAAAAGACCAAGTCCACAAATACTTCAAAGAAAAAACAGAAATTATTTGAGTCTCGTACAGGTTAATCAGGGACAACACTTTCTGCTTGAATGGAAGTTTTTATTTAAAGGAAGTAGGTTCTTAACAAAAATTGAGTTTAGGACAAAAGTGTCATCCCTGATTAGTCTTTGAGGGATGTACAGGCTAATCTGGGACAACACTGTACGTTCATGCATTCAGCCCGGTTTTCCTACAGAAAGTAATTACATGCATCTCATAGTTTCTGTACACACAGTAGCAAATGAGGCCTCTGGAGTAAATCCAGAAAGGAGAATAGTTTCTTTATAAATGTACAGTAAAGTATATGTTCCATTTGAATCAAGTGCTTACCAACATCAATATAATCAAGGCTTGTATTTTATATCAGGCAATCTGTATAGGCTGGTATTGTATTTCAGGCAATCTGTATAGGCTGGTATTGTATTTCAGGCAATTTGTATTCAAGGCTGGTATTGTATTTCAGGCAACCTGTATTCAAGGCTGGTATTGTATTTCAGGCAATCTATCAAGGCTGGTATTGTATTTCAGGCAATCTGTATAGGCTGGTATTGTATTTCAGGCAATCTGTATTCAAGGCTGGTATTGTATTTCAGGCAATCTGTATTCAAAGCTGGTATTGTATTTCAGGCAATCTGTATATCAAGGCTGGTATTGTATTTCAGGCAATCTGTTTTCAAGGCTGGTATTGTATTTCAGGCAATCTGTATTCAAGGCTGGTATTGTATTTCAGGCAATCTGTATTCAAGGCTGGTATTGTATTTCAGGCAATCTGTATTCAAGGCTAGTATTGTATTTCAGGCAATCTGTATTCAAGGCTGGTATTGAATTTCAGGCAATCTGTATTCAAGGCTGGTATTGTATTACAAGCAATCTGTATATCAAGGCTGGTATTGTATTTCAGGCAACCTGTATTTTGCTAACATCGAGGTCGGTGATGAGAATGATGGAGACAGGTACGCCTGCGAGGTTTCCATCACCAAGTTTGGCATGACCTTGACTGGGGCGTATTCAATTATCAAGGTTGAAGAAGGTAAACATAACTCTTGAATTGTATGCTTACGAAGACCAGTAAAAGTTCTCAACAGTGAAGTGGATACCGTGTCCACCTTTCAGTAAGGAGGTCGCGTGCTTGATCCCCACTAATAAAGTTGGATGTGTAATGTAATGGGGTTTGTAATGTAATCGGGGGTGTTATGTAATGGGGTATGTAATGCAATAAAGGGTGTAATGTAATGTGGTGTGTAATTTAATGGGGATGTAATGTGGGGGGGGGGGGGTAATGCAGTATCATGCTAGCTGATTTTTCTGTAGACAAAGCACACAGTTATTGTTTTTAAACTATTTTGCACTGCAAACTCCAGATTAATATTGGCCAAAAACTATGCTAAATAGAGAAGTTTAAATTCACCCTTATGTCATGTCATACACTTTTAGTTATAGGAAATTAATTAATAAAAAAAAAAAAGCTCTCCAATACAAAGAATAGCCTTTTAATCAGGAATAGCTATTAAGAAATGTTGTCTCACAATTTGCTTCTTTCAATGGTAATTAGGATTTCATAGCTTGTTTTCAAAATTCTACCTATACAATATTTAATGTCTCTTTTATATTTATTAAATAATAAGTAATAAGATGTATTGTACTTTAATGCTACTTTTTCTTATTCCTGTTCAATGTAAAATATTTGTAACTTTTGAGGTGCTTCTATGCTGGAATTTTTTTAATATAAATGTGTTTGTCTGTAATCCGCATTTTCATTGTTTATATTATTTGTCTATGATGACTAAAGTTATGGTATCATAATAAAAGGATGTCACGTAAAACTCAAATTATGTCATGTGAAATTCAAATGATGTCATGTAAAATTCAAATGATGTTTATGCAATTCAACTGAATGTCACAAGAAATTCAAATGTCATGTTAAATTCATAGCATGTCACGTGAAATTCAAATGATGCCATGTAAAATTCAAATGATGCCATGTAAAATTGATGTTTAGGTTAACAGCTGTATATAGGATTTATCCATGCAATTGATAAATAAAAAGATTTTACTTTGTATCTAAAAACATGTGATGATAAAACAGGACCTTTTCATCATTTTATTCAAGATATATCTAAACATGTCCATGTATATGTAAATATTTTTGTAAAACAAATCACAAAATTACATTACCTGAACTTGTTTAATTATGTTTTAAATGGAACTTGTGTTTTAGATATATATAATCTATTAAGTTGAATAATTTTCAATTTACTTTTAGTTTTTATTCAAATTATCATTTGTTATGCATAATTATGATGTCATTCATTTTGAATATTTTCACATGGTTGAGGCATATTTGTTAATTTTATTTACTTATTTTGAATCACTTCAGTCATACAGATTTTATGGTGTGTTTTGGATTAACAGTTTTAAAAAAAAAATGCATGTAAGTACTAAAAAGTTTCTAAGGGAGTGTTTTATTTTAGTCAGCTAATTATTTTGTCTTTTACATGAATATGCAGAAAAACTTTATAATGACTTTGCAAGTTATGCATCTAAGTAGATGCTATTACATTTAGTGTTTCAAGCTTCTTCAGGCCTTTTTCTTCTACTTGTACAGGTCTGGCTATTGGACCCTTTTTACATTCTTAATTGGGGCTTTATTCTGGTCATGGGTTTTATGCTGGGATGTATGGTGATCTTGTCTTATTTTTTGTTTGTATTTTTTTTTCCATAGTTATTATTTTTGTTGTTCTTATTTGGTTGCTTTGAGTTTATTTTTTCCCTTTTGTTCCACGTTCACTTCACAGAACGTGTTGCAGGCATCCCGTCTGCTCAGTACCCACCAGCGTTGATGTACCAATCAGAATCGTCCGTTGTCGGTCTGAAAGGAGAGCGTGTCATGTTTATTTGCATATTTTCTGGCAGGTATGAGCATTTTAAGAAACACAAACTATATAAGCTCTGTGAATGAGTGATATAAGATTTATCTTACTGTTATATATACCCACACAGGTAGTAGGTATGTCCCTTGGCTGGTCGGTCTGTCTCAAAAATGTGATTTAATTGAAACTTTACATTTGTCATCACCATGAAGTCCATCAAGTATAAATGTGCAAAACAAAATTTTCCTCTCCTAATTATTCACACATTCTGAAGCTATGTGCCCTTGAACATATTCACACATTCTGAAGTTATGTGCCCTTGAATATGATCACACATTCAGAAGTTATGTGCCCTTGAACATATTCACATATTCTGAAGTTATGAGCCCTTGAACATATTCACACATTCTGAAGCTATGTGCCCTTGAACATATTCACACATTCTGAAGTTATGTGCCCTTGAACATATTCACACATTCTTAAGTTATGTGCCCTTGAACATATTCACACATTCTGAAGTTATGTGCCCTTGAACATATTCACACATTCTGAAGTTATGTGCCCTTGAACATATTCACACATTCTGAAGTTATGTGCCCTTGAACATATTCACATATTCTGAAGTTATGTGCCCTTGAACATATTCACACATTCTGAAGTTATGTGCCCTTGAACATATTAAACTTTCTTAAGTTATGAGCCCTTGAACATATTCACATATTCTGAAGTTATGTGCCCTTGAACATATTAAACATTCTGAAGTTATGTGCACTTGAACATATTCACACATTCTGAAGTTATGTGCCCTTGAACATATTCACATATTCTGAAGTTATGTGCCCTTGAACATATTCACACATTCTGAAGTTATGTGCCCTTGAACATATTCACACATTCTAAAGTTATGTGCCCTTGAACATATTCACACATTATAAAGTTATGTGCCCTTGAACATATTAAACATTCTGAAGTTATGTGCACTTGAACATATTCACACATTCTGAAGTTATGTGCTCTTTAACATATTCACACATTCTAAAGTTATGTGCCCTTGAACATATTCACACATTATAAAGTTATGTGCCCTTGAACATATTAAACATTCTGAAGTTATGTGCACTTGAACATATTCACACATTCTGAAGTTATGTGCCCTTGAACATATTCACACATTCTGAAGTTATGTGCCCTTGAACATATTCACACATTATAAAGTTATGTGCCCTTGAACATATTCACACATTCTGAAGTTATGTGCCCTTGAACATATTCACACATTATAAAGTTATGTGCCCTTGAACATATTAAACATTCTGAAGTTATGTTCACTTGAACATATTCACACATTCTGAAGTTATGTGCCCTTGAACATATTCACACATTCTGAAGTTATGTGCCCTTGAACATATTCACATATTCTGAAGTTATAAGCCCTTGAACATATTCACACATTCTGAAGTTATGTGCCCTTGAACATATTCACATATTCTGAAGTTATGTGCCCTTGAACATATTCACACATTCTGAAGTTATGTGCCCTTGAACATATTAAACTTTCTTAAGTTATGAGCCCTTGAACATATTCACATATTCTGAAGTTATGTGCCCTTGAACATATTAAACATTCTGAAGTTATGTGCACTTGAACATATTCACACATTCTGAAGTTATGTGCCCTTGAACATATTCACACATTCTGAAGCTATGTGCCCTTGAACATATTCACATATTCTGAAGTTATGTGCACTTGAACATATTCACATATTCTGAAGTTATGTGCCCTTGAACATATTAAACATTCTGAAGTTATGTGCACTTGAACATATTCACACATTCTGAAGTTATGTGCCCTTGAACATATTCACATATTCTGAAGTTATGTGCCCTTGAACATATTCACACATTCTGAAGTTATGTGCTCTTTAACATATTCACACATTCTGAAGTTATGTGCCCTTGAACATATTAAACATTCTGAAGTTATGTGCACTTGAACATATTCACACATTCTGAAGTTATGTGCCCTTGAACATATTCAAACATTCTGAAGTTTTGTGCCCTTGAACAATAAGGTAAAAAGGTATAAGGCAATTTTGTGTAGAAAGCACCAGTTTTTTATAATTGAAAACATTAAGTAATCTTAATAGATTTTTTTTCACTGATATTTAGATTAAGTTCTTGAATATTAAGTTTCATTTCACTTATATTTTAATCATATGTTTAATTATGTTCAAGGTCAAGGTAAACAAACTGTTACTTCAATTAGAAAAACTGCTTCCACTGAATAACTTGAGTTTGGGATTTGGGCCTGAAATCTTGTGTTCAGGTAGCTTTCATGCAGAAATTGCCTTGGATTGCAAAAATGTAATAATGGTAAATTAGTTTGAAAGCTTGTATGGTGGTATGTCCATGTTTCTTTTTAGTCTGTTGAAAAAAAAATTACTTCAAATAATGAATATCTTTTTATTTTCAATAGAGATCATTATTTAAAATAAACACTGGTAATAAATAGCATTTGAATGCTTAATTTTCTGAAATAACAAATTTGTTAAATTAAATTATAAGTGGAAATTTAATTTGTATAGAACAATGCTATGGTTGGCTGAGTTAATTAGGCCTTTATTTTTGCCCCCCCCCCCCCCCAACACTGACTGGCATATGTCAAATAAAGAAATGTTAAATATATTCATCAGTTTCACAATTAATCTTTGGTTATATTTTTAAGGCCAACACCCTCAGTGACTTGGTGGAAGGGAAAGGAGAAAATAGAATCCTCGCAGAAATTCAGGATTTCATACCCGTGGAGACTGAGTATTTCTGACCTCCAGCAGGCTGATGCTGGAGAGTACGTCTGCAAGGGAACTAACTCTCTGTCCTCAGGGAGCATTGACAGGACGTTCAGGCTGGACATGGAAGGTATTGAATATCAAACATCTTAATGGGCCGTGCTCTGTGAAAAGGGGGTTTAAATTCAAGTGTCATCCCAGATTAGGCTGTTCAGTCCGCACAGGCTAAACAGGGACGACACTTTCCGCCTAAACTTGATTTTTGCTAAGAAGAGACTTTCTTTTAACGAAAAATGTCATAAAAGCAGAAAGTGTCATCCCTGATTAGCCTGTGTGGACTGCACAGTCTAATCTGGGACGACAAAGTACGCACATGCATTAAACCTCTTTTTCACAGAGCAAGGCCCAAATCAATTAGGTTCACAGTCGCCCAAATCAACTTAAATGTCATATCTGTATCTACTGCAAACATCTTTTTATGATTTCAAGTAGTATTAACATTATCTGTCATTATTGTTCATAAGTTGAATGTTTTAACATTCAACTTTGAAAGAAAAGGCTTATTTCTGTTGTTTCTTAGTACTTTATAAGTGTATGCCCAATAACTCAGAAATTTTGCAAAATCATGGCTTGAAAATGTATGAACCTCCATGTAATTAATAAATTTCTTTAAACTTCATGAAGTCAGTTTTAAGTGTTCAATGGTGAA
Source organism: Dreissena polymorpha (assembly GCF_020536995.1). Taxonomy (NCBI): domain Eukaryota; kingdom Metazoa; phylum Mollusca; class Bivalvia; order Myida; family Dreissenidae; genus Dreissena; species Dreissena polymorpha. The sequence goes on along the minus strand of NC_068359.1, from coordinate 26,390,765 downwards.
GCAGCTTATTTCCTGCATATTTTGCCTATATTCCAGGTCCCAGCTCACAACTGCTGTATCTGCCTATAAGTTTCATGCCAGATAATGCATTTCTGTTCTAAAACCCTGACATTGCCTTCACAGCCAAGCCAGAGTGGGTTGCTAAGCCAGTGCAGGTAGACGCAGGTGTAGATGAGAGCGCTGCCTTTGAGTGCAGTGCCGAGGGTAAACCCACCCCCACCCTGCAATGGTTCATCGATGGAAAACCCATTGCAAGTTAGTTAAAGAAATAAATATCAATTGATTATTATATCAAGTATATAATTCTTCTTAGCTTTTCCCTTTTTAGCTTGACTTTTCAAAGAAATGTAAGCTATTCCACTCGCCCCAATCTCCATGTCGCTTTAGTGGCCGACTAAATTTACAGAGCATGTTCTGCAGATCAGTATGTGCTTAGCTAGCTTAGCTACGCTAAGGACTGTAACTCACTATGCTAGGAACGATTACCGCTGCCTGTCTGCACTGCAGACGACGAATGCTTAGAAGCGTCTGCTATACAACTGCAGTGGGTGTATTTACCAGCTTGTAAGTTGACATTGGCCAGTCTAGTGTTTATCATTGAAATCTGTACATATTGCCTGCTTTCAGGGAAAACGGGGCTTAATGCATGTCAAATATGATTAGCCTGTGCACACTGATTAGCCTGTGCAATGCAAACAAGCTAATCAAGGACGACAAAAACGAACAATTTCAGTGCCTTCAGCACTTTTTTTTGTAAGTTTGTTCTCAGGAATGGCTGAATGGACTGTTTTCAAACTTCAAACATGTATTCCCCGTATCAAAGTGACCCCAAAGGCCAAGTTTGTTTTTAATGCTGTTTTGAAATTTGTCAAACTTAGGGGCCATTTTACACTCAGACATTTACATATGCTTTATATGGGCAGATTAAAGTTTTTTGGAAAGCTTGTTTCTCAGAAATGGCTGGAATGATTTTATTGAAACTTGAAATATGTCTTCTCCTTAGTAACAGTGCATACACATTAAATAGACAGGTTCAAGTTTTTTATCTTGTAAGCTAGATGCAAAGAGCGGCTTGAGGGATTTTATATTCGGAAACTATGATTGATTAGCACAAATACAGTTTCCAATTATTATTTTATTTTTAAAATGTTGTGCTTTTAAATAAATCAGTTGTTCTGCCCTTTTTTATATATATTTATATTTTTAATCCTTCCTATGCACAACATGCTGATCCTTATTATGTCCCCCTTCGAAGAAGAGGGGGTATATTGTTTTGCACATGTCGGAAGGTCGGTCTGTCCACCAGATGGTTTCCGGATGATAACTCAAGAACGCTTAGGCCTAGGATCATGAAATTTCATAGGTACATTGATTTTCAGGTAACTAGGTCAAAGGTCAAGGTCACTGTGACTCGAAATAGTAAAATGGTTTCATGGTGATAACTCAAGAATGCTTAAGGCTAGGATCATGAAACTTCATAGGTACATTGATCATGACTGGCAGATGACCCCTATTGATTTTCAGGTCACTATGTCAAAGGTCAAGGTCACAGTGACTCAAAATAGTAAAATGGTTTCCGGATGATAACTCAAGAATGCTTATGCCTAGGATCATGAAACTTCATAGGTACATTGATCATGACTGGCCAATGACCCCTATTGATTTTCAGGTCACTAGGTCAAAGGTCCTTTCTCAGTGACTCGAAACAGTAAAATGGTTTTCGGATGATAACTCAAGAATGCTTACGCCTAGGATCATGAAACTTCATAGGTACATAGATCATGACTGGCAGATGACCCCTATTGATTTTCATGTCACTAGGTCAAAGATCAAGGTCACAGTGACTCGAAACAGTAAAATGGTTTCCGGATGATAACTCAAGAATGCTTACGCCTAGGATCATGAAACTTCATAGCTACATTGATTATGACTGGCAGATGACCCCTATTGATTTTCAGGTCAATAGGTCAAAGGTCAAGGTCACAGTGACTCAAAACAGTAAAATGGTTTCAGGATGATAGCTCAAGAATGTTTACGCCTAGGATCATGAAACTTCATAGGTACATTGATAATGACTGGCAGATGACCCCTATTGATTTTCAGGTCACTAGGTAAAAGGTCAAGGTCACAGTGACTCGAAACAGTAAAATGGTTTTCGGATGATAACTCAAGAATAATTAGGCCTAGGATCAAGAAACTTCATAGGTACATTGATCATGACTGGCAGATGACCCCTATTGATTTTCAGGTCACTAGGTCAAAGGTCAAGGTCACAGTGACTCGAAATAGTAAAATGGTTTTCGGATGATAACTCAAGAATGCTTATGGCTATAGGATCATGAAACTTCATAGGTACATTGATCATGACTGGCAAATGACCACTATTGATTTTCAGGTCACTAGGTGAGGTCAAAGGTCAAGTTTACAGTGACTCGAAACAGTAAAATGGTTTTCTGATGATAACTCAAGAATGCTTACACCTAGGATCATGAAACTTCATAGCTACATTGATCATGACTGGCAGATGACCACTATTGATTTTCAGGTCACTAGGTCAAAGGTCAAGTTCACAGTGACTCGAATTAGTAAAATGGTTTCAGGATGATAACTCAAGAATGCTTACGCCTAGGATCAAGAAACTTCATAGGTACATTGATAATGACTGGAAGATGACCCCTATTGATTTTCAGTTTACTAGGTCAAGGTCAAGGTCACAGTAACTGGAAGTAGTAAAATGGTTTCTGGATGATAACTCAATAATGCTTACGCCTAGGATCATGAAACTTCATAGGTACATTTATCATGACTGGCAGATGACCCCTATTTATTTTCAGGTCACTCGGTCAAAGGTCAAGGTCACAGTGACTCGAAACAGTAAAATGGTTTTCTGATGATAACTCAAGAGTAATTAGGCCTAGGATCATGAAACTTCATAGGTACATTGATCATGACTGGCAGATGACCCCTATTGATTTTCATGTCACTAGGTCAAAGGTCAAGGTCACAGTGACAAAAAACGTATTCACACAATGGCTGCCACTACAACTGACAGCCCATATGGGGGGCATGCATGTTTTACAAGCAGCCCTTGTTGAAAACTGAATTGCGCACTGGAATCAGATCAACGTGATAGATTTCAGACCCAAGGGCACTGTTACTAATATAGATTATTGTTTCCAGTCTATAACTCAATGACAAATAGAATTTTTATGCCCCCGGATCGAAAGATTGGGGGTATATTGTTTTTGCCTGTCTGTCTGTCTGTCTGTCATTCATTCATTGGATGTGTGTGTCCCAAAACTTTAACCAAAACTTTAACCTTCATTAAAGTTTTGTCATAACTTTTTGAATATTGAAGATATCAACTTGATATTTGGCATGCATGTGTATCTCATGAAGCTGCACATTTTGAGTGGTGAAAGGTCAAGGTCAAGGTCATCCTTCAAGATCAAAAGTCAAAAAATACAATCCAAGGGAAGTAAAAAGCTTTAAAAGGGAGATAATTTGTAAACCTGCCAAATTATATATTGAAATTTTATTTCAAAGCTGCGCAATAGGGGGCATTGTGTTTCTGACAAACACATCTCTTGTAGTAATTACAGTACATACATAAATGCATTATATCCAGATTTAGCATGAAATTGCATCATATCCAGATTTAGCATGGGATTGCATTATATCCAAATCTAGCATGAAATTGTATCTTATTCAGATCTAACATGGGATTGTATTATATCCAGATGTAGCATTGTCGTTGCATTTGTGTGTGTGTGGTCATGGTCGAGATCAATGTTATAAGATTTTAAAGAAATGTGTGTAAACAATAACTTGGAAAAAATGGAGCAATTGTTGTGAAACTTGATATTTGTATATATACATATTCCTTTAATCCAGAGATTGAATATGGGATGGATGTGGGCACGGTCAAGGCCACTGTTTACTAAGTATACAAAAATGGTTCCAGCTTAATATTTAAGTATGAATTGAGCTATTGTGATGCAAGCATATAAACATATTACAACAACTTCATTTTTCTTTGCATATTGGTTCATGGTCAACAGTCAAGGTCACTGTTACAGTGAATATAGAACAATGGTTTCCACTCAAAATCAAGATAGGTCTCATTGGATATTTTGCAAATTAGCATAATACTTAATTACTTGAAAGCTAAAAGAACTGACTTACTATAAAAGCAGTTGGAATAAGCAGTTGGATTAAGTTATTTAACCCATTTATGCTTAGCGTCTAGAAAAAAAGGCCTTGGCAAACAGTGTAGACCCAGATGAGACATGGCATGATGCGGCATCTCATCTGGGTCTGCGCTATTTGCTTAAAGGAATTTCTGTGAGAAATATTCTAAATATAGAAATAAATATACTAGACATCCCTAATTTTGGAAATAAATTGATCCAATTTAGAAGGATGGGAGAGTCCATTAGGCATAAATGGGTTAAACTCTGACAAGAACAAGACAAAGTCTACCTTGCTGTCCTCATACATGGCTTGTTGGACAATTCCAAAATGGCTAAAATATTTTAATATTGTCTGTGGGATATGTTGCGTTTATGTATGAACACTACTACATGTAGTGTCAAATTTTTCTTTTGTTGTTAATTAATTTGATCTTGTCATAATCATCGTCATCATCATCTTCATCATCATCATCAATATTATCATAATTATCATCATCGTCATCATCATCTTCATCATTACATCATCATCAATATTATCATAATTATCATCTTTGTCGTCATGGTCATCATCATTATCGTCATGTTTGATTGTGTCACAATTATTCAGGCTTAATTGTCATGCATGGCCCTTGCTACACTTTGGGGGATTGGGGCCGGGGCCCTTAAAGGGGGGAATTTCGTGTCTTTTTGGGCGAAAAGGGGAATTTTAGAAGATCTTTTCACCAACCATTCAGCACTTAAAATTGCTATATTTTAGTGTAATTTACATAAATATACATTTAATCAAAGGTTAATAGCACAATGCCAGCTGGCAACTAAGGTATAAAAGTTTAAAAAAAAACTTTTTTTTATGGGGGGAATTTTTAGCTGTAATAGGGGAAAAAAGTATACTATTTTAAGGGGGGAATGGGGCCGAATTTCGGCCCAAAAACGGCCAAATGAGGGCCCTGTCATGTGACATGTTATATTAAAACTACCTCACAATTCAATTTTCAATGCAGACTCAATCCTAAAAGCCAACATTTGTGATAACTTAATTTCAGTTATGTATTCAGGTCTTTAATATCCTTTGCTCATATTCTATTCAAGAAACATTTTGATTGTAAACTGCCCAATGAGTTGTAACTTAAACTTTGTGTTAGATGGTTTGTAAGTCAGGATCCGGTTTCAGATGTGAAGGATGACAAGATGGTGGTCAGTCCTGGTCAGCTGCAGTTCCATGACCTTACCCCTGACGACGCCAAGGTCGTCCAGTGCAATGTCTCCAACGAGCACGGATATCTGTGGGCGGACGTCGCCTTGAGTGTGCTGGGTAGGTGGTCTGTCCATTGGGACACATTTTTGAGGTAGTTAAGGTTATAGACACCTGAAGAAAGGGGTCAAAGGCCTTCAGGCATTGCAAAAGCGTGTTAATACCTTTCCATGACAAATGCGGTAATAATATCATATTTTTACAGAAATTAAACTAAATTAGAATTTTTAATTTACTATTAAATATTTATGCCCCCCTTCGAAGAAGAAGGGGTATATTGTTTTGCACATGTCGGTCTGTCTGTCTGTCGGTCGGTCCGTCCGTCGGTCCATCGGTCCGTCCACCGAATAGTTTCCGGATGATAACTTAAAAACACTTATGCCTAGGATCATGAAACTTCATGGGTACATTGATCATGACTCGCAAATAACCCCTATCGATTTTCAGATCACTAGGTCAAAGGTCAAGGTCACGGTGACTCGAACCAGTAAAATGGTTTCCGGCTGATAACTCAAGAACGCTTACGCCTAGGATCAGGAAACTTCATAGGTACATTGATCATGACTCTCAGATGACCCCTGTCGTATACTTTCGCTTGTAAGACGCATTTTTAAGACTCAAATTAATAAGTTACAGTTGGGGTCACGTCTTATAAGTGAGATACTGGTGAAAATAAACAAAAAAATTCAAAATATCGAGTTTACTGGGCTTATGCTAGCCAAGTTGGACACTTGTCAGTTGTTTTGAATCATCGCGGCAGCCATTTGCATTTTCTGTAAAGTCTGTATTGGCCCGTACCGTGTATCGGAACGCTATGTTCAGTTACCGATTTATTTGTAATAAAATGTATTGTTACTGATTTTGTTGTCTATTATTTTTAATTAGAATTTTGTTATTTTTGGGGCGTAAGACGTTATATTGTCCGTGATTATTCTTGAAAAGCTTGTATCACCTGATTGTCTGCGCGCGACGTCGTTAAATGTCATATAAATTGGCCATTATAGTATACGTGTGTAAGCGGAGACATGATGCCAACATGCTTAAAACAACAGCAAAATCAATTCTCAGTTTGAAACTGTCAATTGTTAAATAAACACACTGCCGATAACAAATGCTACTTGACAAGTTTGTATCACCTGATCGTCTTTGTTCCACGTCGTTAATTGTCAATTAAGACATAATTGGCAATTAGGGTATCCTCTGAAATAAGTTACCAGTTTGCAACTGTCAATTGTTAAATAAACATGTTTATTCAGATGAGCCCCTAATGCCAATAACACCTTATTTATAAGGGGCCAACAACGACGGAAGCAAAGAGCGACCGCATGCAATTATCTGCATATGGCTTTCCTCTTGACACGTGATTTCGATCTGCGCTTCGGAGTCTATCACTCTTATCACGCGATTGGCTAATTTATGAAAGTAGGCGTTGCCTATTGTTGATAGACAATGGGCGTAAAATTTGCATAATCTAGGTAATAAAACTAAACGCTTTCAAAATATCTGCCTATTAGTTTTTTATACCTGTCAAACAATACAATTAAGATGACTGATACGATCAATTTTGCTTGTGCATTGATATTACGAACATAATATGTTTGCAATTGTTTGGAATTGTTAGGGCAAATGATAAAATACACAATTGTTAGAAATTTTGTTTATTTGATTATTATTTTTATTGCATGAATAATACTTGAAAATAAATTAAAACCCACTAAAATATCATAAAATAAATAAATATTATTTGCTTTGTTGTTTGATTGTTTTATTTTTCAGACTTGTGTGAATTACTAATTGTATGCAGCGCGAGTTTGAAAAATTCTCAATGTGTTACTAATTGATGATTTTCTTTAACATTCTGCCATTTTTCGGCCGATGAAAACGGCAAAATTTGACCGCGTCTTACACGCGGGTCAGTCTCAAATCCACCCATTATAAAGTCCGATGTCGGGGTGCGTCTTATAAGCGAGGGCGTCTTATAAGCGCAAGTATACGGTATTGATTTTCAGGTCACTAGGTCAAAGGTCAAGTTCACGATGACTTGACACAGTAAAATGGTTTCCGGATGATAACTTAAGAAAGCTTACGCCTAGGATCATGAAACTTCATAGCTACATTGATCAGATGACCCCTATTGATTTTCAGGTCACTAGGTCAAAGGTCAAGGTCACAGTGACAAAAAATGTATTCACACAGTGGCTGCCACTACAACTGACAGCCCATATGGGGGGCATGCATGTTTTACAAACAGCCCTTGTTTCTTTACAATATGGCTAAGCCAAGTGGGACATTTGTACCTGAACAAATAAATCAATAAGGCAATAAATCATTTAATTGAACAATTATTTTGGGAAGGAAATATATAAATATATTTTATTGTATGCTTTCCATGTTTATAAGGATATATCTGTGACTTAAAATTGATATTTCACTGTTTCAAAAAGTGAAATATAACAGTTAAAAATATCGATATTTTTCACTGTTTTACTGTGAAATGAAGTCATTTTTTCGACGAAATGACATCATTATTTCAGCGAAATTCTCCAGTTAAACTCTTTTACAATGTAAATAAACGTCAAAAAGCATAAAATAAAAAGAAAATTTGTTGGATTCGCTGGAATATCGATTTTAATTCACTCGTGATCATAAAAAATATATATATTCACTCTTGGCATAGCCACTCATGAATATATTATTTTCTATCATCACTCGTGAAATAAAATCAATACTTCATCGAATCCAACAAATATCCTCTATTTATACCATAATAACTTTAAGTTTTCTGGCTCTTAAAATAAATATTTTTTTCGTGTCAGAAAATTTAGATTAACAAATATTTTAAAATACAGGTGTCTGAAAATTTAGAGTTGCCAAAAATAAATATATTTGGGCTAAAAACAGGCGTGGAAAATTAAGACTGTCTGAAAACTTGGAGTAATTACAGGACCTATTTAGAATCAAACCAAATATAGGCTTTATCAATAATTGCAATACATCTCAATAGCTAAAAAATCTGTATAGTTGTACTTGCTGTTTTTCTGATCCTTACTACCATAGTAGCACTACTACAAATTACTACTCTTTCCTGATGAATAATCTATTGATGACACAGCATAGACACAACTTGATCCATTTTTAGAATAATCTCCATCAGCTCGACACATTAATGGAAACTGAGAGTGTCAGTGTGTGAGTTTGTGTCTGGATTCTTGGGCTATTTCTTATCACACATTATAACAACACAAGCCATGTGACTGGTCCTCTTGCAACAATAATCTTGCATTATACTAGAAATAAAGCTTGGTGTTATTTGTATGCCATTTTCTTTAATTGTACATCTTTGTTTGATTGCCAATCACTTTTCATTTCAGCTTATAAGCCAGAGAGTAAGGCCAGCTTTGACGTTATCAAAATATCAGAAGGCCAGACTGTGACTCTGCCCTGCGAGATAGACGGCAAACCTACACCTAACATCTACTGGAAGCGCGGCGGACTTGTGATGTCATCCGACAAATACCCCCGACAGCCCACTGGCAACCTTACCATTTTGGTAACCTCCATTTCTGGATAATTTTGATAATTGTTATTTTTGCCAAAGTATAATTTGACACATGTATAAGATATGTAAGATAACATTAAGATTTAATAGGTAACACATGTAGATGTTTCCCACCAATCACATAAACTATTTTGACTAAAAATGGTTGCCAGTCAACCATTACAAAGTCACTTGAGTAAATGAGTCATTAATTATCAACATGTTGTGTTAAAATTTGACAAATATATTTTGTGTGTAAATGCTTGTGGTAAACAGATATCTGTCACTTAAACTTTTATGCCATATTTTATTTAATTCATTGAGTTAAATAGTCCCACAAAAGGCTTGTTCAGTGAAAAATAAATTCACTAGTTTGATAAGATATGGTGAAAATACACTTATGTCAGATAGTATATTTATCCACGGATTCTAGATTACACGGATAAGAAACGGGACCGTTACGCCAAATATCTTGTTGTGTCTAAGTCACGTGACCGTGTCGTAACTATCGATCTTTTATCGAAGCGCCGAGGTTATAAATTTGATGTACCCACTCACGTATTTTGTTATATTATAGTTTCATTTCTAGGCCGATTTTGACAAATTATATATCATTAGAAAGCTTACGTAACGTAGTTTTCAGATATATCAATACATATTAAGTTTTTCTTCTGATTTCGGCAGCCCGGCGAGTTATAACTTTAACTTTTGCAAATAACATACCGTTTTGGAGTTTTAGAATCTAGATTTACGGTTGACATGTTCGTACTTTATACCAATTTGTAGCGTTTATATTTGGAGTTCAGTTTTAAAAATAACATCTTGCTTAGGAGAATAGAATTCTGTATACGATAGAAAAAAAAATTGTTTAAAAACGAAAGTAATTAAGGAATGAAGGCGGAAAAATGTAGCGCGCGTTCCTAACGCACTGAACTGATGCTACGGTCTTGGCGATTATGCTTTTGTTTAGATACCGGCCATTGAATTTCCTTTGCCATGATTATTATATTTTTTATGAAATATATTGAAATATTTTGTTCTAGAGACATATCCATAAAGCTAAGTATTAATGAAGCTTAATAAATTTACGATTTCAGCTCTTGATTATAACACAGAAAAGGTGTTAATTTTATGATGAAACAGCGTATACAAATGTATAGCGGACCCTCTTGATATTTTTCGGCTTTGCATACTTCAAATATAATGGGTGTCAAAACATTCATCGTTTGTTGTTTATTATCAAAAAGGTAATTATGTAAAATTATATGAAAGGTTATTAACCATAAATTATCAATTAATTAAAATTATTTAAAGATTCTTGAAAATCACGGTCAACTGTCTATGCATGTATATTGAAATATCTTTATAAGTTAACAGAGTTATAAATATATAGAATTCTAAATTAAAACTCTGTATTATTTGTATTTTTCGGAAAGATTATTTAACCCCGTTGTGGTCAAATGAGAATGCTGTTTTTAATTATGTTGTTCCGTACACTACCATACACTCTTTATAGGACTACGAAATGACAGAGTTTTTTTTACCGGTACCCGCTTAATACGATAAATGTTAAGTATTAGATTTTTTAAATGTTTAAAATGTACATGTATAGGTATTAAGCACTTATAATTATTGTGATTTAGCTGGCTGACATCTATACAGTATTTAGTTTATGGCAATCTGTATGGGCAGATGACTATAAATGTTTTCAATACGCTACATATCTTATAAACGCAAAATTGAGTATTTGGCATTACATTACTCCAAGAAATGACCACTAATACCACGAGAAGACATGGAGGTATCATAAAAAGTGTAATCTGACCAGACATTGCCACCTGTGGTTAGGGACCAATATACAAGTATAGGTCCCTGCTGTGGCGTATGACACCATAGTGTTATTTAGTATTGGTCGGCACAGTATCTGATCATAACGAGATAATTGGTTTGTGCTGGACACAGGGGCAATAAAACCACAGATCTATCAATAAACAAGATTATTGAGATATCTTTTTTGAACACCGCGATAAAAATGCTCAAACCTAAAAATAATTTATATATTTGAGTTGAAGACGATGTACTGTTGTTTAAGTCTGAATAAACTATCTGTCTGCCTGTCTAAATCCAAGCCGTCATCGTCCCGGTGAAAAAAAATCTGATTTTCAATAGTTGGACATGATGCCCTGATGTCAAAATACGAAATGACCCGCGTAACACGGACCGTGATTTTCAAGAATCTTTAATAAATTGATAATTTAAGGTAAATAACATTTCAAATAATTATACATAATTACCTTGTTGATAATAAACAGCAAACGATGAATGTTTTTGACACCCATTTTATTTCAAGTATGCATGCAAAGCCGAATAATATCGAGAGGGTCCGCTATATCATAAATTTTACACCCTTTCTGTGTTATAAACAAGAGCTGAAATCGTTAATTTATTAAGATTCATTTATAATAAGCTTTATTGATATGTTTCGTGAACAAAATACTACAATATATTCCATAAAAAATATAATAAGATGGCAAAAGAAATTCAATGGCCGGTTTCTAAACAAAAGCATAATCGCCAAGACCGTAGCATAAGTTCAGTGCGTTAGGAACGCGCGCTACATTTTCCCGCCTTCATTCCTTAATTACTTTCGTTTTTAAACAATTTTTTTTTCTATCCTATACAGAATTCTATTCTCCTAAGCAAGATGTAATTTTTTTAAACTGAACTCCAAATATAAACGCTACAAATTGGTATTAAGTACGAACATGTCAACCGTAAATCTAGATTCTAAAACTCCAAAACGGTATGATATTTGCAAAAGTTAAAGTTATAACTCGCCGGGCTGTCGAAATCAGAAGAAAAACTTAATATATATTGATATATCTGTTTACTACGTAACGTAAGCTATCTAATGATATATAATTTGTCAAAATCGGCCGAGAAATGAAACTATAATATAACAAAATACGTGAGTGGGTACATCAAAATGTATAACCTCGGCGCTTCACTGTACGCTAATCGTAAAAGATCGATAGCCACAACACGTTAAAACGCGCGGTGGTAAAACATAAAATGTGTATTTCTTGTGTTTAACTCGCTATAAATCCATTAATAACAACGGGAATATACTAAAAGTTATATTTTTTTGAAAGAGGAATTAATAAGCAACAAGATAACGTAAAAACCAAAAAAATCGGATGAATAGTTTTTGCATAAGATTGAATTTACTACAGTAAGGGTCAAATACTCGATTCATCTCCTGTCAATATACACTCCGTGATTTATCAACAAATACAGAAGCCTGGGGACCCTCAATTTGTGTACCTTCTATAATAATCAAAATAACTTGAATGCATGCAATGTAGCTCATTCTACCAATATTTCAGTCAAGATTTAACTACAGTGATCATCTGCATATTTATTTTGAGTTTCTAAGAAACACTGAGGTATTAAATATTTATGGATATTTGAGTATTATACAACAAATGTATTCATTTGGGCTTTTATTGCTTGGCTGTGAAAATGATATGCTCAACATACCCACATGGGTAATTTCACTGTCGGACAGGTAACAAGAGCACCGCCTTGCGGGTGCAGACCGCTCATCTATTTTCTTTTTAAAGGTGAAGGGACTCTCATTTTCAATCACAAAGGAGGGAGGAGTGGAGTGAAGAGGGGTGTATAGTGTGGGGTTGTGGACATTTATTACACTATCTTCCAAAAAAGCGAAAAAAAAAAAAAAAAAAAAAAAAAAAAAAAAAAATGGGGGGGGGGGGGTATAGTGTGAGGGTGTGGTGATAATTTGTGAGATGATCTTAAAAAAAAAAAAAAAAAAAAAAAATCAAAAAAAAAAAATTTGGGGGGGTGGGGTGGGGTGGGGGGGGTGGGGTGGGGGTATAGTGTGAGGGTGTGGTGGTCATTTGTGAGATGATCTTAAAAAAAAAAAAAAAAAAAAAAAATTAAAAAAAATTGGGGGGGGGAGGGGGGGAGGGGGGGAGGGGGGGGAGGGCACGGGGGATGGTTTGGGTGAAGTCTATAGTGGTATGTCAGGTAAGAGTAGTTTCATCAAAGTATCAATCAAATCTAATCATAAATAAAGAAGTTATGGCAATTTTAGCAAAATTTAATAATTTGACCTTGAGAGTCAAGGTCATTCAAAGGTCAAAGTAAAATTCAAGTTGCCAGGTACAGTAACCTCATGATAGCATGTAAGTATTTGAAGTTTGAAAGCAATAGCCTTGATACTTCGAGTGGATCGAAACACAAAATTTAACCATATATTAAAAGTTACTAAGTCAAAAAAGGGCCATAATTCCGTAACAATGACAACCAGAGTTATGCAACTTGTCCTTTTACTGTACCCTTATGATAGTTTGTGAGTGTTCCAAGTATGAAAGCAGTATCTATGATACTTTAGGGGTAAAGTGACCAAAACATAAATCTTAACCAAATTTTCAATTTTCTAAGTATAAAGGGCCCATAATTCCGTCCAAATGCCAGTATGAGTTACATAACTTTGCCTGCACCGTCCCCTTATGATAGTTCATAAATCTTGCAAGTATGAAAGCAATAGCTTTGATACTGTAGGAATAAAGTGGACCTAAACACAAAACTTAATCATATTTTCGATTTTCTAAGTATAAAAAGGGCACATAATTCTGTCAAAATGCCAGTCAGAGTTACATTACTTTGCCTGCACAGTCCCCTTATGATAGTTAGTAAGTGTTGCAAGTATGAAAGCAATAGCTTTGATGCTTAAGGAATAAAATGGACCTAAACACAAAACTTAACCAAAATTGTCAATTTTCTAAGTATAAAAAGGGCACATAATTCTGTCAAAATGCATGCCAGAGTTATCTAACTTTGCCTGCCCAGTCCCCTCATGATAGTTAGTAAGTGTACCAAGTTTGAATGCAATAGCATTGATACTTACTGAGAAAAGTGGAACTAAACGCAAAACTTAACCAAAATTTTCCATTTTTTAAGTATAAAAAGGGCACATAATTCTGTCAAAATGCACGCCAGAGTTATCTAACTTTGCCTGCCTAGTCCCCTCATGATAGTAAGTAAGTGTACCAAGTTTGAATGCAATAGCATTGATACTTTCTGAGAAAAGTGGACCTAAACGCAAAACTTAACCGGACGCCGACGCCAACGCCAACGCCAACGCCAACGCCAACGCCAACGCCGACGCCAAGGTGATGACAATAGCTCATAATTTTTTTTCAAAAAATAGATGAGCTAAAAATGGCTCATGTCTTGTCTACTTGTCTATGGACTTATACAATATAAGAAATAAATAATTAAAGGAAATTTAGAATAATAGTATTATTTTCCTATATATTATAAAGTTATGAAGTAAGACATAGTGTTCATATTATATATTTGTTAATATTTAATGCAGCAAAAATAAAGCGGGAAGACCAGGAATAAAACCTATAATGTATTTTAGACATCTTGCAATGACCTATGGACAAGTAATCTAAGTTGATGTTTTCACACCCCTGAAGTGGAGTGGCATGTGTAAATATATCTGTGTAAATATATTAATGTTTCGATCAATATTCAGAATGCCACACAAAATGATGCTGGGATATGGACGTGTTTTGCGGACAACAAGTACGGAAAGTTCAACTCATCCGGAGAGCTTATTGTTAGAGGTGATTAAATTGATAGTCTACAGTGTTAAAGTGTCATATTGAATAAATTGTTCTAAAGCATACATGTAAATATTAATTAACTGATAATTGCAGTATTTTTTATCCAATATTTACCAAGAATATCTACTAAAATGTGAAAAAGCCTTATTTTCAAATCCAATATCTTGTAGCATGGAAACAATCTTCTTAGTCAGGTTTTAATATTCTTTCTTGTCATAGTACTTGAATAAATGTTTCATTTCATTGGAATGTTAATTTCCAAGAAGATATGTTGCTGTGCACCTTAACGTCATTGGTTGGTAAATTGGTTGTTTGGATGCAAGTTTGGTAGCATAGATTGCCTAGTATTAAGAACAGTATCGATTTCTTAGCTCATCTTTTCAAACACTGAGTTCAAACACAGTCAAACTCAACTCAGCTAATCATTGCAATCTCACAAATTCATTGTCAAACAGTCAAACTCACTACCCACAAATTCATTGTCAAACATTCAAACTCACTACTCAAAAATCAATTTCTGAATGTCAAGTTCATCATGATGTTAAAACTCATATAAAAAATTACTATACTTAAGTAAATTCTTGATAATAATACCATGTCTTCCAATTATCTGTAAGGTTTGTTATTGATGTTTTACTGCCGATAGTCTTGTAATTATTTTGCAAATACCTGTATGACTTTCAACTGCAGCCATTAATGGGAATAAAGGGAGTAAATATCCAAGGGAGGTCTCCTAGTGTTTTTATGCCTCGGATTGAATGATCAGGGGTATATTGTTTTTGGCCTGTCTGTCATTGTATGTGTCTATGTGTGTGTCCCAAAACTTTAACCTTGGTCATAACTTTTGCAATATTGATGATAGCAACTTGATATTTGGCATGCATGTGTATCTCATGGAGCTGCACATTTTGAGTGGTGAAAGGTCAATGTCAAGGTCATTCTTCAAGGTCAAAGTTCAAACAAATCAAAGCGGCGCATTAAAGGCATTGTGTTTCTGACAAACACATCTCTTGTTTGTATTGTTGCAGAATATGATAAGTACAAATCTTAAAACTACTTCAGAGAAAACAGTGATAACACTGTCACCACAACCCTTGTCGCAGCAGATGACATTTGGAAAGCCATTAGTGTACACGTGCGGGGCAAAAACGGATCCAAATGAGATAAAAAACCTAAGAATATCATGGCTGAAAGATGGGAACCCCATCAAGTTCAACTCGCGGTTGAAAATGTTTGAGAACTATGGACTGAGGATAGAGAGTACAACAGCGGAGGACACAGGAAACTATACATGTTTGGCCACCAATGGGCTGGACTCTGATCAGAAAAGTGCCTCTGTAGAAATAAGAGGTACGTACAAGCAGGCCTTTAAAGTGCCTCTGTGGAAATAAGAGGTACGTACAAGCAGGCCTTTAAAGTGCCTCAGTAGAAATAAGAGGTACGTACAAGCAGCCTTTGAAGTGCCTCTGTAGAAATAGGAGGTATGAACAAGCAGCCTTTAAAGTGCCTCTGTAGAAATAAGAGGTACGTACAAGCAGCCTTTAAAGTGCCTCTGTAGATAAAAGAGGTACGTACAAGCAGCCTTTAAAGTGCCTCTGTGGAAATACGAGGTACGAACAAGCAGCCTTTATATGAACACTTGCAGAATATGACCTACACTAGTTAAATTAGGAGTATCAGCAGTTTACTTTAAATATTAAAAAAAAACGACTGGAAATATTAATGATAAAACTAAAATTCATTTTGAAGTATTGAAAAAATCTCCCATTTCAAAAGATTATTTTAAGATCTTAACACAGAATTGTCAGCCATAACTCTTGTTTAAGGGCTTCAATGTAGACAGTAGATTCCACTTAATTGAATATCAGATAATTGAATAATCCGTTTAATTGAATAGAAATTCCGTTTAATTGAATAGAAATTGAAAACAACAAAAACATTTCTTTTTTTATTTACAATGCTTATACTAAAACATAAGATTCAACGGATAATGATTATCTTAGACACTGACAGATTCCAGGGTCATAAAGCAATGTCCACAATTTGTTTATTTTATGTAAATTTACACTTCATTGTTATTCCATTATGTTAGTTTAAAGTACATGTTAATGTGGCATTGTCAAAGTAAGGTTATTCCAGAATATTAAATACCTTTTACTTACTAATAATAAAAGTTATTATTTTAATTCATGAACAAATTGGAAATAATTAAATGAAAATGTGTTTATTTGAATTTAAAGTTGTTGTTTTTTCTCAATTGCATAGAAAGCCTGGTTTATTGAAACACTATTGAGTCCGTTTCCTGTATAGAACAAGTACTTGATTTGTATTTGTGTATTTCTTCAATCTTTCAGCGCCCCCAGATCCTCCGAGGAATGTCAAGGTCGAAGAATGCCTGCCCAGAAAGGCCAGAATATCATGGACACCTGGCAAAGATAATCTGCGACCAATCACAAAGTTCTACGTAGAGTACAACCACTCATATGCGCCCAATCAATGGACACAGGCTGTTACAGTTCAAGATAATAAAAAAGAAGCAGAAGTACTACTGTCGCCCTACACTAACTATACATTCAGGTTTGTGAATGGTCAAAATTGATTTTTTAGCACCACTTGCCAGAGGCCAGCGGGGCTTATGTCATGGTCCTGTGTCCGTCGTGCGTGCGTTAACTTTTCCTTTAAACAGCTTCTTCTCCTAAACTTCTGGTCCAATTCTGATGAAATTTCTCAGGAATGTTCCTGGGGTGAACCTCTTTCAAATGTGTTCAAATTATGCCCCTGGTGTCAAATTTGACCCTGCCCCGGGGGTCACAAAATTGAAAATTTGCTTATATAAGGCCTATTTTGTGAAAACTGTACAAATCTTCTTGTCCATAACCATTGGGCCTAGGGCTACCAAATTTGGTATGTAAAGGCATCTTATAGTCCTCTACCAAGTTTGTTCAAACTATGCCCCTGGGTCAAGTTTGACCCTGCCCCAAGGGTCACAAAATTGAACATATGCTTATATAAGGCCTTTTTTGTGAAAACTTTAAAAACTTCTTGTCCATAACTATATGGTATAGGGCTACCAAATTTGGTATGTAGTGACATGTAATAGTTCTCTTCTTAGTTTGTTCCAATTATGCCCCTGGGGTCAAATTTGAAACTGCCCCGGGGGTCACAAAAGTGAATATATGCTTATAAAGGGATTATTTTGTGAAAGTTTTAAAAGTCTTCTTGTCCATAACCATTGGGCCCAGGGCTACCAAATTTGGTATGTAGTGACATCTTATAGTCGTCTACCAAGTTTGTTCAAATTATGCCCCTGGGGTCAAATTTGACCCTGCCCGAGGTTCACAGAACTGAACATATGCTTATATGGGGCCTATTGTGGGAAAACTTTAAAAATCTTTCTGTCCATAATCGTGTGGCATAGGGCTAGCCTACCAAGTTTGGTATGTAGTGACATGTAATAGTTCTCTTCTTAGTTTGTTCAAATTATGCCCCTGAGGTCAAATTTGACCCTGCCCCGGGGGGTCACAAAATTGAACATATCCTTATAAAAGGCCTATTTTGTGAAAACTTAAAAAGCTTCTTGTCCATAACCATCGGGCCATGGGCTATCAAATTTGGTATGTAGTGACATCTAATAGTCCTCTACCAACTTTGTTCAAATTTTATCCCGCAGGGTCAAATTTGACCCTGCCTCGGTGGTCACAAAATTGAACATATGCTTATATAAGGCGTATTTTGTGAAAACTTTTTGTTCATAACCATCGGGCCTAGGGCTATCAAATTTGGTATGTAGTGACATCTAATAGTCCTCTACCAAATTTGTTCAAATTTTATCCCTGGGGTCAAATTTTACCCTGCCCCGGGGGTCACAAAATTGAACATATGCTTATATAATGCCTATTTTGTGAAAACTTAAAAAAAATTATTGTCCATAACCATTAGGCCTAGGGCTACACAATTTGTTATGTAGTGACATTGTATAGTCCTCTACTTACCGTAATTACTCTATATTTTTGGACACTTAAAAATAATAAAAAATTTCCGAAAACTTAGATACGAAAAACATGAACAAAATACAGATGTCCGAAAACTTAGAGTCGAAAATTGAAGTGTCCGAATATAGCGTAAATGAATCTACAACTACCGGTAATAGCACACGCTTGTAAAATACCATGTCGTATAGTATAAATTACAGTTATATATGATTGCACTGCATTTTAAATAATTTTAAATGCTTAATTTATTTGACAGAAAATAATATATATTTTTTATAAACAACTTGTAGCAAGTTGTGTTATAGATAATTGGTCAGTTACCACATTTTAACTAATTCTTTTGACCTGTTAATTCTGTTCAGCTCAATTCAACAGTGAAAAATGCCCATAATATCACTTTAAGTATTTGTCACAGTTATTTTACTGAGAAGGGGTAGTACCATTGCGGTAGATAATTAAACTGTTAATTGGCACTTTCCCTGGTTATTGTCATAACACTAATGCTATTGGGCGAAACCATTGTTTAATAACGGTTTACAAGGTTATTTGCACAATAACGCAAATGCAATGGTCTGTTGCCCTCAGGCATGCACCTGCCATGTTTTATGATGTTAATCTGGTTGTAAAACCCCATGATCGAAGTGTCATAAGATATCGAAAACAGGACCGAAATTTGGTAAAATAGAGCCGTAAAATATACTGTCCGAAAACTTAGAGACATTAATTATGGACGAAAACTCGTGTGTCCGAAAATTAAGAGTCACGAAAAATAATTATTTTTGCTAAAAAAAGGGGTGTCCCAAAACTTAGGTATCCGAAAACATAGAGTTATTACGGTAGTTTGTTCAAATTATGCCCCAGAGGTCAAATTTGACCCTGACAAAATCGATTATATGCTTATATAGTGCCTATGTTGTGAAAACTTTAAAAATCTTCCTGTCCTTAACCATAAGGCCTAGGGCTACCAAATTTGGTACGTAGTGACATCTAATAAACCTCTACCAAATTTGTTCAAATAATGTCTCTGAGGTCAACTTTGACCCTGCCCGGGGGGGTCACAGAATTGAATAAACGCTTATAAAGTGCCTATTTTGTGAAATCTTTAAAAACCTTCTTGTCGAAAAACCATTCGGACTATGGCTACCAAATTTGGTATGCAGTAACATCTTATAGTCTTAAGTCTAGGACCTAGGGCTACCACATTTTGTATATATTATATATATATAGTAGTCCTCTATAAAGTTTGCTCAAATTACATGTATGCCCCTGGGGTTAAATTTGACCCAGCCCAGGGGGTCACAAAAGTGTACATGTGCTTAAATAGGGCCTATATTTAAGTACCGGTATTTGCACATGCCGAGAATATTTGTTTTAGCCTTTTTTTCAGCAGTGGAGCGATACAGGGCCATCATGGCCCTCTTGTTTCAAAAAAGCCACTTTAAGATTTTTCTGTAGACAAGAAACACAGTAATAGTTGTTTAACAGGTCAATAAACCACACATAAAATATGAGACTATAATATATAAGCAACAATGAAGACATGATCAATTTACTTGATTTATCAGCACAAGCAATTATTGTAATGCAGAGTGGTAGGACAAACTAGTTTAAGCCTGTGCATTGAAGCTTGATGATATTGAGACCTTGGGCTTATAAAGTCTTGATTCTGTTTCCTGGGAAGAACCAGTATAATTATTGTGTGTTTGCAATATCTTCAGGCGGCCTGTTGTGAGGCAAACACCATATCAGCTAAGCAATTGGGAATTATTTTTTCTTATTTGATATGAATAAATAAATTTGATGGGGTAGTATCATCAAATGATAAATCAGAGTACCGGTAGGCCATTAACATTCGATCAATGGATTTGGGAAACAATTTTGTTGGCCATAAACACCCCGTCATAGCCTCAAAGCATTACTTTACCCATGTATGCCTAGCGTCTAGAAAAAAGGCCTTGGCAAACTGTGTAGACCCAGATGATACGCCGCATGATGCCGCGTCTCATCAGGGTCTGCGCTGTTTGCTTAAAGGAATTTTTCAGTAAGAAATATTCTAAATATAGAAATAAATATACTAGACATCCCTAATTTTGGAAATAAATTGATCCAATTTAGAAGGATGGGAGAGTCCACTAGGCATAGATGGATTAAATATCACAAACATCACCATGTACTCTTTGGCAAGTCACAAACAACATACATGACATTGTTCTGTTTTATATAAACTAGTTTAACATGTGATGTCAGAGCAGGATTGGATAAAATTAGACAATTCTTAAAATATGATTGAAATGTAAGTATGTAGTCGATTTCTCATCTATTGCCCTCTGAAGACTCATTAGTTGAGTAATGGATATAGTGCGAGACCCTGGGCTCTGTAGAGCATGGCGTGAAGTGCCTTGAACAATGTACCTTGGTTTAAAGGGGCCTTTTCACATTTTAGTGAATTGAAAAAATTGAAAAAAGTTGTTTCAGAAACACAAATGTTTGTTTTAGTTATGATATTTGTGAGGAAACTGCAATACTGAAAATTTACCATGCTCTAAAATAGCCATTATATGCATCTTTTGATGATTTAAAAACCTGAATATTATAAAGCATTGCAACAGGAAACGATTCAATAATTTGGAGAGTTCTGTTGTTGTCATTATATTTTGTAAAATTTCGAGGATTGCTTATATATAATATAAAATACATCGTTCATTGTATGAGGACAGATGGTCGAGTGGTCTAAATAGTAGACTTTTACTCCAGGACCCCAGGGGTCAGTGGTTCGAGCCCTGCTGAGGGTTACTTGTTTTTCTCTTTTAATTTTATTTTTGATTTTTTACTGGAGCTTTTTAGCCGGATTTTTTTCGAAAAAATCTCGGCTTATAGATTGATGTTGTCGGGCGGGCGGGGGGGCGGGCGGGCGGGGTGGCGGCGTGCTCGAAAATGTTAAAGTTCTTATTTCATGGTATAACTTTGGTATGCTTGGACCTAGAGTCTTCAAACTTGACATGAAGGTTGGCCAGGATTAACAGATGACCACTGGTCATTTCAAGGTCATTCATTTGAAGGTCAAGGTCACTGTGACCTTCAATATAAAAAATGTTAAAGTTCTTATAACTTTGGTATGCTTGGACCTAGAGTCTTGAAACTTGACATGAAGGTTGGCCATAACTAGTTAGTAACCACTGGTCATTTCAAGGTCATTCATTTGAAGGTCAAGGTCACTGTGACCTTGAATGTAAAAATGTTAAAGTTCTTATTTCATGGTATAACTTTGGTATGCTTGGACCTAGAGTCTTCAAACTTGACATGAAGGTTGGCCAGGATTAACAGATGACCACTGGTCATTTCAAGGTCATTCATTTGAAGGTGAAGGTCACTGTGACCTTCAATATAAAAATGTTAAAGTTGTTATAACTTTGGTATGCTTGGACCTAGAGTCTTGAAACTTGACATGAAGGTTGGCCAGAACTAGTAAGTAACCACTGGACATTTCAAGGTCATTCATTTGAAGGTCAAGGTCACTGTGACCTTGAATGTAAAAATGTTAAAGTTGTTATAACTTTGGTATGCTTGGACCTAGAGTCTTGAAACTTGACATGAAGGTTGGCCAGAACTAGTAAGTAACCACTGGACATTTCAAGGTCATTCATTTGAAGGTCAAGGTCACTGTGACCTTGAATGTAAAAATGTTAAAGTTCTTATTTCATGTTATAACTTTGGTATGCTTGTACCTAGAGTCTTCAAACTTGAAATAAAGATTGGCCAGTACTAGAAGATGACCACTGGTCATTTCAATGTCATTCATTTGAAGGTCAAGGTCATTCAAGCTTGGATCATATTTATGTGTCCAATCTATCTGCTAGAACTGGTGTGATAGAAACCTTTTGGAGTGATCATAAGGCTGTCTGGATTTCTGTGTAGGTATGTGAAAGCAAAACAATAAATAGTATTATTTCATCTAAGTTTATTTTCTTACATTTGATAATGAAATTGATGGAAACTTCAAACAATATCTTACTAATTTGCTAATAAAAAAATTGAGATCAAACTTTCCTAATTGTCAATTCAAGTTCATATTTGTGACCTTAAATGTTATTGTTGTTCATGTATATGCATGCATTCAAAACATAACACAAGGTTTGCTCATGACTTGAAAAGTACTTACATTTCATTTTGACCTTTGAACAATATTTCAGTAATTTAAGTATTGCATTGACAAAAACACGAAAGGTACTTTCCTGTCATTTAAATAAAAAATCCGGCTTCAATGCGGTCATCTCCGACCGCGGAACTCTTGTTAGATCCAATGTTTACGTTTATCAATATAAAGCATTAAATGACAAACTTCAAAACATGCCAAAATCTGTGAAATGGCCCCTTTAATGTCTCATGCAAAAGACAGGTAGTAAGTTAGGGTTCTTTGGGGGATTGGACCTGTTACCCTTGAGTTTTGGCATCAAAATTTTAACACTAGACTAGATTTTGCTATTGAAATTTTTGCAAGAAGAAGCTGTGCTTATATTTTGTGTTTGAAAGAGTGATAGCAGAGAATCAGCTGTGATAGCTAATATTTCATGTTTGATAGAGTGATAACAGAGAACCAGCTGTGCTAGCTAATATTTTGTGTTTTATAGAGTGATAACAGAGAACCAGCTGTTCTAACATTTTGTGTTTGATAGTGATAACAGAGAACCAGCTTTGCTAGCTAATATTTTGTGTTTGATAGAGTGATAGCAGAGAACCAGCTGTGGTAGCTAATATTTTGTGTTTGATAGAGTGATAGCAGAGAACCAGCTCTGCTTGCTAATATTTTGTGTTTGATAGAGTGATAGCAGAGAAGCAGCTGTGCTAGCTAATATTTTGTGTTTGATAAAGTGATAGCAGAGAACCAGCTGTGCTAGCTCATGTTTTGTGTTTGATAGAGTGATAGCAGAGAACCAGCTCTGCTAGCTAATATTTTTGTGTTTGAGTGATAGCAGAGAACCAGCTGTGCTAGCTAATATTTTGTGTTTGATAGAGTGATAGCAGAGAACCAGCTGTGCTAGCTAATATTTTGAGTTTGATAGAGTGATAGCAGAGAACCAGCTGTGCTAGCTAATATTTTGTGTTTGATAGAGTGATAGCAGAGAACCAGCTGTGCTAGCTAATATTTTGTGTTTGACAGACTGATAGCAGAGAACCAGCTGTGCTAGCTCATGTTTTGTGTTTGACAGAGTGATAGCAGAGAACCAGCTGTGCTAGCTCATGTTTTGTGTTTGATAAGAGTGATAGCAGAGAACCAGCTCTGCTAGCTAATATTTTGTGTTTGATAGAGTGATAGCAGAGAATCAGCTGTGCTAGCTAATATTTTGTGTTTGATAGAGTGATAGCAGAGAACCAGCTGTGCTAGCTAATATTTTGTGTTTGATAGAGTGATAGCAGAGAACCAGCTGCGCTATCTAATATTTTGTGTTTGATAGAGTGATAGCAGAGAACCAGCTCTGCTAGCTAATATTTTGTGTTTGATAGAGTGATAGCAGGAAACCAGCTGTGCTATCTAATATTTTGTGTTTGATAGAGTGATAGCAGAAAACCAGCTGTGCTAGCTCATGTTTTGTGTGTTGATAAGAGTGATAGCAGAGAACCAGCTGTTCTAACATTTTGTGTTTGATAGAGTGATAGCAGAGAACCAGCTGTTTTAACATTTTGTGTTTGATAGAGTGAGCAGAGAACCAGCTGTGCTATCTAATATTTTGTGTTTGATAGAGTGATAGCAGAGAACCAGCTGGGGAAAAGTCTACCAAGTGAGAGGAGCATGACAGGATGTGAGACCAAACCAGACACGCCTGATCACCACCCCTTCAACGTGCGTACAGACCGCAGTGAGCCGGGCTGGCTTATCATCAATTGGGATGTAAGTTTGAAATTTTCAATTTCACTGCTCTGTGTTCCTTTTCAGAGCTCTGTGTTCAATTTCAGTGCACTGTGTTCAATGTCAGTGCTCTGTGTTTAATTTCAGTGTCATGAGCATATTTTAAACTGTTTCTTCATTTCACAGGCTGAATAAACCTTGAATAAAAAATAAATTTGCAGGGCCTGTTTCTGATACAAATCGCACAAACCAAAATACAAAGCATTGCATTGAAATTTGTTGATAAATGATTACTTTGTGAGTATTAATTGATTTTTTTTTCTCGACATAAGATCAAGTAAGTGCTCTAGCAGTCATGAGGTGTATATTTCATTTCCACCTAATGCTACAAAAAAAGAGCAGAATTTAATATTAATGTGTTACAAATGAAATAGTTTTCACTGAAAAACTTATGGAATATTACACTAGTTGTTTGTTTCTAGCTCATGTCTCAGTCGAGTGGCCTTGTTATGCCATATTACAATAGAGGGGCAACCTGGAATGTGATCTCAAATAGTGCAAGCCATGAAACTGAGACATACTATTGGAACACATGCTATTCTGTTTATTTTATACATTCATATAACAAGAAATTTGATAATTTGTTTATGTGGATTATTTTTTGTAGATTATGGAACAGAAAATAATTGAAAAAGACCTGATTTTCTTTTTTTTCTCTGTGCTGTTTATTTACTATGGTATTTGTCATTTAAGAAATTGGGTGAATATCGTAATATTGAAGAAAATACATTTGAATTAACAGAGACTTTATGAAATTTCATAAGCAAAAAAAGCTTATTTAAGTTGATCGAAACATTGCATCACATGCATCAAATTTTGACGCACATTTTTACAGAGGATGACAGAGATTGAGCACAATGGAGACAAGTTCAAGTATGTTTTGACCGTGAAGCACAACGGAGTCAAAAACGTGACCGAGATTCTGGACTGGAAGCAAAATCAGCTCCGTGTCTACTCAGGAAAGTTTTATGAGCCGTACGAGATTTACGTTGAGGCAGAAAACAGCAAAGGGAAGTTCAGTGAACCTGCTGTAATACATCTTGGGTACTCAGGAGAGGCAGGTGGGTTATGTTTTATTAGTTTAAACCTATATATTTAAGCTCGATTGCATTGACATTCTGAGGCTTATTTTAATGCTATTGAGTGCATTTCCTGGGTAGAACCATTACTTAGTGTCCATGGGAGATCTAAAGAAGGCTCCCACATTCGGAATCAAACCTGTGACCTCCCGGTTGCTAAGTGGATACCAAATCCACAATTCCACTGCAACCACAGGTGAATTAATTGAATTTGTGGTTTATGATGTTAGATTTGATCAGTCGAGATGATTAAGCTTCGGTCCTGGATTGATTAGGTTTGAACAATATAGTTCTCAGTTTGATTTCAAGCCTTCAAGTGAGCCTAGAACACAGGCTACACCAAAACCAACACCACAGGCTACAAAACATCCTACACCACAGCCAACATCAAAGTCTTCACCAAAACATACATCAAAGCTACAGTTAGCAGACCACGGTAGACACACACTCTCTCGGAGCCGCGGACGCCTTCTTGATCTCCACCACGCTCAATTCAGAAAACAACGAACGTGCAATCATAAAAACACATTCACTGCACACAAGTAGTCTGAAACTTACATTTAAGATAAAAAAATAGCATATGGAACCTGTACAGGTGATACTATTGACAAAAATGAAAGAATGGCAAAGCCGCAAACAGGGGCTTCAAAATCAAGTTTTTACCATGTACGAAAGTGGCTGGGGACGAGTCAAACATAATGATAGCCTGCTTATGGAATGATATTTTCACACGCAAAACAAAGCACAACCCATCAAACCATGAATAAATACCTCGTTACCAGGTGGTTTTCGCGCAATAATTCACAGCGTGACCCTACTAGCAATTCCAGCTTAAAAAGAACCCAAAATACAATATGCCTACTGTGTTTGTCCTTCCTGAGTAACAAAGAACACAACAACAACATGAGGTCATGACCCCACAGTTTCGCATTTGAAAATGGTCATACATTTATTCTAATGATTTTGTGCAATTTGGGGGTACAGTAAGACCTTAGCTGAAATAATTCGCGTTCAGAATAAATCTGCCAAAGCAAAAATCATCAAAAGACTATATGGCGGCAATTTATATTGACTAAGTAAGACCTGTTACCCTCAAATTTGACATTGAAACCTACCCTTTCCCAATATTTCACTTTTTGACCGGGGCCAATTCGCATATTTCTGCTTCCTACTGTGTACTGCTACCTTAAGGACACCAATTATTCTTTTTCATTACTGCAAAAGCATCTTTTTCTAGTATTTTAGACTATTCCTGACAAAACACACTGTTTTCATTCAACTGTACTGCAAAAAAGACTGTCTTTCTTCATATCAAACACTTAACCCAAAGTGCACACTTTACTCCTATTTCACCGAGAATTCATGCATTCAGAGTTCTGAGTGAGACACTTTTTAAACGTCTCCTGGAACCTTTTAGACACCTTTCAAACCTTTTTCCTTTTTATAAACACTCTACTCATGCTTATATACATCTTACTTGCACAGCAGATTCCTTTTCCAACATGTCTGGACCTAATTTTTGAGAAAAAGAGTTGATTTTTCAGCCCCCGAGGTGCCAATTTTCTTGACTTTTGTCTATTTTGCTCCTTCTCCTACATTAATACAACTGTTTTAGCATACATAAGACACTAAGAACATGAGAAACACTCAAATAACATGAAACAGTAAGAAAAACATGATAAAATAATAACAAACTCGATGTCTGACAGCCATATCACTGTTAAGAGCTTTTTTCTGATTCCAGCTGAAACAAGATGTGTTTGTGAAACACTATGTTCACCCACCACATTTATATGACCTTTGAACTTGACCTTTGACCTTGAAGGATGACCTTGACCTTTCACCACTCAAAATGTGCAGCTCCATGAGGTACACATGCATGCCAAATATCAAGTTGCTATCTTCAATATCGCAAAATTTGACCTTGACCTTTGACCTTGAAGGATGACTTTGACCTTGACCTTTCACCACTCAAAATGTGCAGCTCCATGAGATACATATGCATGCCAACTATCAAGTTGCTATCTTCAACATTGCATAAGTTATGGTTAATGTAAAAGTGTGACGCAAACAAACAAACCAACGAACAAACCAACAGACAGGGCAAAAACAATATGTCCCCCAGTATAGACTGGGGAACATAAACAGCCATTTTTCAATATTTGAATCATCTCCCTTATTTAGATCAGTTATTTACATCCAAATTATGAAAACTAAGTTCATCTTAGCCCATTTTTTGACTGGACGTTGGTGTAAAATCTTAAAAAAAATACATTTCACAGGCCGGCTGTGTAAAAAAAAATTGTCATTTACCAATTAAGGACACCAATTACTCTTTCTCATAACTGTTCAAGCATCTTTTTCTAGTATTTTAGACAATTCCTAACAAAAACAGACTGTTTTCAATCAACTGTACTGCAAAAAAGACTGTCTTTCTTCACACCAAAGACTTAACCCAAAGTGACACTTTACTCCTATTTCACTGACAATTCATGCTTTCAGAGTTCCAAGAGAGACACACTTTAAATGTCTCCTGGAACCTTTTGGAAACCCTTTAAACACTCTGCTCATGCTTATATACATCTTACTTGCACAGCCGATACCTTTCCCAACATGTCTGGACCTAATTTTTGACAAAAAATAGTTGATTTTTCAGCCTTTGGGGTGCCAATTTCCTTGATTTTGTCTATTTTGTTCCTTTTCCTACATTAATACAACTGTTTAAGCATACATAAGACACTAAGAACATGAGAAACACTCAAATAACATGTAACAGTAAGAGTAACGTGATAAAATAATAACAAACTGGATGTTGGACAGCGAAATCACTGTAAGAGCTTTTTCGGATTCCAGCTGAAAATAGCCATTTTTTAATATTTGAATTACCTCCCTTTTTCAGATCAGTTATTTACATCCGAATTATGAAAACTAAGCTCATCAAAGCCCATTTTCACACTGCACCTTAGTGTAAAAGCTTAAAAAAAAAATACATTTCACAGGCAGGCTGTGTAAAAAAAAAATTGTCATTTACCACTTAAGGTAGCAGACAACGGTAGACACACACTCTCTCGGAGCCGCGGACACCTTCTTGATCTCCACCACGCTCAATTCAGAAAACAACGAACCTGCAATCATAAAAACACATTCACTGCACACAAGTAGTCTGAAACTTACATTTAAGATAAAAAAGAGCATATGGAACCTGTACAGGTGATACTATTAACAACTGAGGAGCTGCGCCATGAGCGCATGATACGCCCGTCGTTCGCCAATGAAGTAGTAAGGTAATAAATAACCCTTTGAATCATTTTTTTACTTCAGTTTATTTGTATTTGAATACATGGTTTATTTTATAAGTACATGAGCATGGAGCGCCGTCTCCTTGACATTCATACCATATCTTTTTTTGAGTATATGTGAAGATATATACTACAATGTGAATAAAGTTTCTGTTACATGGGGAAACTAAATTTCCCGTTATTCTTTTTAAATAATCTCAACATTCCTGTCATATGGTAGGAACAAATGATTAAGATTTCTGTTGTACATGAAAACCTACAGTCAAATTATTCTTTTAACATATCTTCATATTTTTCTTGGTGCCATAACACGGGAAGAAAGGTGTGAAAAGTCTGAAAACCAGCAGATACAAAAAGTTACATAAGGCATTAGTGCTAGGCAAAGTAATGGCAGAAGACAGCTGGAATATTTGTCAAAAAAATATGTTCAACTCACCCATTTGAGTATGTGTGTATGGAATTCCAATGTTCCAGTCAAATCTCATCCAGTTGAATATGTGAATACTTGATAATTTAACATTGTAACATGGTAAATCCGATACGGTAGGACAGTCAATGAAATCACGAAATTTTGACGAACAAAGTCGCATAACTCTGGAACGACAATTCAGAATTCCGTCAAAAACGAAAGGGGATCAGGGTTTATCAATATTAAGATTGTGTTGAAATTTGAAAAAAATCCATTGAAGGATATTTGAGCTACGGTAGGACATTCAATGAAATCACGAAATTTTGACGAACAAAGTCCCATAACTCTGGAACGACAATTCAGAATTCCGTCAAAAACGAAAGGGGATCAGGGTTTATCAATATTAAGATTGTGTTGAAATTTGAAAAAAATCCATCGAAGGATATTTGAGCTACAGTAGGACATTCAATGAAATCACGAAATTTTGACGAACAAAGTCCCATAACTCTGGAACGACAATTCAGAATTCCGTCAAAAACGAAAGGGGATCAGGGTTTATCAATATTAAGATTGTGTTGAAATTTGAAAAAAATCCATCGAAGGATATTTGAGCTACAGTAGGACATTCAATGAAATCACGAAATTTTGACGAACAAAGTCCCATAACTCTGGAACGACAATTCAGAATTCCGTCAAAAACGAAAGGGGATCAATTTGAAAAAAATCCATCGAAGGATATTTGAGCTACAGTAGGACATTCAATGAAATCACGAAATTTTGACGAACAAAGTCCCATAACTCTGGAACGACAATTCAGAATTCCGTCAAAAACGAAAGGGGATCAGGGTTTATCAATATTAAGATTGTGTTGAAATTTGAAAAAAATCCATCGAAGGATATTTGAGCTACAGTAGGACATTCAATGAAATCACGAAATTTTGACGAACAAAGTCCCATAACTCTGGAACGACAATTCAGAATTCCGTCAAAAACGAAAGGGGATCAGGGTTTATCAATATTAAGATTGTGTTGAAATTTGAAAAAAATCCATCGAAGGATATTTGAGCTACAGTAGGACATTCAATGAAATAACGAAATTTTGACGAACAAAGTCCCATAACTCTGGAACGACAATTCAGAATTCCGTCAAAAACGAAAGGGGATCAGGGTTTATCAATATTAAGATTGTGTTAAAATTTGAAGAAAATCTGTCAAAGGATATTTGACGTAGCGTACGACATTAACAGACGGACGGACGGACGGACAGAATGAAATGAAATGAAAGAATGGCAAAGCCGCAAACAGGGGCTTCAAAATCAAGTTTTTACCATGTACGAAAGTGGCTGGGGACGAGTCAAACATAATGATAGCCTGCTTATGGAATGATATTTTCACACGCAAAACAAAGCACAACCCATCAAACCATGAATAAATACCTTGTTACCAGGTGGTTTTTGCACAATAATTCACAGCGTGACCCTACTAGCAATTCCAGCTTAAAAAGAACCCAAAATACAATATGCCTACTGTGTTTGTCCTTCCTGAGTAACAAAGAACACAACAACAACATGAGGTCATGACCCCGCAGTTTCGCATTTGAAAATGGTCATATTCTTAGGATTTTGTGCAATTTGGGGTTACAATAAGACCTATTACCCTCAAATTTGACATTGAAACCTACCCTTTCCCAATATTTCACTTTTTGACCGGGGCCAATTCGCATATTTTTGCTTCCTACTGTGTACTGCTACCTACACCACACCCTGCACAAAAGGCTACAAAACAGCCAACACAACAGGCTAGGCAACAGCTTATAACAAAGGCTCATCCACAGCCTTAATTAAAGGCTACACCATCAAAGGCTTAGCCACGTTAGCATGTTGTGAAACATGAATTTATGTACTCAAAACTTCTTTGTTGTAATTTCAGAACCTCTGACAGCCCCAGGCAACTTTGAGCTGGTGGAAGGCATCAATGTCACGGCAACTGAGGCTACCTTCCAGTGGGACCCTGTTGACACCTCACCCCAGGCCATGAGGGGAGAGTTCAAGGGATACAAGGTGAAGTATGGTGTAGAATCAGTTGTTTCCAGACACTTAGACATTAATAGTTTAATATCTTATTTAAGTCACAAATTAAGATGTTCCCCAGCAGCTTCTTCCTTCTGTTAAACAACATTAACCCATTTATGCCTAGTGGACTCTCCCATCCTTCTAATTTGGATCAATTTATTTCCAAAATTAGGGATGTCGTGTATATTTATTCCTATATTTAGAATATTTCTTACAGAAATCCCTTTAAGCAAACAATGCAGACCCTGATGAGACGCTGCATAATGCGGCGTCTCATCTGGGTCTACGCTTTTTGCAAAGGCCTTTTTTCTAGACGCTAGGCATAAATGGGTTAATTAAGTACTGAATGGTTCATTACAGATTCGCTTCTGGAAAGCTGACCAAAAGAACACAACCTTGAAGGAAGTCATGTTTGCTAGACAAGCCCCTGTTGATCCTAGAACTCGAAGGGCGACCCCTAACGTCAAAGAAAGGGCCACTGTGAAAGACTTGCCCCCCTTTTCGGATATCGAAGCTGACGTGGTGGCCTGCAATTCGTTCTATGATTCGAATTCAAGCAACATCGAGAAATTTGTCACTCTGGAAGGAGGTATTGGAAATGACAATAGGTGTTTTGTTTGAAATTAGGATATTTGATAACAAATCTCTTTTGAAAACTGTTATATGAGCAGTATGGAATAATATAACAACATTCCTGGACTCTTTGAATGGAGTATGGAATTAAATAACAACATTCCTGGACACTTTGAATGGAGTATTGAATGAAATAACAACATTCCTGAACTCTTTGAATGGAGTATGGAATTAAATAAGTAATAATAAATCAGATATTTTTCTTTCATTAGTAAAAGTATATATACAAGCATTTTACATTCTATGTTATTTATTTTCTTTGCAGGTAATAATAAGACTTAAAATTGTAATTGTCTTGACCCTATACCTCTCGTATACATATTTTGGCACATTTGTAGTCCCTTAGGAAATCAAGTTAAATACCTTTATTTCTGGATTCAAGTTTTAAAAGCTTCAATTCAAATCATAAGATACTGATAAGCAGCAAACAGCATAAAAACTGTACAGACTGCAAGATACTTGCAAGATGTTCTTGTTTCATGCTGGTTGCATACAGCCATTTACACTTTAATTCCTAGCAAGAAAGGGTTGACCATTGGATATTACCAGACTTAACTTCATTTTCAGTTCCGTCCAAGCCCCATTCTGCAGGGATCCTGTTAAGAGGTTCTCACCACTTCCTTATCAACTGGGAGGAACCCAAGGAACCTAATGGGATAATCACAGGCTACCAGATCGGCTATCAGACAGGTAAGGCTACCAGAAAGGTAGGGCTACCAGATAGGCTACCAGAAAGGTAAGGCTACCAGATAGGCTATCAGACAGGTAAGGCTACCAGAAAGGTAGGGCTACCAGATAGGTAAGGCTACCAGATAGGCTACCAGAAAGGTAAGGCTACCAGATAGGCTACCAGAAAGGTAAGGCTACCAGAAAGGTAAGGTTACCAGATAGGCTATCAGAAAGGTAAGGCTATCAGAAAGGTAAGGCTGCCAGAAAGGTAAGGTTACCAGAAAGGTAAGTTTACCAGAAAGGTAAGGTTACCAGAAAGGTATGGCTTCCAGATAGGCTACCAGAAAGGTAAGGCTACAAGATAGGCTACCAGATAGGCTACCAGAAAGGTAAGGCTACCAGAAAGGTAAGGTTACCAGATAGGCTATCAGAAAGGTAAGGCTACCAGAAAGGTAAGGATACCAGATATTCTACCAGAAAGGTAAGGCTACACCAGATAAGTTAGAAGACAGATTGGGCTTTACACTTTGTACCAGAAAGGTAAAAGTGCCATATTTATTAGGGATGTCAACGAATATCCGAATGTCCGAATATTCGGTCCCGGACCGAATATTCGGATACTGTTTTCCGAATCGAATATTCGGAAGAAAAAATAAAAAACTCGAGTAATTTCAAAGACTTTGTTTTCGTGAAATTTGCTTCAAACATTGTTAAAAAAGTTGTTCCTCGTGTCATAATGTTTATTCCGGTAGGCGCGATAATGCGTCGCTATGGTGATGACAGTATACCGGTCATAAATCCCGCTAATTGCCTAACAAAGACAGACACTTTGTGTCAAAATTATGATAGGTGCAAATCGCGTCGGCAATCAAAACATCGACCTGCACTTGATCCAATTACTCGAATTACATTTAAAATTATCAAAGATTAAATGAGTAAAGGAAAAGCCAACTTGGTGTAAAAAACAAATAAGACCGTATGGAAATTAAAACACCGACCCGTCTTGATCTAATAACTCGAATTACATTTAAAATGATCAAAGATTAAATGAGTAAAGAAAGAGCCGAATTGGTGTGAAAAACAAAAAAGATCGTATGGTTATAATCACGTTGTCCAATCGAAAAGCTTTTAGAAAATAATTTACTCAACCTCTAATGATTATTTGCGTATCGTATGGTCCAAACTTTAATTAATTACTCAATATTCAATCAGGTATTACACTTAAAGAAATGTTTTTTGGTATTTCGCCCTCATTTAATTGAAAATATTATAATTGCTACACGCATAAAGTAAATCTCTGTCCAAGCAAAATGCCAGCTACGCCTTCCGCTGCTTGGAAGTATTTCACGACATCATCCGATAAGAAGTCGCCGATCCAAGTGACTTTTAAACGTGGCAACTTTAAAAGGCTGACTTTTCTGTCTGTTAAACAGGTTCAAAGTGTGTTGTGGCTATGTACATAATTCGTTTAATTTCAGCTTTAATTAGAAGCTATATTTAGATCTAACTGTTTTGTCATGTAATTATTTTCTCGTCATGAAATATTATTGTTCTCGTTCTATTGTTGATGTACGATATTAATAGTTTAAAAACAGTTATTGTCATTCAATTTTAACAATAAAAAGTAATCAACAAAATCAGCTTCGAATTAGCGACGGCAACGCTGTGTCAATATTTAGTCACTTCCGGTGAACTTCCGGTAAAAACGAAAGTATAATTCATGGAGTAATGGTACGGTTAACAAAGTTGACTTTTCCACGAGATGTTGACCGAATATTCGTTCGGAAGGGTGACCGAATATTCGAATACCGAAATCGGTATTCGTTGCCATCCCTAATATTTATACTAGAATGGTTAGGTATCTTAAGGACTATAAAATTCCTAGTGTAAAATTTGCGTTTTTCACATTTGTACCTTAAAGGTATTGCTTTCAGAATTGTTATATAAAGATAAACTATCAAATTTGTACATGAAAGGCTGGGCCCTCAGATTTGTTCAATAAAGGTAGAACTGTTAGATTTGTTAAGGAAAGGAAGGGCTCCCACAATCATGTTTATTTATATATTCGGCATTCATTTGTAGGAAATTAGTTAATTAACCCTTTACCACTTAGATACGTATTTTGACACATTTGTAGTCCCATAAAAAGTTACATTTAATTGAAGACCTTTCTTACTAAATTCAAGTTTAAAGGCTTCATTTCCAACCCTTAGATACTGATGATCAGCAAACAGAATAAAACCTGGCTGTTCTGGTTTTATGCTGTTTGCACATAGCCATTTTCACTTTGCTTCTGAGTTGGAAAGGGTCAATTTTGTGACACATTTTAAAGAAGAACTTGTCTGACAGTTTTTTGAAAATAACATTGATTTTCTAAGTGGAGTTGTTATACAATGGCAGACATTTCTCTTTCAGTGGATGGTTTCAACATTGGAGACATGGTCATAGCAGAGGTATTCAATAATCCAGATTTAGACAGAGCGATCATCAATAACCTAACGGACAACACAATGTACACAATCCATATCATGGCAATGACGAGCAAAGGGGTCGGAGACGCGTATTACCTACAGGCGAAAACAGCGGGAGAAGGACGTAAGTATTGCAGACTTTTTGTAAGCTCATTTTGGGGAATAGTGACTAGCTGTTTTACGTTCAAAGTTTTTATCTTAAATTAGCAGAACATGCTCACTGCTCAGGGTAAGCTTTTTTTACCACACTTGGTCCATCGTGTTGACACTTTTATTCAAATATGCAAACAACAGCTCCTTCTGAATCCCTAGGCAGATTTTCACCAGACTTCACTTTGTTGGTCCTCTTTAAAAGTTGTGAAAGTGAGAAATCTTCAACCATTTGACTCTCTTGTTAAGCTTAATTTTGGTCTTTAACCCATTTATGCCTAGTGGATTCTCCCATCCTTCTAAATTGGATCAATTTATTTCCAAACTTAGGGATGTCTAGTATATTTATTTCTATATTTAGAATATTTCTTATAAAAAAATTCCTTTAAGCAAACAGAGCGGACCTGATGAGACGCCGCATGATGCGGCGTATCATCTGGGTCTACGCTGTTTGCCAAGGCCTTTTTTCTAGACGCTAGGCATAAATGGGTTAACTCAATCACATATCAAATCTAGCAAGAATTTTCATTGGTTCATTGTTTAAAGCTGAGCTTATTATTTGATTTTGGGGCGTTTGGTTTGACTTTTTGCGGACATTGTGGAACATAGCATACTCCAGAGCTCCTGTGAATGTATTACTTTGGACCTGACTTGTTTATAGGAAGCTTTATTAAGGAAACGTTTTAAAACTGGAAAAAGAAGACACATTTTTTTGCTAAAATCTGAAACTCAAATCAAATCTTCAAAATTATCAGCTAACTAATATTTATTTTTCTTGGCAGATCAAAAGGGTTCATAATTGAAAATTGTGATATTAAAGTCTGTTTACAGTTTGTTATAATGTTGTGTAAATGGACAAATAGCAAATATTTGTAAAAAAAATATTGTAGTATTTATTTAATTTTTTGCACAGATGATGCCTATATTAAACGTATCACAAAACTATCCCTAGTTCACTTCTAGCCTGACTTAATAGCACCCTGATATAGAAATATGTAAAATGCTCGAATATTATTTGGGTTACAATATACAATAGTAGTAAGTTTCGTTAGTAAATAATAAATAAATGTTTGATTTGCACGACTTTTTGTAAATTAATCACTCATTTTCTTACATAAAAATAGTGACCTAATTTGGTTATTTACAATTGCATAAGCCCATACAAAGGTCTCATGCTAAGCCTTTGCTTATAGGCCCATTTTACTCGTGTCTGGAAATGTAAATGACCTCAAAATGTGCATCTTCCATAATGGATAAGAAAATATAGTTGTGCAGTATCACACATTTTACAAGTAATTCATTGTTTCCTTACACAGAAGGCTCCCTTATATCAGGTATAAGAGTTCAGCATGTTTGAGTTAGCAGTGTGTGGTATCAAATGAGTATCGCTGTGGGAAAACAGGGCTAAATGCATGTGCCTAAAGTGTCATACAAGATAAAGCTTGTACATTCTGCACAGGCTAATTAGGGA
This sequence comes from Dreissena polymorpha, assembly GCF_020536995.1. Classification (NCBI taxonomy): domain Eukaryota; kingdom Metazoa; phylum Mollusca; class Bivalvia; order Myida; family Dreissenidae; genus Dreissena; species Dreissena polymorpha. Next base: position 26,353,972 of record NC_068359.1, on the reverse strand, counting down.
CGACTCTTTTGGCCTAGACTGGATTTTTATTTAGAAGAGAGCTCCTTCAAACGAAAAAAATACACTAAAGTCAGAAGTGTCATCCCAGATGAGCCTGTGCAGACTGCACAGGCTAATCTGGAGCGACCCTTTATACACATGTATTTAGCCTTGTTTTCCCATAAGGAGGCTCGTGTGGGATTTTTGCGTTACAACTCGTTACAATTTTTTTTTCATGAGAAATGGTTCTTTATGAGGGATTTTAAGTTTCAAATTTTTAAGTAAGTTGTATGTTTTCACCTTTCCCATGTTATAACTTAATGTTGATATGTAGTCTTTTTTGTGTTGGTTCATATTTGCTGGGTATGGGTACCGCATTCTTTCTATTCAGAGGCGAGTGTAAACTTGCAGTTTGGTTAAGAAAACATTGCCCAATCTTATGGAATATAAACGTAATTTTTTTTTGCATGAGTAGAACATTATAATATGAAAAAAAAGCACCATTATTGGAGGAATTTATCAATTTTAACTATTTCCATATAATAAGTTTTTCCTTATAAGAGGTTAAACTACAGGCCTTTTTCAGACCGTTTTGGGGAAAAGTACATAGGTTAAAATGGGAAATTCACATCATAACATACCAAGGGAAACCCTGTGCCTAAAATCACATATCAGGGAAAACATGTGCCTGAAATCTCACATCAGGGGAAACCCTGTGCCTGAATTTCAAAATAAGAGTACCATTGTGCCTGAATTTTAAATTATTCTCTTCGTGTCATTGTTTTAACTCTGCAGTGATGAAGAAATTAATTTTAGGAGCATATAATTGAGTAAGAAATTCCATGATGCCAGCTGAGGGTCTTCACCCCTGTGCCGGGGTAAAATCCTGTGGAAAAGCCTGACAAAGGCAATCATATTCATGATTTTAAGCTATAATGAAATAAGGTGTAATAGTTAAGTAGAATACATACACCACTGGAATGCGTCTTTTTAAGCTGGAATCTTTACCTCCTTTTATTTGACTAGATTTTTAATCTGACCTTCCTATTGTTAAAATATCAAAATATTTGATAAAAACTCTTGACAAGTTATGAGGCGTCTCTATTCATCATTAAATTTCATTCATGCCATAATTGTTCAGGTCATAATGGGGAAATTTTAGGGACATATGTTCTTGTGGCGTTGCGATCAAAACAATTTTTTTTCAAAAAGTATATTTTTTGAATTTGAAACAAGACATCAATATTGGAATGGCTTTGCGCACTGAAATAATCTGGTTTACAGCACAAAATGATTCAAATGCATGGCATGGACAGTTTTCAATTGAATGAGGATCTGTGTCCATGCATGCCAATCACGACAGACTGGTAATCCAACTGTACTTGCATACATCAGGTTACTCTATGTGTGGACATGGGACAATGTTCTTATTTTATAATAACAAAATATTGACAAGTAAACTTAAATTAAGATAAATGCACCATGTACAAAATTACTGTAAATCAGCAAAGAAGGTGATCTTTCTTGAAAACAGCAGTGAAATTAGAAGATATGCAAATGTTATGCCAGACTGAACATTGGCTGTAAAACCTTGAATAATCGTATGTTTATTTGCAGTTTTAAGAAATCAAAACTAGTTCTTTCAATTTGGATATTGTTTGGTCTGAATAGCGGAAAAAATTTGCTTTGGGAAAAGGTCAGACTTTCAGACCAGTGAGAGCAGAAGAAAAAAGGCCTGAAAGACAGACTAAGAATTGTGCTCACATTTAAGAAAAGTAAGATACCAGTATATAGTATATGCATGAGTGACCGATACTATGTTGATACCAGTATATAGTATATGCATGAGTGACCGATACTATGTTGATCGCCTGTCAGGAATGATTTATACTTAAAGTGAGCTATCAATTAACATAATTTTATAATAAATACTAAATATTACATGTTACAAAGCAACGTGACTGTATAAAGCTGTATGCTAATTTCATTTATCCACAGAAATTACTCAGATCGAGTTCAGTGTAGTACTAAAAACAAAATCGCATGATTTCTAGCAATCTATAGAAATATTCATGATGTTTGAGGAATGGTTCTATAGCACACTTTTGAGGTCATGAGGTTGCATTGCCTTCAAAATTGAAAGTGGAATGTTGTTCGAGTGTTCTGTTTACACTTGTTGTTACTAATATGTGTTATTCAGGAATCATCAAATGTAGGCTTGAGAATGTTGCTAAATGCTGTCTAGGCAACAATACAGTCGAAACCGAAGGCTCAAACTAATGGACGGACAACAAAAGTTTGAGCCATCAAGAATTCGAGCCAATCGATTTCGTATACTTGTGTTTATTAACATGAATCTGCAATTGATTTTATCTCCAGTTAAAGAGCATGTATACTGTCTGAACTCTGTACTACTACTTCTTTCTGATTTTGAATAAATAAGAATCAATTAAATACTTATTTTTTATTAATCAATATTTTTAAACTGTTGCACTTACAATCAAACAAATATCATTTAATGAATGTATGTTATATAAGCACGTTTTTACGTAGCACATTTTAGGGTACATGTAAGAAACAGCTTTTACAAACAAAACATGCATAATCACTGTATACACATCAATGAAATATTAAACAGCACTACTTGTATTTATGTATTCGCTTGTTTTTATAAAGAATGACATGATGTCAGTCTGTGTTGTGTTCATGAGTTGTCGCCAAGAAACTTTATGTTTTCGATTATGACATGTTTGCAACTGTTGTGACATCAATTATGGCGTGCCTTTGATGAAGCACTCCTAGTCAATTGATGGGACTTCGAGCAAAACAAACAAATGAACGTATGAAAATTGTGACCAGGATTGTGAAAACAGTTCAAGCCATCCGATAATTTGACCATAGCAAATTTGAGCCATATGAAAAAAATTTTTTTTATAGCAATAAAAAATTGATGCTTCGAGAGGAGTTCGAGCCATCAGGTTTTGACTAGAATTATATTATAAAGAAGAATCAGTCGATCTTGACATTAGGTATTTATATATTCTGTTTATTTCATTGATGTACATAACATACCGTATTATAGCAGAACATTCAATACAGAAATTTTAAGATGAAAAAGCAAAGCTTGATTTTGCTCCCCAGTTTTTAGGGAGCATCTAGTTGTTGTTTTGTTTGTCCATTCTTACACGTATTGATCATGTGTATTCATTTATTTGTCACTTTTGATTTGGAAATGTGTTAATTCCATATTGGAAGAAAGACTATATGGTTTTGGGAATGGGTCATTTGAAATAAACTTGTTGTACGTGATACAAACTTTATGGATCTTAATTGAGAGCAAGTTAATGTTGTTTATATGAGCCTTGCGCTGGAAAAAGAGGGCTGAATGCATGTGCGTAAAGTGTCGTCCCTGATTAGCCTGTGCAGTCCGCTATCATGGAATGTTTTGTTAAAAAAAAATCCAGTTTTGGCAAAATGTATTGTCTCTGATAAACCAGTGAAACTGCACCTGTTAATATGGGACAATATTATGCACGTGCACATTTTCCAAAAGTAAGTCTCACTTACTTTCCATTGATGTGGCACAGTGAGTATTGTCTTATTAAAGCTTGATTGGTCATGGTTGGCCATGGTACTACCTAAAGGTACGACGGGTACTCTTAAGTATACTACAATGTTCCCCGGGTACGGAAAATGTACATAAACGTACCCGGTAATATAGACGCTTAATTGGTCATTTTCAGCGCATTTTTTCAAATTAATTATGTTCATCTTTATGTCAATTGTAGTATACTTAAGATTACCTGGGGTACTTTTTAAGTAATTCCCGAGCCGACAATGACCAATTTAGCCTTACTACATGCTTAAAGAATATCAATGAACACTTTTTATATGTATGAAACTAACAGTCCTTTCTATCATTGAACCCAGACTGTTAGACTGGTTCTGTTTGGTTTTCAGCTTTGATCAAGCCGACAATCGAATTCACGCTGATTGGGGAGGATTTCGTGAATGTGTCTTGGAGTGTGCCTGCCAACACTGACCAACCGGCCGGCCTGTACCACTATGTGCAATACAAGAAGGAAGGTCAGGGGCCAATATCTGTAAATCCCTAAGACAGTCTCAGTTGAACTCATAAGTACCTATAACAATTTGCACCAGTCAATTTTAGATACAATTTTATTAAAATGTAGATACCACATATATGTGCTGTTTTATACATACACTATCCCTCGAACACTTTGCAGTGATTGGTAAAATTGCTCTTTATGAGGTATTATTTTTATTTAATTTTAATAAAAAGGAGTTTCCAGAAACCATAGTGTTAAGATGCTTTCAAAACTACTTTATAAGTATAAGAAACTGCCTTTGGAAAATCTGATGTCAAGATTGTTTTATGTTTGTTTTGATTTTCTTTCATTTGTTATAGTATATTTTTACTATTAAGTCATATCATATCTGTTTAAATTTATGCAACTGTTCGTATTTTTGTCAACACGCAATTTTATGCTTAACATGAATATCACTGCCCATCTGCAAGTAAAATTTATATTCAATGTCAATAAACAAGTTTTATAAACCAGGTTTTTACTTGGGTAGGATCCTAAGGAACTTTAAAACACATCAAGTACTGATTCTTTCTAGGAAACTGACTTGAGAGTGTCTCTATAAGCCTGATGCTTTCAATACAGTCAAGACAAACTACAGAGATTTAACCCTTTGCATGCTGGGAAATTTGTCGTCTGCTAAAATGTCGTCTGCTGAATTTCTAAAATTAGCATTTTCTTAGAAATTTTTTCCAAGAATTCTATCAGAAAAGCAAACAGTTTGGATCCTGATGAGACGCCATGTTCTATGGCGTCTCATCTGGATCCAAACTGTTTGCAAAGGCCTTCAAAATTCGGTTCCAGCACTGAAAGAGTTAAACTAAACTACATGTCATTGTAATTTCCAGGTGATTTGGAGTGGAAGAAATCCAGCAAGGACGACGTCAACTCATGGATGAATATCTCGAGTCTGGAACCCAACACACGTTACCAGATGATCGTTGTCGCGTCCAATGATAAAGTAGACCAATTCAGCGAGATGAAACATGTTACAACACAGGGGGGACGTAAGTGAAAGGAAAAATGTTGATTCTTTAAGTAGTCACCAAACTGAAGCTATGATTTAAGAACTATGTTTTCTCACACATTCCCTTCTAAAAATTACTCCCCTATATCTGATGCCATGAAATAATCTTAACATTTGAAACTGGTATTCAATGCTGTAAATTCAAGCTTTGCATTATCATTTTTTTGCTCAGTGTAATTTAGGGATACTGCTCTTTTTGACTTGGAATTTCACCTTTCAGAATTATGGAAAAATCTTTTAACTACATTTTTATATCTTTTAACATTACATATAAAATAATGATATCAATGTTTTTAACATGGAAGGACATTTACAATTAAAAAAAAAGTACTTGGTGACTTAAGAAAGTTTTTTTTTACAATTTTCAGCCATTTTAGGTTATGTTGTTTATTATGTCATCATGTACAACGTCTGTTTTTTTTTTCTAAATGTGTGCATCTAAAAATGCCCAATAATTTACACATTATCATCTTGAAAAGGCGATACATTCAGATGTTTTAGATAAAGAGATACATGTTTTTGTTGATTCAATTTTTTTACCACAAAATGCAACATGGAAACAATTTATTGATGTTTTAATTGGCTTGCAGCTGGACCAATCAAAACAGACGTTAGTATCGCGCAGGCATCTTGGTTCATTGCGATGATGGTGGCGATTGCCGTACTTATCCTGTTCTTCATCATCGTTTGTTTCATCAAGAGGCGAAGAGGAGAAAAATATAATGGTAATGTACATAGCATGTCAAACTTATGTACAGATAATGGTTCAAGATTGTAGATTTGTATGGAGTTTTTTTATGCAATCCATACTGATTTTTCCATTCTTGTTAATGATCCAGGCCATGATTGGAAAGAATTGGTAATGATGATGAAAATGTCAGTAATGATGTTGATGACTATAGTTTTGATTATCTTGCATACGTATATGCTAAAAAATATTCTAATGATGATTGTGATGATGATGATGGTAGTGATGATGATGAATATGATGGTGGTGATGTTATAACTACTATTATAATGTTTCCATTTCTTTTTCTGTCTCAAAGTTCAAGAGAGGGAGAAACTACGAGGGGCTGACCTAGAAAACGGAGACCGGGACTTGATGAACGAGTACCAAAAAATGTATGTAACAGGGTTTTGGAGATGCTTGCTATATTGACCAGTAGATAATGTTTAATCAATAAATGTGTTGAAATGCATGCTATATTAACCAGCCAGTAGATAACGGTCAGTCAATGAGTATGTTGACAAATCATGGGTGTACATTTGTTTTGGTAAACAAAAGCCCATGGCTGCAATATTTTGACAGCAAACCATTTGACTAACAACCAAAAGGCATGTCTATACATTTCTTTGTACTGGTTCATTATCGATAGTTTATGAATTACGAATTCAACTATGCATATTTATGTCAATCTTCGAGTAACATAATTTGCAACTTCCATGCTAAAATACTGGGTAGGTACCATCGGCTTGAATGCTTTTGTCTAATTTCCACACTCTTTGAGTCTGTTTCTTTGCACAAACCATTCCTTTGAAGCATTTTCAGAACTCTCTCTCTGAGTGTAGATCAAACTCAGGACCTCCTGGTTGCAAGGCAAATTCTATATTCTTGACACAATTGCCATGGTTTTTGATTTTGCACTTTTTGTACTAAAAACAACAACTTCAGTCTCATTCATATCATAATAACCTACACGAGTAATCATGAATTTACTTGTCAATATTTTTTTTTAAGACCACAATATTTCAAATACTTTATGATTTTACTGTAATTGTTCCTGTAGGAAGTAATTGTGAGTTAATTAAGAAACTTCAGGTGTAAGCTTTCATGGGCATCAATTTAGGATTAATTTAGAAAATATATCTTTGTGTTGCTTGGTTACAGCGGGGAGTTGGATCCCTTGGCAGCGGGCAGTCCGGATTCTTTCGATAACGACCCTGACAAGTTGCCAGGAGGCAGTGAGACAGACAGCATGGCAGAGTACGGGGACGTGGATCCCAGCAAGTTTAATGAAGATGGCTCATTTATAGGTTTGTATGTGGGCTCATTTACAGGTTTGTGTGTGGGCTCATTTATAGGTTTGTGTGTGGGCTCATTTATAAGTTTGTATGCGGGCTCATTTATAGGTTTGTGTGGGGGCTCATTTATAGGTTTGTGTGTGGGCTCATTTATAGGTTTGTGTGTGGGTTCCTTTATAGGTTTGTGTGTGAAGAAATTCATTTATAGGTTTGTGTGTGGGTCATTTATAGGTTTGTGTGGGGTCATTTATAGGTTTGTGTGTGGGGTCATATATAGGTTTGTGTGGGGGTCATAAAGAGGTTTGTGTGTGGGGTCATTTATAGGTTTGTGTGGGGGTCATTTATAGGTTTGTGTGAGGGCTCATTCATAGGTTTTTGTGTGGGTCATTTTGGGTTTGTGTGGGGGGTCATTTATAGGTTTGTGTAAGGGGTCATTTATAGGTTTGTGTGTGGGGTAATTTATAGGTTTGTGTGTGGGCTCATGTATAGGTTTGTGTGTGGGGTCATTCATAGGTTTGTGTGTGTGGTCATTATAGGTTTGTGTGTGGGCTCATGTATTGGTTTGTGTGTGGGGTCATTTATAGGTTTGTGTGTGGGTCATTTATAGGTTTGTGTGTGGGGTCATTTATAGGTTTGTGTATGGGCAATTTGTAGATTTGTGTGTGGGTTCATTTATAGGTTTGTGTGTGGGTTCATGTATAGGGTTTGTGTGAGGGATCAGTTATGGTTTGTGTGTGGGCTTGTTTATAGGTTTGTGTGTGGGTCATTGATGTTGTGTGTGGGTTCATTTATAGGTTTGTGTGTGGGCTCATTTATAGGTTTGTGTGTGGGCTTATTTATAGGTTTGTGTGTGGGCTCATTTAAAGGTTTGTGTGTGGGCTCATTTATAGGTTTGTTTGTGGGCTCATTTATAGGTTTGTGTGTGGGCTTATTTATAGGTTTGTGTGTGGGTTCATTTATAGGTATGTGTGTGGGCTCATTTAAAGGTTTGTGTGTGGGCTCATTTAAAGGTTTTTGTGTGGGCTCATTTATAGGTTTGTGTGTGGGCTCATTTATAGGTTTGTGTGTGGGCTCATTTATAGGTTTGTGTGTGTTAAGCCATTTATAGGTTTGTGTGTGGGTCATTTATAGGTTTGTGTGCGGTCATTTATAGGTTTGTGTGTGGGCTCATTTATAGGTTTGTGGGGGGGGAGGTCATTTATTGGTGTGTGTGTGTGGGGGGGCTCATTTATAGGTTTGTGTGTGGGTTCATGTATAGGTTTGTGTGTGGGGTCATTCATAGGTTTTTGTGTGGGCTTATTTACAAATTTGTGTGAGTTAAATGGGGCATTTTGGGGTAAAGAAAAGACTTATCAATCAAACAGTTAAAATAATTAATGCTACCTCAAAAAAGGTTACATTTGCACTTTTTCTCAATTTTTAAGTAAAAATATTCACTTGATACAGTTGAGTATTAAAATTGTACAAAATTAAACATGAACACAAGTGTGCCACACTTCTGTCAAAATCTACTATGCCTGTTTTCCTCACAGAATTCCATAATACAACAGTAGACGCAATAATTTTTCAAGGTCACTCTTTTTTTAAAAATGTGTGATTTTCATGAAGAAATAAACTTTGATTGTAAAACTTTTTTATTTGTTTGTACATTCAAAGATGTTGATGGGATTTCAATTGACATTCAAGTATGAATATTGTCTTATCATTAAATATAATTCTTTTTTGCTGTAAAACTAAATGTTATATAGCATTCTGTCATATAGAAATGCATCTTTCACAACATAATGCAAGCTATGATAAGATCAGCATCTCTTTGAAACCCGTTTTGTGTAAAGCTGAAATACACAGTGACTAAACATGCTCTGTTTTCTCCTCTAGGTCAATATGGGAACCAGATTAAAGATGAAAAAGGGAACCATCAATCAGGAACCACAACCTTTGTCTGATAAACCACACCAGAAAGGTTGTCTCCTGTGGAACCAAGTTCAACCGAGGAAATAAAGGTCAACTAAAACAATGTGGTCAGTTGTATCATGTTTGCAGATCTTAGTCAAATAAAGATTCTGAACATTACTGGACGTGATCTACGGTGGAAATAAAGGTTCACAGATCATAAAGGTCCATTGTTGTTATGGCAACCAACAGCATCTGTTGCTAGGCAATGTTTGTCACAAATTTTGGGATCGAAGAAACAACAAAGGATCTGAAGTAAGCATTTATAAACTGATAGTTTGTCTTGGCTTTGAGTTGTGGATTGAGTGGAAAAATAGTAAAGACTTGATGTTTTATTTTATTGAGCTAATTTTTCTGCTGTAATAGATATATTCGCAATGTTACTGTTTAATTACAAACAATAAATTATTATATATTATAATTTTATATTGATAAATTGACCTGATGTTTAATATGGGCATGCTGTTTTGATTAAATGGTGTGACAAAGATTCTTAGATTTAATTTGATGTGAAGGTAGAGCTATCTTAATGTAAAAAGTTGAATCGCCGTGTCATATGTCGTATACATTTTTCTATATTTTATCCAACAATTGTAATATGTTCAATTTTCATTTGCAATATTGTAATATTCATGGTACTTGTTAGTTGTTGTCAAATTATCCAGTATTTAAAAAAGCAATGTTCTAAGTCTGATGATAAAATTGGCGAACATGTTTGCACATACAATTAAATATTTCTATGTAATTTGTTAGTCATATTGTAACAAATTACTTGCAACAGTTCTTTTCTCTTAACCAGGTGTATGAAAATGTTAATTTGTTTTCTGTCAGAATTATCATGTATTGAAAAATTTCTAAAAATGCTGTTTGAAGGACAAGAAATGTTACCAACCACACCCTTAAGTGAATATTTCATGTTATGGTTCTATATTACTTTGGAATGATACGTTTGGTGCATTAAAAATAGAAAATGCTCTAATGGTTTTTAAAATACTTTTTTTACTTTATTCATTGAGAAAGCTACAGTGTACAACAAAATGAATATTACATGTTGTGCTGTCCTTTCGATGCCTGTATTTTATATTTTTCATGAATTCCAATAAATTCCAGTCATTCATTGCTCATTCATATTTTATTCATGACATGATGGTTTCAAGAATGAAGAAAGCTTTTAGCTTGTTTTAAATTTAAAGTAATTTAGAGTAATTTAACAATTTGCAAGCTTATTATTCCTGTCTATGTAAATACATGTTCAAAGCTAGTAATTCTGTCAGAGGTAATATCATTGTGCAGTTATATGAATTAATGAGGTAAACTTTTGATAGTTTTTATGAATTCTTGCACAAAACTGTGTATATAAATGTATTCTTGTTTTATACAGTTAATCACAAAGTCCTGTGTAAATGTACTTCCTCTTTTTTTGCCAACAACATCAAAAGTAAGAACAAATGCTGCGATGAATTATCAAGATGACATTTTGTTTTGTGCATTTGTATATTTTAATGGTAAAGTTTACGTTCTGAGATCTTAAAGGTTAACTTTTAAAAATATTTACTTTATTTTTAGAAGAATTTCTCCAATAGCTTAATAATGCAATTTAAATGCTTACAAATGCAAATTTTGCATCCATAGTCTTTTTATGCCCCCGAAGGAGGGCATATAGTGATCGGAATGTCCGTCTGTCCGTTCGTCTGTCCGTCACACTTTTCGAAAAATGCTCATAACTTCTATGTCGCTTCAGATAGCAATTTCATATTTGGCATGCATGTGTATATGGACAAGGCCTTTCCATACGCACACAAATGTTGACCCCTGTGACCTTGACCTTGAACTTAGGGTCCGCGTTTAGGTTTTGAAATCTGTGTTTAGGTTTCGAAAAAAGCTCATAACTTCTATCAATCGTTTATAGGGGGCATAAGTCATCCTATGGTGACAGCTCTTGTTTTAGGTTACATTACACCAAATTTGCTATCTACCCTCAAATGCCCCATCATTTAAACCACGTATAGCTATCATCAAATGCCTCAATACTGTGCAATATTTATGCATATTTTTCATTCATCTTTATGAAGTATGTGTTTTTACATTTAAGAGCTGAAATTTTAGGATCTTTTTCACCATTTCATGCATTTAAGCGCAGCTTATATTTCACAAAATAGTCGCAGCTGTTCACCAAATAGTCCTAGCATCATGTATTCACCAAATAGTCCTAGCATCATGTATTCACCAAATAGTCCTAGCATCATGTATTCACCAAATAGTCCTAGCATCATGTATTCACCAAATAGTCCTAGCATCATGTATTCACCAAATAGTCACAGCCTTTTTTGCAAACATAATATTTTGTCAGAGTTTGCATTATTCCTGTTTTTGTTTGTTTGCAGCATTAAATTTACATTTGTCTTCGAAGTGGTGGTGCCTGTATTTACAAAGTACCTTAGGCAAATCTTGACTGGAGTTGTACTTGAAGACAAAATTATTTCATTAAATCATATAAAAGACTTATATTATATGCTTGCAAAAGAATAAATATTTATTATTTTAGCATGATTTTTATTTGTTTAAAACAGTTGTAAAATTTATTTAGATCTCAATACAATGTGGCAGAAAGTTTTATTCCTTATCAGCCAAATCTCATGCCCTTATAAAAATGTTTAAACCAATGCATTCCCAGTAGTGTTGCCTATTGAGCATTGTATATAGAGGCTCAGAAATCTAGAAGTGGTATGAATGACAGAGCAGCCATTTTGTGTGAATGATAGAATAGGTACTCAAAGAACCACATTAAATGTGCTTATATTTAAATATGACTTACGTGCATACATGTTTAGCCCCGAGTTGTACTTGTATTTTCCAGTGAAAGCTGTAACAAGCTATCAGTCTAAATTGCCCATATGCTGATAGACCTTATTACCACATATTCCCAAATAAATTTTCCTAGGACCTTACATTTTCGACAGGGGTGGGTGGGGGTGGGTTTTTTAGGGTGGTCATTTATTACTTATTACAAGTCTAAAAAATTGTTTCCTGTAATAAATACTAATATAACAAATAAAGTATAGTTGACTTGGCAACTATTTACACAAACATTTCAGACAAAGATTTAAGTTAAGCATGTATTTGAGTCTTTCAAGTGACTTGTTAATAGATTTTTGTATTTTTGAAAGATTTCATCAGTGAATTTACAAACAAAACTATAATATTTGGGATAGTATTGAATATTTGTGATACCAAGGAAAAATACATGAATAACAAAATGTTGCTGCCCTGGGTTTCAAATCTGGGGACCTCTGGATGACAAAGCTTATGCGCTACCATATCATGCTTTTGAATTTGGACAGCATTTTAGTGCATGTTGGACTAGCAAGTGTTTTTTTAAGTTATCAAGTTAAAGCGTTCCAAAACACTTGTTATGTTTCTAATTTCGAGGAATAATTATCCATGAATGAACATACATTTTTGTAAAAATCATAGGAGTGTTATTTTTCTAGTTTAAATATTTTGAAATCATTTTGGAATCTATGACAATTTTGTTTAATGGTCATTTTGCCAAACTGTAAAAAAGTCCATCTTATAAAAATTGATCTTTAACAGGCATGTCGCCGCATGTGTATACTTTTTAAATAAGAGGTATATTATGGTATAAGGTCCTTGGTGTTTATTAGGGAATATATGGTACTGTTATTTTTGTATGAGCTGCTTTAATTATTGCTTCATTAAAGCAAACATTGTACATTCACTTTATAGTATACAACTCATTAATATTGTCTGCAAACTTTGTATGTACTTTTTATATTAACTTATTTTTGAGTCTTACATTCCACCTTATTTTCTTTGCTTTAGATGTGACTTGTAATGTATATGCTATGTATTTTGTATATGAAAATATTGACTTGTTGTGGATTTATGAAGTGAACATTATAAATAATATTGGTGTTCCTATGTTAACCTGTTAGATATAATTTTAGTATTGTAAAATTATTTGCATAGTATACAGTTTATTTATGTTTTATCTACTTATCAATTTGACAAGTTAAACAAGTGAAGATCTTTGTATGTTAATGTTAACAATTATAACAGTTAAAATATCTAAATTTTGAACAACGTCATCAGTAAATAGTTATTATGTGGGTTTTTTTAAAATGCTGTGTGTTTGTGATTGATGGTTTCAGTATTAGTACAGACTTTTACTTTAAAATTTATTTAAATACCTTATGTTTTCATGATTTACCAGAGTCCAATTTGGAACAAAATAGCAACTCCATTAATATTTATTTTTATTATATACCTGCTTTATGTTCCCAAAAAATACAAGTTGTATCAATCTGTAAAATACAACTGCTCTGAAATAATTCCCGTATAATGCTACTTGCTAGTTTTCCAATTATGTATTACAATACTAGCTGGACTACTTTTAATGACGTCACTTTGAATGCAGAAAATTATAATAGCATTCTTGGTTAATTATGAACGCCTAAACTCATTTTTTTAACTTAAATGATTCAAAGTTGTAGATAATAAAAGGAATATTACGCAAGTCAATTGCTACAAGTGTTTGTATTAGTCTCGTGGCATGCGCTATTTCGTATCACACTCGAGGCTCAGCCTCTCGTGAGATACGTCATCACACAAGCCACTCCACTGATGCAAACACATGGAACAATTGACTAGCGTAATATTCCGTATGTATTAAATCAGATAACGCTGTAATATCAAGTATTATACAGTGAGTATTTCAATTCCAATATCCACTTCCCTCATCAATGAGAAAACTACATGATTACTGTACTACTATTTAACTCTACCTCGTATGTTCTAAAAAATGATTCAATTTTAGAATATTATAATGTCAATAAATACTATGAGAAGCAATTTACAACACAATCATGAAGTAGAATCCCTATTAGTAGGATGTGCCAAGTTTCAGCTTCAAATGTCATTTGACTACATGTATACAAACTGATATATGCACTCCAATAAATCTGCCCTTAGTAAATTGATTTCTATGTAAACCATGCTAAGTGGATGTAAAGAACAATAAATGTTGGCATGTGCAATCTAGCAAAATGTTTTGACACAGTTCCAATGAGAAAGACAATTGAACATTTTTTTAAATTAATTTATTCTCTTTTTGTCACCACATCATAGTTTGGTTATTGATATCGAAACTTTAAAGGCTTATGATAGTATGCATTGTTTTGTTAAAAAACAAACATGTTTTTTTCCCTCAGACAGTAAAAAAATATTCAAAACCCTAAAAAAGCAATGTTGATTGATTGTTGAACATAGAGGTATAAACCTTATCAGGTACTGTTTATTTGTTTCTTACTAATTTTGTGAATGTGTGTACATGTATTGTTTTCCTAGTCAGATGTGTTCTTTTGAGTTTAAATCTCAAATGAATATTAATAGAAACTTTATATTTCATGACTTAATAAAGTATTTATGCTGTCCAAAATGTTGTGTTTTCCTTGGCTCCTGTATGGTAATTTTCCATGAATTTAAGAAAATGGTAAATAAAATAAAAAAACAAAACCTTTTTGGACCTTTTACAATTTAATCCTATGTTTGTAAGCAACAATTAATGTATATCATCTTCTGAAAAACATAGATACATTTAATAGATATACTTATATACATAATATTTCATTTTAAAGGTTGTCACTTTGTATAATTATAACTTAGAGATAGATTTATAAAACAGTCCATATTGATAAGATATTTCAAGACTTGTAAGTTCTTTTAAAATGTCCTTTAACCAGAATATTAAGAGGGAAAACTATGTTTGACAATTAAGTGAAAACAACTTGACCAAATAGGATTCTCAACAGATGGGAATTTGACAGCAAACATGTATCTAAATCCCAATTAAATGGATCTAACAGATCCTTTATAATCTTCAGTATAAGTGAATGCATGGACTTTGAGGGAAATCTCTTTGGTTGTAAACAACTTACATGTGCAATTTCCCGCATTGATACAAGTCCCTGGATGATTTTAATGATTGTGCCTGTTTTTCTTAAAATATATTTCCTATTTTAATACAGCAATAATATTTTATTTAAAGCACCTGCATGTAAATACATTGATTAAAATAGTCTATAGTGAAATAAGTGTTAATGTTGGGCAGCTAGCCTATAGCGATTCAGTTAGAGTGTCTGGTTACTACTTAGGAGACCCTGGTTCAAACCCCAGTTGGAGCTCAAGAGTTTTCACTTCAATGACAACGAGGCATAGACCAACTGTGAATAAGTAAATAGGTCTGAGCTTGTGTAATGGTTTCAGGGAGGGCCATGTGGATGCAAGACAAAACATTAAGAGGGGAAGGAGTGTTGTGAAAAAAGGTCACTTTCAACAGCCTAGCTGTTGGGCTAGCTCTTGAGCGATGTGTCTAGTTACCACTCCGGAGACCCTACTTCAATCCCCAGTTTGAGCTCAGGATTTCTCACTTAATTATTATTTAAAGTGTGTATTTACATACAATTAATAAAAGTCAAGTGTTTGACAACCTTTCTTATTGGTTTGATTTTTAAAAATACTTTTGGGTATAGTCAATAAACTATAACTAGAAGGTCTTTTGTATGTTGTTGTAACCTAGCAATTGATTTCCATCAAATACCCAGACCGACCCGAGTTTCGATTACCGGTATGACTAGGATTGTTGCAACCCGCGATCAAAGAACTTAGTGGTTTGTAACCGAAACAACACAAGTTACTCCCCTTGATTATAAAATTGCCAAAGTTAATGTAAAAACGCTGAGGTAAAAACACATAATTTAGCTTATAGAATGCATGGTTAGGCTTTAAATTTGTTACTTTTTAATGTAAAACGTAATAAAAAATGTGCATGACTTTTTTCAATGCTCAGCGTTGTTAAGGCAGCGAATTAAATGCAAAATAAGTGGCTTGCAAATTGCAGACACCAGAGCCATGGGTACTTCAACGTTCAAGTCTGCTATTATGTGCGCAATGCTGTTTCATGAGCATTACTTATGTTCTTTTAAAATATGTGGGCAAAAGATGACCGTCATAGCACTCATTGAAGTATAGAAAATGTTAATGCATCAATAACACAAACTCAAATAAAGCCATTAATAAAATACATTATTGAAAATTTTTCTAACAATGCAGGGACCTATACAAACAAAGGGATTCCCAACTCAATGAAACTGAAGAACAAGCTAACCCGTTGTTACACAAAAAGGAAACAAGACTTGCGACCCAACGAGACTTTGCGCGACAATGCAAATTTTCACAGCAGCCATTTTGACAGAGAGACCGTGACAAAGCGATCTAGTCACATTAAAGGGGCCTTTTCACAGATTTTGGCATTTTTTAACTTATTCATTAAATGCTTTATATTGATAAATGTAAACATTGGATCGTAAAAGCTCCAGTAAAAAATCAAGAATAAAATTAAAAAAAGGAAAAGAACATTGCCCGGAGCAGGTTTCGAACCAGTGACCCCTGGAGTCCTGAAGTAAAAACGTTTTAGCCTACTGAGCTATTCCGCCTAGTACACATACTTGACGTATTTTATACCTTATATAAGCAATCTTCGTAGTTTCACAAAATTTAACGACAAAAACAGAACTCTCCAAATTATTCAATCGTTTCGCGTTGCAACGCTTTATAATTTTTAGGTTTTAAAATCGTCAAAAGATGCATATAATGGCTATATTAGACCATGGTAAATGTTCAGTATTACTGTTTCCTCACAAATATCATAACTAAAACAAAAATGTGCGAATCTGAAACAACTTTTTTCAATTTTGTCAATTTACCAAAGCGTAAAAAGATCCCTTTAAGATTACAAATTAACCAAGTGTTGCCAACAAAGAAGTATTCATTGCAAAGGTTTGTTGAATTTGAGACATCTTATTGTTTTATTTCTTTGTATTTACTAATAAAAACAGCGGTGGGTAGTTTCACCAAATCATGCGTATCATTGTTTACACTTCCACAATCCGATAAACATGTGTTGTGGCTTTTTTCAAAAGGCTTGGTCTAATAAAACTCTATACTATTCATGTTGGTATTCTTACAAACGTTACATTTCAATGCATTGTGTGGTGAAAACTTAATTTACATTATTTGCAAATTCATTATTTTATAATAGCTCAAAGATTATAGAATTTTAGTCATTTTTTTTTATTTTGTAATCACTATCAGTGTTATCAACATATGTCTCAGCTTTTTTCGAAAAGCTCAGTCAATACTATCTCTATATTAATCTTGTAGGTATCTTTACAAACGTTACATTTCAATGCATTGTGTGTTGCAATTTTTATTTGTGTTATTTGCAAATTCATGATTTTGAATGAGCACAAAGACAATACAATTTTAGTGATTTATTTTTTACCACAATCAGTTTGGTCAGCATATGTCGTGGCTCTTTTCGAAAAGCTCAGTCAATACTAGCCCTATATTTATCATGTTGGTATCTTTACAAACGTTACATTTCAATGCATTGTGTGGTGCAAATTTTATTTGCATCATTTGCAAAATCATAATTTTGTATTAGCTCAAAGATTATACAAATTTATTCATTTTTAGCTCATCTATTTTTTGAAAAAAAATTATGAGCTATTGTCATCACCTTGGCGTCGGCGTCGGCGTTGGCGTTGGCGTTGGCGTCGGCGTCCGGTTAAGTTTTGCGTTTAGGTCCACTTTTCTCAGAAAGTATCAATGCTATTGCATTCAAACTTGGTACACTTACTTACTATCATGAGGGGACTGGGCAGGCAAAGTTAGATAACTCTGGCGTGCATTTTGACAGAATTATGTGCCCTTTTTATACTTAAAAAATTGAAAATTTTGGTTAAGTTTTGCGTTTAGTTCCACTTTTCTCAGTAAGTATCAATGCTATTGCATTCAAACTTGGTACACTTACTTACTATCATGAGGGGACTGGGCAGGCAAAGTTAGATAACTCTGGCATGCATTTTGACAGAATTATGTGCCCTTTTTATACTTAGAAAATTGACAATTTTGGTTAAGTTTTGTGTTTAGGTCCATTTTATTCCTTAAGCATCAAAGCTATTGCTTTCATACTTGCAACACTTACTAACTATCATAAGGGGACTGTGCAGGCAAAGTAATGTAACTCTGACTGGCATTTTGACAGAATTATGTGCCCTTTTTATACTTAGAAAATTGAAAATTTGATTAAGTTTTGTGTTTAGGTCCACTTTATTCCTACAGTATCAAAGCTATTGCTTTCATACTTGCAAGATTTATGAACTATCATAAGGGGACGGTGCAGGCAAAGTTATGTAACTCTGACTGGCATTTGGACGGAATTATGGGCCCTTTATACTTAGAAAATTGAAAATTTGGTTAAGATTTATGTTTTGGTCCACTTTACCCCTAAAGTATCATAGATATTGCTTTCATACTTAGAACACTCACAAACTATCATAAGGGTACAGTAAAAGGACAAGTTGCATAACTCTGGTTGTCATTGTTACGGAATTATGGCCCTTTTTTGACTTAGTAACTTTTAATATATGGTTAATTTTTGTGTTTCGATCCACTCGAAGTATCAAGGCTATTGCTTTCAAACTTCAAATACTTACATGCTATCATGAGGTTACTGTACCTGGCAACTTGAATTTTACTTTGACCTTTGAATGACCTTGACTCTCAAGGTCAAATTATTAAATTTTGCTAAAATTGCCATAACTTCTTTATTTATGATTAGATTTGATTGATACTTTGATGAAACTTCTCTTACCTGACATACCACAATAGACTTCACCCAAACCATCCCCCGTGCCCTCCCCCCCCCCTCCCCCCCTCCCCCCCCCCCTAATTTTTTTTTTTTTTTTTTTTTTTTTTTTTTAAGATCATCTCACAAATGACCACCACACCCTCACACTATACAAGCTCAAAAACAATACAATTTTAGTCATTTTTAGCTCATTTTTTTTGTTGAAAAAAAATTATGAGCTTTTGTCATCACCTTGGCGTTGGCGTCGGCGTCCGGTTAAGTTTTGCGTTTAGGTACACTTTTTTCATAAAGTATCAATGCTATTGCATTCAAACTTGGTACACTTATTTACTATCATGAGGGGACTGGGCAGGCAAAGTTAGATAATTCTGGCTTGCATTTTGACAGAATTATGTGCCCTTTTTATACTTAGAAAATTGAAAATTTTGGTTAAGTTTTGTGTTTAGGTCCATTTTATTCCTTAAGTATCAAAGCTATTGCTTTCATACTTGCAACACTTACTAACTATCATAAGGGGACTGTGCAGGCAAAGTAATGTAACTCTGACTGGCATTTTGACAGAATTATGTGCCCTTTTTATACTTAGAAAATTGAAAATTTGGTTAAGTTTTGTGTTTAGGTCCACTTTTTTCCTAAAGTATCAAAGCCATTGCGTTCATACTTGCAACACTTACTAACTATCGTAAGGGGACTGTGCAGGCAAAGTTATGTAACTCTGACTGGCATTTTGACGGAATTATGGGCCCTTTATACTTGAAAATTTGGTTAAGTTTTGTGTTTTGGTCCACTTTACCCCTAAAGTATTATAGATATTGCTTTCATACTTGGAACACTCCCAAACTATCATAAGGGGACAGTAAAGGACAAGTTGCATAACTCTGGTTGTCATTTTTACGGAATTATGGCCCTTTTTTGACTTAGTAACTTTGAATATATGGTTACATTTTGTGTTTAGATCCACTTTACTTCTAAAGTAAAGTATCAAGGCTATTGCTTTTAAACTTTAAATACTTTCATGCTATCATGAGGGTACTGTACCTGGTAAGTTGAATTTTACCTTGACCTTTGAATGACCTTGACTCTCAAGGTCAAATTATTAAATTTTGATAAAATTGCCATAACTTCTTTATTTATGATTAGATTCGATTGATACTTTGACAAAACAACTCTTACCTGACATACCACAATTGACTCCGTCCAAACCATCCCCCACGCCCCCCCTCGATCCCCCCATTATTTTTTTGTAAATTAAAGATCATCTAATAAATGACCACCAACCACACCTGCACACTATACCCCCCCCCCCCCCCCCCCCCATCCCAAAAACATAATTTGTATGCCCCCGGTAAGGTGGCATATAGCAGTTGAACTGTCCGTCAATATGTCAGTAAGTCTGTCTTGTCAGTCCGAAAAAAACTTTTAACATTGACCCTAACTTTTTCAATATTGAAGATAGCAACTTGATTTTTGGCATGCATGTGTATCTCATGGAGCTGAACATTTTGAGTGTTGGAAGTTCAAGGTCAAGGTCATCCTTCAAGGTAAAAAAAAATAAATTCAAAGAGGCTTTCTCATGAAGCTGCACATTTTGAGTGGTGGAAGTTCAAGGTCATCCTTCATGGTCAAGGTCATCCTTCAAGGTCAAAGGTCAAAAAACAAATAAAAAAATTCATAGCGGCATTATCATGAAGCTGCACATTTTGAGTGGTGGAAGTTCAAGGTCAAGGTCATCCTTCAAGGTCAAAGGTAAAAAAAAATCAAAGCAGCGTTATCATGAAGCTGCACATTTTGAGTGGTGTAGGTTGAAGGTCAAGGTCATCCTTCAAGGTCAAGGTCATCCTTCAAGGTCAAAGGTCAAACAAAATATTTAAAAATTCAAAGCAGCGTTATCATGAAGCTGCACATTTTGAGTGGTGAAAGTTCAAGGTCAAGGTCATCCTTAAAGGTCAAGGTCATCCTTCAAGGTCAAAGGTCCAAAAAAAAATCATTAAAATCATCCAGGGACTTGTATCAATGCGGGAAATAGCACATGTAAGTTGTTTACAACCAAAGAGATTTCCCTCAAAGTCCATGCTATATTTATCATGTTGGTATCTTTACAAACGTTACATTTCAATGCATTGTGTGGCGCAAATTTTATTTGCATCATTTGCAAAATCATGATTTTGTATTAGCTCAAAGATTATACAAATTTAGTCATTTTTTAATTTTGTAATCACTATCAATTTAATCAAATATGTCGCAGCATTTTTTGAAAGGCTCAGTCAATACAAGCCCTATAATAATCATGATGGTATCTTTACAAATGTTACATTTCAGTCCATTGTGTGGTGCAAATTTCATTTGCATTATTTGCTAAATCATAATTTTGTATAAGCTCAAAAACAATACAATTTTAGTCATTTTTAGCTCATTTTTTTTGTTGAAAAAAAATTATGAGCTATTGTCATCACCTTGGCGTTGGCGTCGGCGTCCGGTTAAGTTTTGCGTTTAGGTACACTTTTTTCATAAAGTATCAATGCTATTGCATTCAAACTTGGTACACTTATTTACTATCATGAGGGGACTGGGCAGGCAAAGTTAGATAATTCTGGCTTGCATTTTGACAGAATTATGTGCCCTTTTTATACTAAGAAAATTGAAAATTTTGGTTAAGTTTTGTGTTTAGGTCCATTTTATTCCTTAAGTATCAAAGCTATTGCTTTCATACTTGCAACACTTACTAACTATCATAAGGTGACTGTGCAGGCAAAGATTTGTAACTCTGACTGGCATTTTACAGAATTATGTGCCCTTTTTATACTTAGAAAATTGAAAATTTGGTTAAGTTTTGTGTTTAGGTCCACTTTTTTCCTAAAGTATCAAAGCCATTGCGTTCATACTTGCAACACTTACTAACTATCGTAAGGGGACTGTGCAGGCAAAGTTATGTAACTCTGACTGGCATTTTGACGGAATTATGGGCCCTTTATACTTGAAAATTTGGTTAAGTTTTGTGTTTTGGTCCACTTTACCCCTAAAGAATTATAGATATTGCTTTCATACTTGGAACACTTCCCAAACTATCATAAGGGGACAGTAAAGGACAATTTGCATAACTCTGGCTGTCATTTTTACGGAATTATGGCCCTTTTTTGACTTAGTAACTTTGAATATATGGTTACATTTTGTGTTTAGATCCACTTTACTTCTAAAGTATCAAGGCTATTGCTTTTAAACTTTAAATACTTTCATGCTATCATGAGGGTACTGTACCTGGTAAGTTGAATTTTACCTTGACCTTTGAATGACCTTGACTCTCAAGGTCAAATTATTAAATTTTGATAAAATTGCCATAACTTCTTTATTTATGATTAGATTCGATTGATACTTTGACAAAACAACTCTTACCTGACATACCACAATTGACTCCGTCCAAACCATCCCCCACGCCCCCCCTCGATCCCCCCATTATTTTTTTGTAAATTAAAGATCATCTAATAAATGACCACCAACCACACCTGCACACTATACCCCCCCCCATCCCAAAAACATAATTTGTATGCCCCCGGTAAGGTGGCATATAGCAGTTGAACTGTCCGTCAATATATCAGTAAGTCTGTCTTGTCAGTCCGAAAAAAACTTTTAACATTGACCCTAACTTTTTCAATATTGAAGATAGCAACTTGATTTTTGGCATGCATGTGTATCTCATGGAGCTGAACATTTTGAGTGTTGGAAGTTCAAGGTCAAGGTCATCCTTCAAGGTAAAAAAAAATAAATTCAAAGAGGCTTTCTCATGAAGCTGCACATTTTGAGTGGTGGAAGTTCAAGGTCATCCTTCATGGTCAAGGTCATCCTTCAAGGTCAAAGGTCAAAAAACAAATAAAAAAATTCAAAGCGGCATTATCATGAAGCTGCACATTTTGAGTGGTGGAAGTTCAAGGTCAAGGTCATCCTTCAAGGTCAAAGGTCAAAAAACAAATAAAAAATCAAAGCGGCGTTATCATGAAGCTGCACATTTTGAGTGATGTAGGGTGAAGGTCAAGGTCATCCTTCAAGGTCAAGGTCATCCTTCAAGGTCAAAGGTCGAACAAAATATTTAAAAAATCAAAGCAGCGTTATCATGAAGCTGCACATTTTGAGTGGTGGAAGTTCAAGGTCAAGGTCATCCTTAAAGGTCAAGGTCATCCTTCAAGGTCAAAGGTCCAAAAAAAAATCAAAGCGGAATTCTCATGAAGCTGCACTTTTTGAGTGGTGGAAGTTCAAGGTCAAGGTCATTCTTCAAGGTCAAGGTCATTCCTCAAGGTCAAAGGTCAAAACAATAATAATTTCAAAGCGGCATTATCATAAAACTGCACATTTTGAGTGGTGGAAGTTCAAGGTCAAGATCATCCTTCAAGGTCAAAGGTAAAAAAAATATATAAAATTTCAAAGCGGCGCAATAGGGGGCATTGTGTTTCTGATAAACACATCTCTTGTTTTTTTCAAACATGATTAAAAAACACAAATATTTATTTTTATTATTTTATTTTTTAAATACCGTCCAACCATCCCATCCTAGAATCCCCACCCCCCCCCCAAATTTTTTTTTTTGCATTTTTGGAAAATAATGTAAAAAAATGACCACACCCCCACACTATACACCCCTCGACACTCCACCCCTCCCTCCTTTGTGATTGAAATTGAGATAGGTCCCTACATCTTTAAAAAGAAAAATAGATGAGCGGTCTGCACCCGCAAGGCGGTGCTCTTGTTTTATTTTGTAACCACTATCAATTTGAACAACATATGTTGCAGCTTTTTTCAAAAGGCTCAGTCAATGCAAGACCTACATTAATCATGTTGTTAATTTTTCATATGTTACACTTCAATGCATTGTGTGGTGCACATTTAATTTGCATGTATTGCAAAGGCATTATTTTTTATTAGCTCAAAGATAATACAATTTTAATTGTTTTGTATTGTTTAACCACTATCTAGCTGAACACAGAGAGGCAATTTTACCACTTGTTTGCATATGTCAGTGGTCTTTTTTATAAGGATCTGTTATAAAAAGATCTACCTTCAACTTCTAATGTTTAGTCTTATTATTTATACCCTAATCCTGATTTGTAAATAAAACAATCTCAACGGTTCAAATAATTAATTTTATTATTTATTATTATTTTTATTTATTTAGATCAGCATCTGTGTCTTTTTGTGGGGAAGTTGTTTCTATTAACTCAGTGAGAACTTGATTTTGGGGCTATTTACAAACATGTTAACCTAGCTGACCTGAATTTGTTTGATAAGCAGCAAAGAGTCATGTGATAAAATAGTCTTTAACAGTTAAAGTTGTTTTATCTATAAAATAATTGATTACTTGAGTACTGTCTAAGGAAAGAAAAATGAAGAGACAAACAAACCTGTGTATAATTGACATTAATTGTGTACGGTTCAATTAGCATATGGTATTTATCTTTTGTTTGAAGAGCTGTTATTTTGCCTTAATTAATATACTTATATTGCCATACTTATGTTTTAAATTCATATTGTTTTATATTTTCAGTGCGCTGAAAAGAAGCAAAAGAGGGTCTCTTGCTCTTTAGACGGAAGGTTTGACCCCGCAAAGGAAATTGTCATGACGCCAGCGAAACTTGGGCGTACAAACCCAGGTCATTTCCACATTAAGAACTTTTAATGGTTGAAAAACATTGTGGACTTAAAATAGTGCTGACATACATGGGTGATCACAGCTATGCCAAGGATACTGATACTGTCTGATTCAACACTGAAATTTGATTCCTTTCTTTTCCTGAGACGTACATGTACCTTGACCATCCCAGCATTAAGATGATGTTACTATATTCATGTCTACTAGATAAAGCAGTGGCGACAACAAACTTCACAAACCTTCAGACTTGCCGAAGACAAAAGAAAATTCAGTATGAATTAGTTTTAAATATTCAATTGATTAAATTAAACTGTTGCATTTTTCATAAATAAACACATTCCAGCAGTGAATATCTCTGCTTAACTCAAAAGTGACTGTTCGATCTTTGATCATGTTAATCAAAAATGTGTTCCCAGAACTTATTATAAATATAAATTTTTAAAACTTGTTTAAACAAGATAATTTGGTATTGAATTTTAATAAGCTTTTTTTGTATTGCTGTAGGCTTCAAATAAATCTTCTGCATCACCATGTCAGGAGGAACCTCAGTCTTTTGTTGTTGAAATAATACATAGAAAAATTATTAGTATTATTATGTTGTTCTATCTCACATTGCAAATGGTTACTTGTGCAAAATCATTTTCAAACATGTGATTTTTTTTACATGCTATTGAGTTTTTAGAATATTTTCTTAAACTGAATGCTCATTACACTTAGTAACATGAATGTATTGTTACACATACTCTTAAAATTAAATAATACCAAGATTACCTATCATGCATGAACTAATGTGTATGTTTCAGTGATTTGAATTATGATTTACTGATTTATTCTGAGAAATAAAACATAAACCACTTTTATGAATTGCCTTGCCTTCAAATTCTGCTGATTTTTGTTCAATACTTGAATACGAAATCACCAAAAGACTTGCAGTACTACTATGGATATCATGTTCAAAAGGAGTCCAAGAGAATAATATAATGGCATGCTAACCTTCATTATCTTGGATGATAAAGAACAATTATACATTTTAAATTGTAAGCAATTGACAGGCGTTGATAATGTTGATACTTTTCACACAGCAGAGTAACATTTTTAATTAATTAAAAGACCGGTCTTTGCTACATGCACATATGTGCGATATACAATGGCAATTGAAACCCTGAGAAAGAAATGGTATTGTTACTCGTCCACGCATCCGGTAATTGGGTTCCGTGTAGCATACTGCGTGTTAATATTACTAATTATTTATTTACAAGACAAACAAGGCAAAATTGAACGAATATGTATTTGTTTATTAAATAACAAAAGTCGAATATTGCGAAACAACTATCACCATAAATCAGCCAAATCGCTCGCAATCGAATGAATCGATCTGCTTTCCATTAACTACATGAAGGTCAGTCTGGCTGCACAGGCTCTGAGCGACTCTGTTGGTGAATATTAAAATGACATGCGAAACTTTGCTGCTTCGGAGTTAAAAGAACATTTATACATTTTGAGTTGTTTGCACTCAACATGTCTTGATTATGTTTCTATTTTAAACAAAACATGGTAACATTTTAATTCTATGAAAAGACCGGTCTTTTGTACATGCATGTACGTGCGATAAACAACGGCAATTAAACCCTGGCGAAACAACCAGCAATTAATATTCATCAAAGGGTCCGATAGTTGGGGCCCCGTTCGACATAATGCGTAATAATTGGACTAATTAATGATTGATTTTGAGATCAACAATGCAACAATTGAACGAAAAGGTACTTGTTTATTTAACATAATATAATTTGAATCCGAAAAAACGTAACCCGCTCAATAAGCGAAATCCCTCGAAATCGATATCGTGTAGCCGCATTATCACTTCTCAGGGACCAATCAATCGAGATTATCAAATCTCTCGCACCGGTTTATTTCGCGTGCTGTATCGGGATATCGTGAGGTTGCGCATCCCTTTGTTTGTATAGGTTCCTGAACATGTCTGTTCGTAATATCAGCACATCCGTAAAATCGGCCCTCTTAATATATACATAATTGTGAAAGTAAACAAATACAAAAACACACATGTGTTTTATGTCAATCTATAGTTAAATTTGTATTTTTGGACATAACAGCAAACACTTCATTTAAATCTGCAATGTTTTGACAAAATACTGGCTAGACCTTGTAGCTCCCTGTAGTAATATGTTTCATGTCCAATTGTCTAATAGTATCAGCCATTCTGATTGGTTGCTAAGATTTACAGTATTACTATGTGCATGTGCTTGTTCTAAAAAAAAATATTTAATGGAAAAAGGAAACTCTTGCTCACGTTTAGGGTATGGGTGTCCCGCTGAGACTTCCGAAATTTTGAAAAAGCATACCCATTTGTATACGATACCATGGAAAAAGTGGACCCATTTCAATACAAGAATTATGATAAACTGGACCCTTAGTTGAGCTAGAGATATATCTTAACTGTCTGGGAAAACAGTTTGGTCACTTTCCAATTCGTCTATCGTAATAGAAATCTCAATTTTAAATATGTTTTCAACTTTTAGTAAAATCCTATATTTAAGTATGACCAGAAATTAAATATATTTTCTTAATTTACTATCAAAGCCTGTGATAACGATTTCTTGATTCCACACATAATTACAATTTTCTACAAAATATATATTATTATCCAAGATGTCACAATGACAGCCGGGAATGACAGAGTATAATTCCGTGTTCACATGTAGCGTAAAGTCGGTTATTTTTTACAGTCATCTAATTCCGACACAATTTTCATATATAATTTGCAGTAACTGCACTTTTCCCGGCACTTTTAGATTATGCAACGATTTCGTCACTTAATATATGACATATGCTAATATATGATGTCACAGTATCATGATCTTGGTCGATCAAGCAACAGATAAAACAGTCAAGTTTCTGCATCTTTCCCGCTACGGAAATTTACTTTTTGATACCCATTTATATACAAGAATGACATTTATCATACCCATTTTGATACTGATACTTTCAAATCTATATGCATTTATATACAAGCAAATTTCTGATTTCAATACCCATATCTATACTTAGATGCTCAAAACCATACCCATTTCTATAATTTTAGTCGAAAAACACACCCCATAAAATCGGCACACCCCTATATACCCGTATATAAGAAGTTACCCCTGCCCCGGGCTCACGTTGTTCTTAAAATATTTTTACATTTTATTAAAAATTAAGCATATAAAACATTTGATACAGCTTCTATTGATCCATAAACAAACTTACATAATTGTGTGTTAAGTAATTAAAAATCATAGCATCACCCTGGAATAAACATGACCTACTTTCCAAAGAACACCGGAAATCATGAGAATGTCAATGATCGTCTTAATAGTCATGGATAACCATCAGATAAATAACAACTTCTAAAAATTGAAAAACACATTAACTTTCCATCACTTCTTGAAAGTTTTTCGTTAAAGGCACGATACTATGAGGGGGACTGATACTATGAGAGTAAGGTATACAGATACAAATGATGTGAGTATTGATGTGAGTATTGACTGGCAGCATCTACTTTATCCGTCAATTCTTTCAAGTTTCAATATTTCTTTTTAATTTCCCAAATATTTCTGAAAATGTTTTTCTTGGATCAGTTGTGTTTGGTTATGATCATGTAACTCATTTTGCTGCAATAAGACTAGTCAGACCACTGGGCACATAAGGTTTTTTTCAAATTGAAATTTACATAAACAAGAAAAATACCAGGAGCAAAGACTTGTCAAGAAATTTAAAAAAACAAATCATTATATACTGTAATCCTAATTCCTGTAATCATGTTAGAAACAAATGATAAATAAAACAAAACACAAATTGTCTTCTCTCACTTTCTTCTCTTCCTTTATTATTCAAGCTTTTGAAGAATCAAAAATCAAAATAAGTCCCCAGAACAAAAAATTTAAAGAGACATTATGACAAGCTGCTTTTTTATTTATGCAATAATCACCCTCAAGTCAGGCCATTATGATGAGCAGCAACTTATCATGTACCTTTAAGGAATATACAAAATGCAAACATATGTTTTAATATTGACTCAATTATGTTCCCATGGATTAGAAGGCATCAAGTATTGAACTTTTTCGACTGTCCCTACTTACCTTCGTCCTGAATTAAGCTTGTGTTTTCAATCTCTTGAACTTCTAGGTGGATTTCGCGCACAGTTGAATGACATTAATGTGTAGATGATTTTAAAGAAAGGAATTTTGGCTTCAACAAGTTTCTGCAGAATTATGGCCTTTTGAATTTTTGACTGGTATAAATATCCACAAAATTGTGTGTTTATTTCACCTTCTCTTTAGCTACAGGGTGGATCACGTTCCAACTTTCATAGGGTAATAACTTTAACAACTGTGTAGATGATGGTAAGAAAGAACGGAATCTTGGCTGCGATGAGTGTTGGCATAAACATAGTCCTTTGATGTTTTTTTCTGTAGTTCCCAAACTATGTGGGTGTTTTTTTCAAAATTTGAATCCTCTTGCGGATTTCTGTCAAACTTTCAAATAAAACCAAATCTGGATGACCTCAAATTAACGTGTAGACAAGTAATACCTATTGGCGGCAATTAGCTTTGCCTGAAATATATTGCCCTTTGTCTTGTTCGTGTCAACTGTAACTGTGGACTTGTCTGTGGCCAAATATTTGTTGTTAATGATGCATTTCTAGTTAATATTGAAAATAATAAAATAAAATGGTATTGTAAGATAAAATTAACACACCTCAGTATCCAGCTGTTATACCTAAATATAACTGGGGTCACTGCAGCATGCAGTATCAAAGTCACGAGACATATAACTGGGGTCACTGCAGCATGCAGTATCAAAGTCACGAGACATATAACTGGGGTCACTGCAGCATGCAGTATCAAAGTCACGAGACATATAACTGGGGTCACTCCAGCAGTATCAAAGTCACGAGACATATAACTGGGGTCACTGCAGCATGCAGTATCAAAGTCACGAGACATATAACTGGGGTCACTGCAGCATGCAGTATCAAAGTCACGAGACATATAACTGGGGTCACTGCAGCATGCAGTATCAAAGTCACGAGACATATAACTGGGGTCACTGCAGCAGTATCAAAGTCACGAGACATATAACTGGGGTCACTGCAGCATGCAGTATCAAAGTCACGAGACATATAACTGGGGTCACTGCAGCATGCAGTATCAAAGTCACGAGACATATAACTGGGGTCACTGCAGCAGTATCAAAGTCACGAGACATATAACTGGGGTCACTGCAGCAGTATCAAAGTCACGAGACATATAACTGGGGTCACTGCAGCAGTATCAAAGTCACGAGACATAATATAACTGAGGTCACTGCAGCAGTATCAAAGTCACGAGACATATAACTGAGGTCACTGCAGCAGTATCAAAGTCACGAGACATATAACTGGGGTCACTGCAGCATGCAGTATCAAAGTCACGAGACATATAACTGGGGTCACTGCAGCAGTATCAAAGTCACGAGACATATAACTGGGGTCACTGCAGCAGTATCAAAGTCATGAGACATATAACTGAGGTCACTGCAGCAGTATCAAAGTCACGAGACATATAACTGGGGTCACTGGAGCATGCAGTATCAAAGTCACGAGACATATAACTGGGGTCACTGCAGCAGTATCAAAGTCACGAGACATATAACTGGGGTCACTGCAGCAGTATCAAAGTCACGAGACATATAACTGAGGTCACTGCAGCAGTATCAAAGTCACGAGACATATAACTGGGGTCACTGCAGCAGTATCAAAGTCACGAGACATATAACTGGGGTCACTGCAGCAGTATCAAAGTCACGAGACATATAACTGGGGTCACTGCAGCAGTATCAAAGTCACGAGACATATAACTGGGGTCACTGCAGCAGTATCAAAGTCACGAGACATATAACTGGGGTCACTGCAGCATGCAGTATCAAAGTCACGAGACATAATCATGTTGAGAAAAGGCTTACTAATTAGTATGTTACTAACATACTGTGTGGTTGGTTGACTCATTGTGTAAATTTTACCTTAAAAACTTCTGTAAAACAGATTAGAAAAATTAAAAAAATGTATAATATCCTTTTAAAGTCATGAATTTTTTTTTTTAATATCTGCCTGAAATAAGATTGCTCGTAAATTTTGCAGAGTGCCAAACTTCCTGGTTCTATGATTTTAACACATTTTTTTAGCCAGATTCAAAAGTGTTAAAGTTTCATTTCAGCTTTTTATAACCACATGGGAAAAAACTAACATATCATTTGATGTCTAGATTTACAACAGTAAGTTCGGAATAATGAGCTGTTCTAACTGTAAATGACCTATCACTGGTCAGAGCCTCCAGAATACTTGGGAACAATACATACTAATTATGCCCCCCTTCGAAGAAGAGGGGGTATATTGCTTTGCTCATGTCGGTCTGTCTGTCGGTCCGTCCACCATGTGGTTGTTAGACGATAACTTAAGAACGCTTTGGCCTAGGATCATGAAACTTCATAGGTACATTGATCATGACTCGCAGATGACCCCTATTGATTTTGAGGTCACTAGGTCAAAGGTCAAGGTCACGGTGACCCGTAATAGAAAAAATGGTTTTTGAATGATAACTCAAGAACGCATACGCCTAGGATCATGAAACTTTATGGGTAGATTGATCATGACTTGCAGATGACCCCTATTGATTTTGAGGTCACTAGGTTAAAGGTCAAGGTCACGGTGACCCGAAATAGTAAAATGGTTTCCGGATGATAACTCAAGAACGCATGCGCCTAGGATCATGAAACTTCATGGGTAGATTGATCATAACTCGCAGATGACCCCTATTGATTTTGAGGTCACTAGGTCAAAGGTCAAGGTCACGGTGACCCGAAATACTAAAATGGTTTTCGGATGATAACTCGAGAACACATACGCCTAGGATCATGAAACTTCATAGGTAGATTGATCATGACTTGCAGATGACCCCTATTGATTTTGAGGTCACAAGGTCAAAGGTCAAGGTCACGGTGACCCGAAATAGTAAAATGATTTTCGGATGATAACTCAAGAACGCTTTTGACTAGGATCATGACACTTCATAGGTACATTGATCGTGACTCGCAGATGACCCCTATTGATTTTCAGGACACTAGGTCAAAGGTCAAGGTCTGAGTGACAAAAATCGTATTTTCACAATGGCTGCCACTACAACGGACAGCCCATATGGGGGGCATGCATGTTTTACAAACAGCCCTTGTTTTTCATTGGTATTCCATTATTATGCCCCCCTTCGAAGAAGAGGGGGTATATTGCTTTGCTCATGTCGGTCGGTCGGTCCGTCCACCAGGTGGTTTCCGGATGATAACTCAAGAACGCATACGCCTAGGATCATGAAACTTCATAGGTAGATTAATCATGACTCGCCGATGACCCCTATTGATTTTGAGGTCACTAGGTCAAAGGTCAAGGTCACGGTGACCCGAAATAGTAAAATGGTTTCCAGATGATAACTCAAGAACGAATACGCCTAGGATCATGAAACTTCATGGGTAGATTGATCATGACTTGCAGATGACCCCTATTGATTTTGAGGTCACTAGGTCAAAGGTCAAGGTCACGGTGACCCGAAATAGTAAAATGGTTTCCGGATGATAACTCAAGAATGCATACGCCTAGGATCATGAAACTTCATGGGTAGATTGATCATGACTCGCAGATGACCCCTATTGTTTTTGAGGTCACTAGGTCAAAGGTCGAGGTCACGGTGACCCGAAATAGTAAAATGGTTTCCGGATGATAACTGAAGAATGCATACGCCTAGGATCATGAAACTTCATGGGTAGATTGATCAAGACTCGCAGATGACCCCTATTGATTTTGAGGTCACTAGGTCAAAGGTCCAGGTCACGGTGACCCGAAATAGTAAAATGGTTTTCGGAATATAACTCAAGAACGCTTTTGCCTAGGATCATGAAACTTCATAGGTAGATTGATCATGACTCGCAGATGACCCCTATTGATTTTGAGGTCACAAGGTCAAGGTCACGATTACCCGAAATAGTAAAATGATTTTTGGATGATAACTCAAGAACGCTTTTGCCTAGGATCATGACACTTCATAGGTACATTGATCGTGACTCGCAGATGACCCGTATTGATTTTCAGTTCACTAGGTTAAAGGTCAAGTTCACAGTGACAAAAAACGTATTCACACAATGTCTGCCACTACAACGGACAGCCCATATGGGGGGCATGCATGTTTTACAAACAGCCCTTGTTTGCAGTGTATTTTCTTATACATTTCAAGTTATACAAAAAAAAATCAATAAACATACATTCATATTTGCTTGCTAATTAATTGGTGTTAAATTCATTATGTAATTGCTATTATAAAGGTTAATGACTTTTCAATTAAGCATAAGATCTTAAGTATGTAAGCTATCATGATTATAAATAACATAATCACTGTTGGACCATTAAATGATACACTTTAGCCTTGAATGTTTATCAGCTGTCAAATCTATTGTGAAATACAAGGCACATGCAGTACTACACAAGGCAGAACATTTTTAAAATGCAGGCCATTTTAGCATTTTGACTGCGGGCAAAAATTGCTGAAAGTACTTTTTCAGGGCAATGTGCTTTTGACTTTTTCGTTAAATTTGATTAAATTCATGTCATTTTTGGGGTTTATGAGCAATTTTTAACCAGGTCTTCGTTATAGATTGGCGAATGTCGGCGGGCAGGCGGAAAAAGCTTGTCCGGGCAATAACTTTGTCGTTCATTGTGAGATTTTAAAATCATTTGGCTCATTTGTTCACCATCATTAGACGGTGTGTCGGGCGAAAAAATTATGTCAATATCTCCATGGTCAAGGTCACACTTTGAGTTCAAAGGTCAAAAATAGCCATAAATGAGCTTGTCCGGGCCATAACCATGTCATTCATTGTGAGATGTTAAAATCATTTGGCACATTTGTTTACCATCATTGGACGGTGTGTCCTGCAAAGAATTACGTCGATATCTCCAAGGTCAAGGTCGCCATGACTAAAAATAGATTGAATTTGAAACAAGGGGGGTCACTATTAACAATATGTAACAATGCACATTTTGAGTTGTCTCCCTTTATCAGACTTTTTTTTCAAATTGAAATCAAGGTCACCATGAGTAAAACTTGATTGAATTTGACACAAGGGGTGTAACAATGCACATTTTGAATTGTCTCCCTTTATCGACCTTTTTTTTTCAAATTGAAAACCTGGTTTTGTGACAATTTTTTCCATTTTTGTTGATATTTTGAACAAAAATGTTGGGGTGTTATTAATCCTACAATGAAAATCAGAATATTTCAATTCATGAATGAGCAACACAAATACAGTGTTAATAACTGAAAACCATTTAAAATGCAATCAATGACTTCTTTATTTGTTATTTATGATTGTACTACACATTAAAAATTATAAAAAATGTCTTTATACAAAAAAAAGAATACTGGTAAAATTAAAAATTGCAAAAATGTGAACAACTTAACCAAACATTTTGTTAATCAGATTTAGCCTTCATCTTTACAGACCAATTTAGCCTGCAGTTTAGTTGTTTACCTCCCAGTAGATAGTATATAGGATAGTTGGTATTAAGTTGCTTGATTTAAATAGGGCTAGGCTGCTGTTGTTCTGTTTAAAGAGATGGACGAGAAGAAACCATTACTTGGATCAAGGTTGGGACATTAATTTAAACTTTGTTATACTTAAAAAAACATATTTACATGTACAGGTAACAAACTTATGGATAAGACTCTTAACAATAATCTTCAAATGGAAACTGAAAGTAACTTTTGTGTTAAGGAAAATTAATTGCCTGCTTGGTTTTGATACAGTTTTCTATCATCAGGTTTTCTCAATTTTGGGCTATACATGATATATTTTTTATACCAGGGTACCGAAATTTACCTATGTTCACTAGTTTGTGCATTATTTAATTTTGTGTCTGATTTTAAGGAGAGCAATCATCAATAAATAACTTCCTTGTTATGATATTAGCTTTTTGTTGAACTGGATGGTGATACACAAGACGCAATTGTTTAATTGCTAAATATTTTTGTTCAGTTAAACTATTTTATTTTCAATGCATTTTAAGGTATTTAATTAAACATCAAAAGTATTTCCAACAAGTAAAGAAGCCTTATACCCATGTTAAAAACGTTGTTGCATCCTTTATTTGCGAATATTATCAAAAGTAGCAAAAAATAAACAAAGTTTAGCCTGAAATAACAAAAAACATTTAGGATTGGCAACAACAATGAGAGAAAATTAAGTCAGTTGAAACAGACAACTTTTTTAGGTCTAATACACCATATGATAACCCCGCTGAAAGATACCATGTTGTTCAACACTTAAATTTCTGTGATTTCTGAATTGGAAGATGTATAGCCCGCGAACATGAGCATGACCTTGATGCATGTATGAAAATATCATTCTGATGAAAAGAGGTTTTGTACAGGAATCTGTTTTAATGGAAAAATAAAATCTTGGCAATGTTCTGTAATCTGTCTTATGAACCTTGTGTACAGAAAAATCTGAGTTTACTTTACTTTATTATTATTTTATTCTTGACAGAGTTCAAACATATAAAGACTCTGTAGATTATGAGATAAATCATGTAAATTTCTTTTTTCAGACCAGGCATGAATCAAGTGTACCCTAGCTCGCCACCATACCCTGCTGGGGGCCCCTCGTACCAAGGGGGACCTCCTGCAGGATCCTACCAAGGGGGGCCCCCTCCACAGGGGCAATATCCCTTAGGCTCCCCTCAGGGACAATATCAAGGTGTCCTCCCACAAGGGCAGTATCCGGGCCAGTACCAAGGGGGGCCCCCACAGGGACAATATCCATCTGGCCCAACTGGGAAATTTCCGGTGGACCCACCACAGGGGCAAGGTATGTGATTAAAAAGTGCAACAGACTTGAGTATTGAATCCTGGACTTTCGTTCCCACAGACAATTGTTCCTATGCTTATTTTGACTTGGCGGATTGTTCCTATGTTGTTTTGAAAACTGGGACATTTGTTCTTACGTTATTTTGACAAACAAGACCATCATTCCTACCTCATTTTGACAGCCTGGACATTGATTCCTACGTTATATTGACACCCCGGACATTGATTCCTATATTATTGCTATCCTGGATATTTGTTCCCAAGGTACATTAATTGGATATACAATGATGATAGTTAGGCATTTGTTACATTTTGTATAGAAATTAAAATACATTTGCAGTTACATTCATATCAGTTTGTATTAAATGTAAGTTTCTTTTCAAAACATGATTATTTCAGCAATAGGCATGTTTCCTGATTTTGAAGATTCATTGTCATGAATTTCCTATGTAACAAAGGTACTTTTCCCACGTGGATGGAACTTATTAACTTGGATATCTTGGGAAATCACTGACCCTATAGTATTCATACACTTCTAGCGGCGCCAGGTGATGTTCAGGTCCAGTGGCAAGGGCCTACACCGGACACAGACATGGAGGACAATCCCAATGCGGGGCCCACTGCACCATCTGCACCGCCTCTGGAGAAGATGGACTCAGTGGTGGGGTACTCCAATATTGGGTTTGATGGTGCAATGTTGCAGCCTCCTAGCTATGAGGAGAGTGTGAGAGAACCGCCTAGGAGGGAGCAATTACATGAGTATGAAAAAAACACCCCGTAGTTGGAAATTGCACTTCTTGTGCTATAAGTTTATTGTTTCTTCATTTTTAGCTCAGCTGTTTTCTGAGAAAAGTCGAGTTATTGTCATAGCCAGCTCGTCATGTCTTCCACCATCCGCAACGTACGTGCTAAAACCTTGACATTTTGCTCTAAAATCAAAGTGCTTCAACCCAAAACTTTGAAACTTCATATGTAGATGCACCTTGATGAGCTCTACATGCCACACCCCTTTTTTGGGTCACTAGGTCAAAGTCACTGTGACCTCTAAAAAAAAAATTGTATGCCCCCCTTCGAAGAAGAGGGGGTATATTGCTTTGCTCATGTCGGTCTGTCTGTCTGTCGGTCGGTCGGTCTGCCCACCAGGTGGTTGTCAGATGATAACTCAAGAATGCATACGCCTAGGATCATGAAACTTCATAGGTACATTGATCATGACTCGCAGATGACCCCTATTGATTTTGAGGTCACTAGGTCAAAGGTCAAGGTCACGGTGACTCTAAATAGTAAAATGGTTTTTGAATGATAACTCGAGAATGCATACGCGGCAAACAGGGCACACTCTGAACAATATTACTGAAGCAACTGGTCTGTAATCCTAAATCTATAATTATCAGTCCAATGAAACATCATCTTTTTAGTAAAATACAGTGGATCAGTAAAAAATATCAGAATATGAGATTTTTTGTATATTTTGTATATTAAATATTGTGTTTATGTTTAATTTTGTTGATTAATATAAATATAAGCAGGACAGGGGAGGTAATACACTATTATATCTTTCTTATATACAGGGGAAACAAATGCAATAAGTTTTAAAAAAAATTACAGCATTTTCCTCCCTTGTAATTTATTTAAATTTTACCAAATGTAAGGCTAACTGCATTTTTGTAATGCATTGTATCAATAAACATCGTGCAAAAATGAAATTAAGGTTGCACCACCACCACCACCACCACCACCACCACCACCACCACCACCACCACCACCACCACCACCACCACCACCACCACCACCACCACCACCACCACCACCACCACCACCACCACCACCACCACCACCACCACCACCACCACCACCACCACCACCACCACCACCACCACCACCACCACCACCACCACCACCGTTGTTCACAGTGACAAAAAACGTATTCAGACAATGGCTGCTACTACAACTTATAGCCCATATGGGATGCATGCATGTTTTACAAACAGCCCTTGTTTTTTTTGACAAGCTGTCATTTATTCAAAACTGCACCTGCAGCCGAGCGTTGGCACCTGTGATGTGGTGCTCTTTTTTAAGAATTAAAATGCATTTTTAATAATAATAATTACAGAAAATGTATGGTGCCCATACCACAGAGTTTAATGTGCTTGTACCACACTTTCACAAAGGGTCTTTCTCTGCTCTTTTTGTTAGTTTGCCACGGATTGATGAACACGAGGCTCGCCAGGCATTGCTTCAGCACGTTGCGGAAAATTGCTGTTATGGGAAAGGGGCTGCCACTGAACTGACCTTAACTGACCTCATAGCTTCAAGCGCCTTTCATGTAAGTATTTGCTGCGATTGCTTTTTCATCGATCCACAAAGGTAGGAAAAGATTTAGAGAGCTATATATTAAGAGGGAAATATATGTAAAGGGTAAAATAGTTAGAGGGCAACAGATTATGAGGGCAATAGATTTAGAGGGCAAAATATTGAGAGGGCAATATATTTAGATGGCAATAGATATAGAGGGCACTAGATAGATGTTGAGCCATGCTCCATTTTGCTTCTCCTCTGAAGGACTTCCCCTCCATGCACAAACAGTAGGCACCTTTTGAAATTCAATTTAGTTGTGCAAATATTTGATGAAATACTGAAATACTGAACTTTAAAACCTTAATCACATGTGCTATGAGACTTAGTCTTTCCATGGATCAGAAGGAAATGTCAGAAGGAAATAATGTATTCCCATTATTAAACATTTGTCTGTCATATTATCTGTACAATTATATGTTTTTAATCTTGCCAGCACTGCAGTTTCATAATTTTCTGTAAAATCATTTATAGTTTTTCACATGAAATTTCAAGGTTTTTAATTAAAAACTTTTGTTGTGGAGATGTAAACTTGTGGATTGTTTATTTTGGGAAAAGACAAGGAGTTAGCGTCGGTCATTTTTCCCTGTGTTTGTGTTGAATTTGTTGATCTGTCAACCCATGAAATTTACGAAAATTAATGTCCTGCAAATAATAATGATTTAACTTTGTCAGTTAATTTAGGCAGATAATTTCAAGGTCAATATCATGCTTACAGGTCAAAGGAAGTTAAACAGCTTGTTATTGACCTTTCGTATCCCTACAACTTAAGTACCAAGCAAAAATAATACATGATTCTTATTTCATTGCAAAATATTTTTTAGACCTTAATGTGAATCAAATTAGATTTGTGTCGCAATAATTTAATCAACCAACAAACAACAATTTGTGAATATTATAAATGGCTTTTTAAACTGTTCAAATCAAATAAACAGTGTTTTCTGAATATATAAAAAAACAACAACAAATAATAAACACAAGTTTTTAGCTTGGTATAAAACAAATGCAATATTCTCATTATTAATTGGCTGAACCCAAAAGTTTGGCCATCATAGTAAACTGGCTACCTGGACAGTAAGCATTCTACAGGCACAAATTGCATATTTCTGAGTCCAGTGATATGCAGTTTGGGTCTGTAGAATGCTTACAGTCCAGCCAATTTACTATGGGCCCAAACTGCATATACTGCATATTACTGGACTCAGACTGTTGGGCAGTTTACTTTACCATGGTTAATGTTGATACTTGCAGTGGCCTAACTGTGGTTACCATTTTGTCTGTTTGTTTGTTTCAGTATACATTGGAGACATTTGGGGAAGCGCGATCCACAGCCTGGGCCTATGAACCGTATAAGGGTAAGTATTTGAAATGCTAGATTAGCCAGTTCCCGACCAGCTTGCTGAGTTGGTTGAGAGCTGGACTTAAAATCCAAGAATTACTTGGGTAATTCCTGGTGCAAAAATTGTTTTTCAATAAGAGTACAATTATTTCATGTGACAAATTATGTATCAATAATATCACTATTATTTCTCATGATTTTTTGTCACCATAAGATTACTTTTATATCAGGTAAGAAAAAGTATGTCAACAGGATCACTAGTATTTCGTTTAGATTTGTGTATCAGTAAGATTCCTGATATTTGACATGACATGTTTGTATAATCAAGCTCCCTGTTCTCACAGGTCAGGTGATTGATGGCCCCCACAACGGCCCAGCCCCCGGACCCTGGGACATACAGGCCACGCCCCCAGCGATGTTCCAGAACCAGAAAACATTCATTGAAGTCCCCCACACAGCTTCTGTCAAAGTAAGCCTACATTTGCAGTAATATTCTTAACATTTTTAGTTCCCTGCCGGTGAAACCGGAGGGGACTAATGGTTTGCGCTCTGTGTGTCTGTCAGCCAGTCCGTTATTCTGTCACACTTTTCTGGATCCTGCGATAATTTTAAAAGTTCTTCATATTTTTCATGAAACATGGACAGATGGCAATAGGGAGATTATGCACGTCATTTCATTTTGTTCCTATGTCAAGAATTCTGGTTGATATGGCAACAAATAGACTAGAAATATTGCTGGAAATATTGGAGTTTCACCGGTAGGGGACTTATATTGCTTGGCAATAGTCTTGTATTGAATGGGTCAAGTACGATTCAAGTTCAGAATGTTCTGTGATGAGATCTTAAATCGGGTCTTCTAAACTTGTGCTATAATGATCAACTATTGTATTTAATCCTATTTCTTAAGTCATATTCATCAAATGAAAATACATCATACAAAATTAGCTGCATAATTTTGACATTTCTAGCAGACTTTTTAATGATCAGTATTTTTAGATACTTTGTCTATCAATGTAATATCATACAACATGAAGTATACAAAAACCAGCACTGAACTTGGAAACATAGGTTGTTTTTTTTATCCCCTGCCATAGGCGGAGGGATATTGTTTTGGCGTTGTTCGTCCATCCGTCTGTCCATCTTTCCGTCCATCCGTCTTTCCGTCCGTCCGTCCGGAGCCATATCTTGGAAGTGCTTTGGCGGATTTCATTGAAACTTGGTATGAGTATATATATGGATAAGAGGATGATGCAAGCCAAATGTCATTGTACAACATCTGTTAATAACGGAGTTATGAAAAAATCTTGAAAAAAATGCTTTTTTGAGTGTCAAATATAACACTTTTGTGTCCAGAAGCATATTGGCGGGGGATATCAATTCAACGAATTTGCTTGTTTGGACATATTTTCACGCTGTTTACTAGTCTACAAAATAAGTATTTATGTAATAAAGAAGAGAGATGAGTCTTGAATATAAGAATTGGTTAAACAAAATGTTGGTCGTACTCGGGACAAAAGTGTGCCCTTCATATTAAAGACAGAAAATCAGCTGATGCGCCTATAAAGATTTTCTCGAACTTTTGAAAGTTTGTTTTCATTGAAGGCTGATGTAAAAGCTGTAACATACTTTTTCAAGATTTGTATTTAAACAATGTTTTTACTTACTGGATATAAGCACGTGTTAATCCTGTACTGGTGGAGCAAATATTGAAAAAAACAGTGTAGCATATACCATAGCCTTAGAAAATTGGTATTTTGTTGGAGGTAAGATAGACAAACTTATCACGTTGAATAATAACTGTTCAATTGTTTCCAGCCATGTCACAACTGTTTAGCCATGGGAAGGATTCGCTGTCACAGATGTTTTGGGCGGGGCAGGGTAAGAAAAATACAATATCTGTCCGTAACCCATTTATGCCTAGTGGACTCTCCCATCCTTCTAAATTGGACCAATTTATTTCCAAAATTAGGGACATCTAGTATATTTATTTCTATATTTTGAATATTTCTTACTAAAATTCCTTTGAGCAAACAGCGCAGACCCAGATGAGACATCACATCATGGGGCGTCTCATCTGGGTCTACGCTGTTTGCCAAGGCCTTTTTTCTAGACGCTAGGCATAAATGGGTTATTAATTGGAAATGTTTGTTAAGTGAAACTGCCTTCTTGTTGCAAGTATAAATCTTTGAAAAAAGAACAAGTACAGCTAACTAATGTAATTTATAAAGCCAGTGAGGGAAATCCTAATCAATTTTGATTTTGAAGCCACATGATAAATCCTATGGATCCCACTGCCTTAGATAAACTGCTCTAACCCTAATTGCACTGTACACATAAGCATGTCTTGGATTAAACTGCTCTAACCCTCATTGCACTGTACACATAAGCATGTCTTGGATTAAACTTTTTGTGATGTTACAACCGCGTAGTATTAAGGTTACTTTAATTCGTTTTTTAGGCTCAACCTAAATGGAAGTTGCACTATCATGGCTTACCAAATACTTAGTCAGGACAAACTAAAAAAGCAATTTGTTAGTCTGATGGGACATGTTTATTATTCCATTCACACCTGCATAGAGCTGAATGCATTTCTGAGTTATCAATCAAATACATTGGGCCATACTTTGTGAAAAGGGGGTTTAATGCATGTGCGTAAAGTTTTGTCCCAGATTAGCCTGTGCAGTCCGACAAAACTTAATATTTGCTGATAAGAGACTTTCTTCAAACGAAAAATACAATAAAAGCAGAAAGTTTCGTCCCTGATTAGCCTCCATTTCGGACGACACTTTACGCACAAGCATTAAACCCCCTTTTCACAGAGCGAGGCTCATTTTGCATAGAATTATGTTTGGTGGACAAGGGCTTTGACCAGTTTGTGTATTGTGTTTGCCAGGTGCGCTGTACCTGGTGTAATGGTAACGGTCACAAGACTGAGTACCGCAACGGGGAGTATGAGAGGGAGCGCTGTCACTGGTGTCATGGCCATGGAAGAAGAAGGTTGCACATTGTGTTGTTTCCTTAAAATCTGGAGTTTGATTTTTTTTTTAATTTTTCTGCCAGTAAAAAGATAATGTCTTTGAACAAAGTATTATATTGTTTTTTTAAACCAATTGCAACAAAGTACAGCATGATTTACTGAATTCACCGTGGACATCTGTCTGTGTTTTGTCTATCTGTAGACATCCACATTTCTGTGATGTGATGACAGACTATTTTTAAATCAACAATACATTGTGGATTGTTATACATACATTATTGGAAAGATGCTATGAAATAATAATTGTTTCTTGTTATTTCATCCAAATTACCTGTGTCGTAACAGAGGTATGACCCTCTGAATTTTGGAAATTGTTTATTTTTTTCTGTGGACCACAATGTTTAAAACTGGGTAGGCAAGCTCATCTGTTAGATTGCTTTACTACAATTCTAAGGATCATGGGTGCGATTAACAGCCAGGCCACTTAACTTGTATTGATTGGTCATTAATTTATTTCTATGGCCATTCCCCACCTATCTCCGATTCAAGTACAGAAATACCGGCTACTTATAAGTGCATGTGGTATTGGTAAACCCTCTGACCCAGGTAAAGTGTTAGTAGCACTGATATGCTGAGGAAAACTGCAAAAAGTTATAAAAAAAATGAATGCTTATTTTCATTTGCTACTCACATAATTCTGCCATTTGTTTCAGGTGTGACACATGCCATGGTTACGGCATGGTCACATGTTCAGGATGCCAAGGTCACTGTAACCTCAAGTGTTACATCCGCCTCACCATTATATGGTAGGTTTTGGTTCTGTATTTTGATGTAGGTAATAATGTACACTAAGGCACTGCATCTGGGCAGCATCAATGTGTATGCTGTCTTTTTTTCTTTATAATATTCGTTATATTTTGTTGACCAAACTTAGGAATATTCCCATGAAGGTCTTTTATCAGATTGTTTATTTGGACAAATAAAAAAAGCAGCATGTTCCCTTGAGAAGATGATGTCCATGGACAAGCAAACAGTTTTTATATATCA
Organism: Dreissena polymorpha; assembly: GCF_020536995.1. Taxonomy (NCBI): domain Eukaryota; kingdom Metazoa; phylum Mollusca; class Bivalvia; order Myida; family Dreissenidae; genus Dreissena; species Dreissena polymorpha. The sequence goes on along the minus strand of NC_068359.1, from coordinate 26,310,859 downwards.
GGGGAATAACAACTCTTCTTTTATAGCTATAGTTCAAAACAAATAAACAAATCTCTATGCGAGCAAATTTAATGTTTTGTGTTGCTATTTGTAGGACTAACCACCTTCAAGATCACATCGTTGAGCGTACCATGCTGCCAGACCATCTGATTCGTACAGTCAGCGGCCAAGTGGCGTTTTCAGAGACGCAACCAAGAGTAAATGCACACTTTTGTTTAATTTTATCTTTAAGAGAAGTCTGGGCGACATTCTACTGGCACCCTCTACATGACATCTCTTCCTGGAAAACTGTCTTCATAAACAGGGATTTAATTAATGAATTATTATTTACCTTTCTTAATTCATTGCTCAATTTAGAATTGATTTTAAACTTTATTTATCTTATATCAGGTTGTAAAGGCCCTATGACCATCATGCCAAACATGATTCGTATAGCTTATTTAATGTAATGGTATTATTATTTGTATGTATGCCTATTGAGTGATTTATAGTTATGAACTAGTAATATATTTAAAAAAATAATTTGCAAATATTTCAATACGGATGAAAAATTATGAGCTTGGTTGGGGATTAGACTAGGCTGCTTAACCAGTTTCCACTTATATACGTATTTTGACACATTTGTACTATAGTGGGGGACGTTTTGTTTTTGCCCTGTCTGTTGGTTTGTTGGTTGGTTGGTTGGTTTGTGTGTTTGTTTGCCCAAACTTTAACATTTGCCATAAATTTTGCAATATTAAAGATAGCAACTTCATATTTGGCATGCATGTGAATCTCATGGAGCTGCACATTTTAAGTGGTAAAAAGTCAAGGTCAATTTCATCCTTCAAGGTCAAAGGTCAAATATATGGGTCAAAATTGCTCATTTAATGTACACTTTTGCAATATTGAAGATAGCAACTTGATATTTGGCATGCATGTGTATCTCATGGAGCTACACATTTTGAGTGGTGAAAGGGCAAGGTCATCCTTCAAGGTCAAAGGTCAAATATATGGGGACATAGTGTTTCACAAACACATCGCTTGTTACTAAATTCAAGTTTTTAAGGCTTCATTTCCAACCCTTACATCTTACATACTGATGAGCAGCAAACAGCATAAAACCTGAACAGACTGCGAGTAAAAATGTGAGTTACTCACAGGCTGTTCTGGTTTTATGCTGTTTGCACATAGCCATTTTAACTGAGTGGGAAAGGGTTAAATGACACTTAGTACAAATTGTTATTTTGAACTAATTGTGTTTGTCATCTCAAGGACACTGGAAGTGAAATGAATTGGTTATTTATACCCACATGGTGATTTTACCACAACAATCTGAGAGTTATACATAGCTGTAAAGCATCTTGAGATACGTTTGAAATTTACTTTGAAGTGACTAAACCAAGTACATTGGGAGTTTGATACTGGTCAACAATGTTCTTTCAGTTAGTTCTATTTAATACCAGTAGTATCTTGTTTTTATTTATTTGCCAAAAAATATTTTGCAATGTTTTCAATATGTGACTTAGAAGCTTAAAATAATCATTAAAACATAAATTTATATTTGCAGTGCTCTATGTATAATTTGGGCTGTGTTCTATGTATTTGTCTGCAGCGCTCAATATATTATTTCTGCAGTGCTCTATGTATTATTTCTGCAGTGCTCTATGTATTATTTCTGCAGTGCTCTATGTATTATTTCTGCAGTGCTCTATGTGTTATTTCTGCAGTGCTCTATGTATTATTTCTGTAGTGCTCTATGCATTCTTTTCCCACTGTTGTATGTCTGTTCAAGGTGTGGCCAGTGAATCATTTCCCAGACGGTGAGATAAACAACGCTTCCAACAGACTGGTGGCCCAACACGCCTCTGCCTTTCCCTCTGAGAGGATTCTCATGCAGGTACTGTACAGGTGGCAGATGGGACTTTGTAACAGGGGGTCCAAAACTTATAGAAATATGACAAATATTTTGACTTTGGTTTTGTAACTTTGCTTTGTTAATATGTTGAATGAAATGAAAAAACAATAACATGTGAATTTGTTCTTTTGAAGCTCCTGTCCACTGTAAATAATTCAGAGCATATAAAAATGACATTGGTTCTAATGAAAGAAAACATTGTTTGTATGAAATGAATTTAATTGTGTTCAAAAGTGCTTGGTTCAAATGGAATACTGTTAAACCATTATTATTCGTCAGACATTAATTGTCGTCTTTTTTGTCCTTCGACCGATGGACGAATTCAAGATCCTAACGAATAATCTTGTCCCATATTTGAAACAAAGACTGAATTACCGTAGGCATGAGGCATTTAAATCCAGCATTATCCACGCATATACACAGGGCTCGAAATTAACACTCGCACACTCGTGAAATACGAGAAAAAAAGATTGCAAGGTAAGTTTTAAGCCACTAGTATTTTTTGCAAGTAAAGAAATAGTGACAAAAAAAACACAAGTTATATTGCTAAATGCGTTAGTCGGCGTGAACGCTAAGCCGTAGGTAAATTTTTTGAACGTCCGAATACCCAGATGGTATTGATACAAAGAACATGAAACAGTCGACTATTCACACTCAAGTTAAATCTGGTTTTGACACAAAGGGGTGTACATTATATAGTGTACTGACAACTGACATTTCCTGTAAAACGCGAATGCAATAAGGCTGTATCGAATGCATCGACTTCGTTTAGGTATAATAGTGTTGATTAGCGCAAATTGTTAACACCTTTATTACTTATTGTGTGTATTGTGTTTTTCAGGGGTGTTGCAGATTATACAGCCAACACGCGGTGAATCCGGATTAAAGACAATACTATTATACTCAATTAAAATATGACGATGTGTGATCAACACCTGACTGAAATATCTTCTGCGGTTTTATTACAAATTAATAAAGAACATATTAATTTGTGTTTGGTTGTCCGTGATTGTAATGGAAAAAGACTAATTGGCAATTGGCTTCGTTGTTTAAAACACTCGTTAACGCTTATTCAGTCCCACTTATCCTCTAATCATAACAAAGAACGTGTCAATGACATAAAATAATAAGGGACAGTTACTATCACCTGAAATAACAGACTTGTTAATTGGCATATGCCAAACAAGGCCCACCTCCTGCAAGTGACTACCAAGTGTCACCCAGCTTTCCCCAGCACGTTTTTTTCGCAACCGCGTATTACAAACATTACAAACAAATCGGGCGCTTTTTTTTTCAAAACCAAAAATTGACGAATTTAAGTGCTGACGAAATAGTCATTTTTTTTAAAAGGACGAAATTTTGTGCTGACGAAAATAAATGGTTTCACAGTAGTTACTTTACTATACTCATGATTCAAACATAGTGTGCTTTCTTCATACTTCACACCCTTCCAGAATCATCACATGCTATAACCTGTTTATAAACTATATGATTAAGACCAATGTGGGAATTTGTTGTTACATTGATCAGATTTCCTATAGAAAATTTTGTAAGTAAAGTTTGAAATGTAAAATTATTTGTGGACTATTAAGCTGGCCACCATTTCAACACTTTACAGTATACACTTATTTCATGGATGCGCGGTGAACAGTCAAAACTGTTTCCCAAGGTATCCGGGATGACTTTGGTACTGTTGCCCGAGGCCGATAGGCCGAGGGCAACAGTTCCAAATGTCAGCCCTGATACCGTGGGACAACAGTTTTGACTGTTCACCAAGCATCCATGAAATAAGTGTTTTATTACCAGATCAAATTTCCAACATAGAAATAACAGCAAACTTAATTTTTATTTACACACAACAGTAATCGATAAAATAAATAATTTTGACTGTCTAACTGTAAAATGACGTCAGTATTTGACGAAATGACGTCATTATTCCAGCGGGCAACAGTTCAAACTGTTGACCGGTCAACAGTTCGATATTCACCGGTAACAGTTTAAAACATTGCAAATTTCTTTTTGGACGAGGAAATAGCAAAAAATAATTATTTATCATTTATATAAGACATCAGGTAATAATTTTATATGTTCCCATTTCATTTTAGCGCCATCAAGTGAGGATCATCCCTGTGACGCAGGCCTTGTACAAGTGGAAGGGGGCAGACAGCGATTTCTTTGTGTACGGGTTCGAGAAGAAAGTCTACGCCCCAAATTACCCGCAACAGTGCTGCTGCGGCTGCTCCATTCTCTAAACATTCCAAACAGTTTGTTGTGGTTTACTGGCAGTCAGAGTGTGGTTGATTACTAGAAATGTCCTGTAGCCATGTTTGTCCCAACTATGGAAAATGTGCCCTAAAAGGGACTATCACATGACTGAAATTGTGGAATATTTTGACATGTCTCTTTAAAAAACATGTGAACACCTGCTGCAGGTGGGCATGCGGCGTCAAGGAAAATGGCTGTGTCCACTAAAATAAAAAGATGTCAATATGTAAGAAAATTTTAGTTGCATCATCTTGAAACTTTGTGATAATGTTTGTAGGCATTATATCTTGGGCAATTAGATAACCAGCCAGATCAAATGAAGCACTTTAGCTTTATGGTCCTTGAATATAAAAATTATCAAAATTAATTTGTCCGCTCTTTTACTCAAATAGTTGTAATCATATCATATTTAAACTTGATTACAATGTTAATGAGCATAATATCTCAACCAAGTTTAATAACAGCCTGATTTCCTTAAACACTTTTGAATAATTTCCCTTGAATTATCTTAAATTGCCAACATTCCATTGTCTGCATTCTAATAAGTGATGTCCTGTTCGTCAACTTCAGTTTGCATTAACCAATCTTAAAGAAACTTACTTTCTAAGCTTGAATAGAGACCACCTTGCTTGGTATGGAATTTGGGGTTCATCAGGTCAAGATTTAGGTCATTGTTTATAAGAATAGACAAATATTGTCTGCTCAATAACTTCAGTTGGTGTGGAGTAATTACATTCAAATGGAGACCCAGCTTGGATTGCATTGGGCCAGTATGGTCAAGTTCACTGTGACTAAAAATATATCAACTGTTTCCTCACAATAACTTTAGTTTGGAATAAAGGTTTTACAAGGGAATTGTGTGTGTAGATAGCTTACCTGCAGACCTTGGCTGGGATAGCATTTGGAGATGGTCAGGTAAAGGTCAAGGTAACTGTAACTAAAAAAAGAACAACAGTTTCAGGTGGATGGAGGTATTGCAATTAAATGTTGTGCATGAGTTGCTTACATGTAGACCTAGTTTGGGAGTACGCTATGGGAAACAGATATAAGGGTCAAGGTCATTGTTGCAAAAAAATAAAACAAGAGCACCGCCTTGCGGGTGCAGACCGCTCATCTATTTTTCTTTTTAAAGGTGAAGGGACTCTCAATTTCAATCACAAAGGAGGAAGGGGTGGAGTGAAGAGGGGTGCATAGTGTGGGGGTGTGGTCATTTATTACATTATACATTATCTTGCAAAAATGCGAAAAAAATTGAAAAAAAAAAAATCCGGGGGGGGGGGGGGGGGATTATTGGGTGCGATGATTGGACAGTATTTCAAAAATAAAATATTAAAAATAAATATTTGTTTTTTTTAACCATTTCAAAAAAAAAATTGGGGGGTGGGGTGGGGGGGTATAGTGTGAGGGTGTGGTGGTCATTTGTGAGATGATCTTAAAAAAAAAAAAAAAAAAAAAAAAATTGGGGGGGGGAGGGCGTGGGGGATGGTTTGGGTGGAGTCTATTGTGGTATGTCAGGTAAGAGTTGTTTTGTCAAAGTATCAATCAAATATGATCATAAATAAAGAAGTTATGGTAATTTTAGCCAAATTTTATAATTTGACCTTGAGAGTCAAGGTCATTCAAAGGTCAAGGTAATATTCAACTTGCCAGGTACAGTAACCTCATGATAGCATGAAAGTATTTAAAGTTTGAAAGCAATAGCCTTGATACTTTAGAAGTAAAGTGGATCGAAACACAAAATTTAACCATATATTCAAAGTTACTAAGTCAAAAAAGGGCCATAATTCCGTAAAAATGGCAACCAGAGTTATGCAACTTGTCCTTTTACTGTCCCCTTATGATAGTTTGCGAGTGTTCCAAGTATGAAAGCAATATCTATGATACTTTAGGGGTAAAGTGGACCAAAACACAAAACTTAACCAAATATTCAATTTTCTAAGTATAAAGGAACCATAATTCTGTCCAAATGCCAGTCAGAGTTACATAACTTTGCCTGCACAGTCCCCTTATGATAGTTAATAAGTGTTGCAAGTATGAAAGCAATAGCTTTGATACTGTAGGAATAAAGTAGACCTAAACACAAAACTTAACCAATTTTCAAATTGTCATTGTCATCACCTTGGCGTTGGCGTCAGCGTCCGGTTAAGTTTTGCGTTTAGGTCCACTTTTTTCAGAAAGTATCAATGCTATTGCATTCAAACTTGGTACACTTACTTACTATGATGAGGGGACTGGGCAGGCAAAGTAAGATAACTCTGACTGGCATTTTGACAGAATTATGTGCCCTTTTTATACTTAGAAAATTGAAAATTTGGTTATGTTTTGTGTTTAGGTCCACTTTATTCCTACAGTATCGACAAAGCTATTGCTTTCATACTTGCAACACTTATTAACTATCATAAGGGGACTGTGCAGGCAAAGTTATGTAACTCTGACTGGCATTTGGACAGAATTATGGTTCCTTTATACTTAGAAAATTGAATATTTGGTTAAGTTTTGTGTTTTGGTCCACTTTACCCCTAAAGTATCATAGATATTGCTTTCATACTTGGAACACTCACAAACTATCATAAGGGGACAGTAAAAGGACAAGTTGCATAACTCTGGTTGCCATTTTTACGGAATTAAGGCCCTTTTTTGACTTAGTAACTTTGAATATATGGTTAATTTTTGTGTTTCGATCCACTTTACTTCTTAAGTATCAAGGCTATTGCTTTCAAACTTCAAATACACATGTACTTTCATGCTATCATGAGGTTACTGTACCTGGCAAGTTGAATTTTACCTTGACCTTTGAATGACCTTGACTCTCAAGGTCAAATTATTAAATTTTGCTAAAATTGCCATAACTTCTTTATTTATGATTAGATTTGATTGATACTTTGACAAAACTACTCTTACCTGACATACCACAATAGACTCCACCCAAACCATCGCCCGTGCCCCCCCCCTTGCCCCCCCCTCCCTTGCCCCCCCCCCCCCCCCCCGAATCCCCCCCTAATTTATTTTTTTTAAGATCATCTCACAAATGACCACCACACTCTCACACTATACCCCCCCCCCACCCCACCCCCTTCCCAATTTTTTTTTTTTTACGGTTAAAAAACAAAACTATTTATTTTGATTATTTTATGTTTGAAATACCGTCCAACCATCGCACCCAAAAATCCCCCCCCCACCCCCCCTCCCCCAACCCCCCACCAGAATCTCCCCCCCCTAATTTTTTTTTTTATTTTTTTTTTAAGATCATCTCACAAATTACCACCACACCCTCACACTATACCCCCCCCCCCACCTCACCCCCCCCCCCCCCCAATTTTTTTTGAAACTGTTAAAAAACACAAATATTTATTTTTATTATTTTATGTTTGAAATACCCTCCAACCATCGCACCCAAGAATCCCCACCCCCACCCCCCGAATTTTTTTTTGCATTTTTTTTGCATTTATGGAGCATAATGTAATAAATGTCCACACCCCCACACAATGCACCCCTCTTCACTCCACCCCTCCCTCCTTTGTGATTGAAAATAGTCCCTTCACCTTTAAAAAGAAAATAGATGAGCGGTCTGCACCCGCAAGGCGGTGCTCTTGTTTGTGTTATATTATCATCATACAATTCTCATCAGAAGCATTTTTTGTATGACATCTTAAGCATTTTTATTTGATACTTTTCTTTTATTTACTTACCACATAAAATTATTTGGTTGAAATGATATTTTATGTGTTTTGCAATGTGTTAATATCAAAATAAGTTGTATGTTTATAAGAACATAACTGAAAAGTCACAACAGATATTCTAAGTTGTATACTTTTATTTTCAAAATAAGAGACAACTTATGGTGGTCTGTTTAAAGAATGTATTATTTAAGTTTCCTTTCATCAAACATACCCTAACAAAATTCCCAAAAATATTGAGCTTGTCAGATATTTTTTAATATTTAGTGGGGTATTTTTGTTTAAGGGTTTAGGTTGTAAGATGTGTTGAATTCATATTGATTGATATCAAATTCTAAATCAAATTATGTTTCATCTAAATATGTGTGTTGTTTATATTATCATGCTTTTGATGTGCCAAGTCTGTGCTTTTGATGTGTCAAGTCACAAGTCTAGCATTTCTGCTTTTATTTTAAAGTTGCATTTTATTTTACACTTTTTTACATTTTACCGGTGTAAAATTTTGTTTGAAGTTTAAGGTACTTCATTTTTTTAAATTGTTATATGTTTAGTTAAATAATACGTTTTAAATAGTTTTAGCTCACTGGAGCATGAAGGGCTGATGGTGAGCTATTGTTATCACCCTATGTCCGGCGTCCAAAGTTGTCATCTGTGTGGCGCACATCGTCAATTTGTAGATCGTTTCCACACAGAGGCCACATTTTTATTATCCTACGGAATGGGAGGCATTAATCAAAGCACTTTTCCGTCTGTCCATAATTAAAAAATTCTTACCACTCAAGGGTCAACATTTACGCCTCAACCTTGATCAAACTTTGTAAAAATGTTTATCTTGACAATATCTAGGCCAAGTTTGAATCTTGGTCAGGTACGTCCAAAAACTAGGTCAACTTTTATGATATTAAACACAAAACTTGTTACCACTCTAGAAGCCAAATTTATGACTCAGTCTTGATGAAACTTCATCAGAATGTTTATCTTGACAATATGAAGGCAACGTTTGAATCTGTAGTGTTAGAAACCTGGATCCCCAGGTCATGTCTTTAACAAGTTGTGTCTGTGAGCACTAAAATTCCATCGATCAAAATTATAACATTTAAATATATATAAACTGGTATTTGCAGTACATATAGACTGTAAATATTTTAAGTCTCAATTATGTTTTCTTGGTGCCAAGTCTATTCTTTATTTGTAAATCTAAGAATGGGTTGGTGAATACATGTTCAGGTGTTCTATTTTGCAAAATGTCTATGTGCAAAAGGTACTATGAAATTTCAACAAAGAAGCTTTATACATTTTTTGTCAGATTTACATTATGTCCATTGTGTGATTTATATTGATCACAATTATTCGCCTGAAACTGACCCATATGCATCAATGTATTTAAATATCATCATGATGAATATACATGTTACAGCACTGGAAGCAATTTTAATTGAATATCACGTTACTCACTAAGTATACTGTTGTGGTCTTGTTAAACTCATGCAAAATGTCCACAAATTAAAATGAATGCAAATATAGGAAACAATCAATGCGTATAACTCATTGTAATGCAGTCCACAAATGCCAGTTAAATGTGTTCTATCTGTATTTACTGGTGAACTTGATGTTTAATTTGATGGAGATAAACAGTGGTGGTTTTTTGTCATTGAGAAATGAGAGTAACTCATGCAAAATGTCCACAAATAAAAATGAATGCAAATATAGGAAACAATCAATGTGTATAACTCATGGTAATGCAGTCCACGAATGCCAGTTAAATGTGTTCTATCTGTATTTACTGGTGAACTTAATGTTTAATTTAATGAAGGTAAACTAGTGGTTTTTTGTCATTTAGAAATGAGAGTATGTCAATAGTGGGTTTACTACTTGGAAAAAATACCTGTATACAGTCATGTACTATATTACAATTACTTAAAATATTTGATAAGGTTGTTTTGTTTGTTGTATAATATTATTTTAGGACTTTTTTATATGTATTCATCATAGCAAGAAACAATGTTTACACAGTCAATAGTTCTGCTGAAAATTAATTCTTTACATTCCCTGGTTTAACATATACAATGGTCATCATTTTTGGACTTTCTGGAATAATTTATGTTTCCACAATCATTTGAACAGTTTTATTATTTTGTTATGGCTGTTTCCTTGTTTATTAAAACATTTCCCTTATCCCTAATCACTATCTAATAATCAACTAAATATGATTTTAGTTGTTGTTCTTAACAATGAAATTAGAATGATTCCAATTCATAAGAATTTTACAATGACAGAATAAGACTAAGTTATATAATGTATGCTTTTTTAATTGCTCATCAGAAAAATTGACATTTTTATATACAGGAAAAAAAGCATTTGCGCAAAAATGATTGTGATTCTTGCATGACCTGATAGTATATTATAAAAACAATGCAAACAACAATGTCCCTGATCTTCCCCTTGGACATAGTGTGGGTCTACACTGGAACCACAATGGGTTTCCATCGGTTTGTTAAACTTGTGAACAAACGGATCTTATAAGCCTTTTAACTTGCAAGATTAAAACTTTGTTATGATTTGAAGGTATGCATGTGCAATATTTAATATCGTATATATAATATGTTAAGATTTACTTAACTTCTGTACATTTTTATGCCCCCGGAACCAAAGATCGGGGGTATATTGTTTTTGGCCTGTCTGTCATTGTATGTGTGTGTGTGTGTCCCAAAACTTTAACCTTGGTCATAACTTTTGCAATATTGAACATAGCAACTTGATATTTGGCATGCATGTGTATCTCATGGAGTTGAACATTTTGAGTAGGTGAAAGGTCAAGGTCATCCTTCAAGGTCAAAGGTAAAAAAAAAATCAAAGCAGCGCATTAGGGAACATTGTGTTTCTGACAAACACATCTCTTGTTCAGTTTAGAATATCTATAAAATGATCATTAAAACTTGCTTCAATAATATATGTGTAATATAGTTGTGTATGTAACATCGTGGTGTATTTTTCAAGCTCTAGTTTGATGTTTGTTATCTACTTTGTCTTTTGGAAATATAACAATACTAATATTTCATCTTAAATTATGGATAATCTGAGCATGTCATTCCCAATAATATCGGTAATCAATTCAGTCACATAACGTTTATTGATTTTTTATTTAATTATTTATTATGTGATATAGTATAACACATTTCTCTATATTCATTAAATTGGCATCCAAACATTCGGGTGTGTTACATTTTATTTTGATTGTTCAGTGTCAATAGTTAATTAAATACATATTTGTATTACATGTTTTTTGTTTTTATAAGACTGTTGCAGGTATTTCATTTGAAGTTGTCTTTGTTTTTTGAGTTTATATATGTTTAAATTCTTTGTATTTAAGTAAATATATGATCAAATTAATCTAAATGATGTTGTTTATGCTTTATTGAGGCTTTTTTTTCTTTAACATTTTTGTTACAGATTCAAGGAAAAAATTACATTAAGTTGTGGCCATAGCGCTGTCCTTGTGTGAAGTACTCTCTTAACAAAATTTAAAATTATTTAGAAAAAAAAATAATTAGAGCATAACCACCTGACAAAATGCATAGGTCCATCTTACAGTGTTATTTCATGTAAAGTTTCCTCAAATGTGATTCACAAGTTCCTTAGCTATTGTAAAGAATGAGAAAAAAGTACAAGACATATAAGGGACATGATAAGACATCGATCAGTATGATGGATAAAGTTTTGAAGAAAAACCTTTCTACAATCGGGTAAACTAATTACAATACATAAATAAAATTGACATCAATAATGAAAAATGTCATATTCAATGGCCAATTTTAAAATTTGGTTTAAGCTTCACAAGTAACTAGTCAAATCTTTGGTCAGAGGTTGTGCAAGTTTCTGGCTTCCAGCTAGATGTAGGAATGAGTATTGTTTTAGTGTTTTTTTTAGATTGATAATTTGACAAAAAATTGTTTACTGCATTATTATTAGCAAATAATAATTAATAATAGTTAAAGAATAAATTCACCTATGTCAAACAATATATCTTCACACAAAATAAAACTCACTGTTATTCACAAATGAAGCATATGTGGCAAAGGTTTTGGTGTCAAATTACAAGCCTTATGTTTCTATAACTATTGCATTTTAATTACCCCCCCCCCCCCTAGTTCTACACCCGCTAAAAAACAATACGGAAATGTGACTTGTAATTCACAATGAAAGGTTAAATTCTTTATTTATTAAGCATTTTTGGAGCATTTAATATTTAGGGAATATGTTTTATAAAATTGTTCTAATGAATTTCCGCTTATTTCTGTGACAGTGGATGAGAAATATGTAATCAGTAGTGGATGAGAACTATTTGATCAGTAGTCTTCTTCACATGTGAAGGGCAATCTGTGACATCGTTATAAGTCTCCAAGTCATTCTCTTAGTTTCACTGGCTAGGTGGCGCTAAATTCCCCTGTATAGAAAGGCTTGGAAATCAATTTTCTGTCAGTTTGCTGTCTGGTAAATGCATAGGCTGGTACACGCTCTTCTCTCGCCTTGGCCCCTAGAGTTTTACCCCTGTTCACCACAGCATGCAAGTTTGGTTGGTGGGCACGATAGTATACCCGACAGTTGGGTTTCTTCTGGGTACTAAGGCTTTCTCCCTCAACACAATACCACACTAACATTTAAAATATTTGTTTAAGTAAAAGCTGAAAATTGCAGCTTTAATTTAAAATTTGTTCAAAGTATTGTGAGTAAATGTGTAATTAGGAAGGAGTGCAGGGACACACTCCGGGTCCTCACAAAATGCAGCCTCAGACTTGGAAGGACCTCATAAACTTTGAAATGCACACATATCAGTCAGATCTCCTGCAAATGTGGTTGGATCGACTACTTGAGCAAATCGTCGACTCGGAATAAAGAATACTGTGACAGTTGGGTGCTCACGGACACAACTTGTTAAAGACATGACCTGGGGATCCAGGTTTCTAACACTACAGATTCAAACGTTGCCTTCATATTGTCAAGATAAACAACGTTGGCTGCAAAGAGTTATTATGGTGCTTGCTAAGATGCAGAAATTCTTTTGATGCAGAGGGAAACAATTCAAAAGGTTCAAGACATCTATGGTGTATTTAAGTACCAGTGTCTTGGTGTCATAAAGACTGGTTTTCGTCTGGGGGCATCACCACAGACCGCTATCGCCAGGAAACCGCTAAGGTGGACCGTATCAGCAGAGAAGCAAAATGGTTCCTAACCATTCAAAAACATAGCCACTAGAAGGCAGGGAACCGCTAAGTTGGACCGTATCATCAGAGAAGCAAAATGGTTCCTAACCATTCAAAAACATAGCCACTAGAAGGCAGGGAAATGGTTCCTAACCATTCAAAAACATAGCCACTAGAAGGCAGGGGGAAAAAGTGTATGGCTTGAGTGAAATTCTTGAGAAAAGTCAAGACGTTTCATTTGTCCCAAATATTTGAACATTAATTTTAATAATATCTCAGCAGTACTCTAAAATGGTAAGGAAAACATTCCATCAGATGCTCAAAATAGCTCAGTTCCTTCAGGTCTCAGGTAAGCAATCTTTTACCCTCTTGTTTTATTTGCTCTTTTGGTTTGTTATATGATATATTGGGCTTTAATCACAAGGTCTGTCACAGATATGGGCCGTCATGACAAGTTTCTGTTGCAGAGAGAGGTAAACATTTACTACAAGTACAGGTTTGAAACAGTAGTAACTTTTATTGTTCAATATTAATATCAAAACAATATATTTTTCTAATCTTCATTAGTGTTTTTTTCATGCCTTTAAACAATTTTAAAAGTGTGCAATACAATTACATTCAAGACACTTGCACAAATTTGCCAGTAAGAAAAAAGCCCCGGCATATATGATACACATGAAAGGCAGTCTAGAAATTAGTTTATCCTGATGCATTTTGAAATCCTTTCATCCACAATAAACTTATTAACAGGACAAAGAGATTCTTTTAGGTTTTCATGCAAAAACTTATAGTGTCATTAATTAATGTAAGCATTTATTTCAAAACAGGAACATGCTTCTTGTGTGAGACACATTGATATGATTAGCATTTCTGGCACTATTTAGATAAGATTAGATTAATCCAATTGTTGATGACAAAGTTATGAGCTAGACACATGCAAGATAGGATAAACACTTTATATAACTATTATTTATGCACTAGTAATATATATCATAATGACAGTGGTGACAACTACAGTAAGAAATACCTTTAGTATTATAAAAGTAAACAAGGGCTGTTTGTAAAACATGCATTCCCCCCATATGGGCTGTCAGTTGTAGTGGCAGCCATTGTGTGAATACATTTTTTGTCACTGTGACCTTGACCTTTGACCTAGTGACCTGAAAATCAATAGGGGTCCAGTTATGATCAATGTACTTATGAATTTTCATGATCCTAGGCCTAATTATTCTTGAGTTATCATCAGAAAACCATTTTACTGTTTCGAGTCACTGTGACCTTTGACCTAGTGACCTGAAAATGCATAGGGGTCATCTGCTAGTCATAATCAATGTACCTATGAAGTTTATGATCATAGGCATAAGCATTCTTGAGTTATCATCCAGAAACCATTTTACTATCTGGAGACACTGTGACCTTGACCTAGTGACCTGAAAATCAATAGGGGTCATCTGCCAGTCATGATCAATGTACCTATGAAATTTCATGATCCTAGGCGTAAGCATTCTTGAGTTATCATCCGGAAACCATTTTAATATTTCGAGTCACCTTGACCTTATGACCTTGTGACCTAACAAGAGCTGTCAGAGGACAGTGCGCTCAACTATTCGAGTGCTTGACAGTATAACGTAAGCCATCATGGGGAAATTGTTCATATTCAATAATTTATTAGACGATCTTTCGAAAATAAAAAAAGGAAAAAAAAAATTTGGGGGGGGGGTGGGGTAGGGCGGGGGGGGGAGAGGGGAGTATAATGTGGGGTGTGGTAATTTGTTAGATGTTTAAAAAAAAAACGCAACTATGCTAAAAAATAACAAATGATCTCACACTGACATGAACAAATATCCTCTATTTATTAAACATGAAATTTAAACTTATTGCATTTGTTTCTCCTGTCCTGCTTATATTTATATTAATCAACAAAATTAAACATTAACACAATATTTAATACACAAACTGTACAAAAAAATCTCATATTCTGATAATATTTTTACTGATCCACTTTATTTTACTCAAATGATGATGTTTCATTGGACTGATAATTATAGATTTAGGATTACAGAAAAGTTGCTTCATTTATATTGTTCAGAGTTCGGCCTGTTGGCCGCGTATGCGTTCTCAAGTTATCATCCAAAAACCATTTTACTATTTTGGGTCACAGTGACCTTGACCTTTGACCTAGTGACCTCAAAATCAATAGGGGTCATCTGCAAGTCATGATCAACGTACCTATGAAGTGTCATGATCCTAGGCCCAAGCGTTCTTGAGTTATCATCCGGAAACCACCTGGTGGACAGACCGACCGACAGACAGACCGACATGAGCAAAGCAATATACCCCCTCTTCTTCGAAGGGGGCATAAAAATCACATTAAAGGGACTGTCAACCACGATTGACGAAAAAGAAAAGTTCTAAAATACCGTGTTTTTTACAATCATTAGTTTATATTGATTAAAATATCACGACTGGTATATTACATTACTTGAAAAAAGTTGTTAAGTTTTCATATTTTCAGTATATTCTGTAATAAATTTTACTGGGTATTACTACCAGGTAACTACCAGTTAACTATAAATAACGCAAGTAGATTGATCATCATCGACATGTGGTTAACCCAGGAATGCAAATTGTGTATTCGTAGTGAATTTTATATATAAAATGATCTGCTTGCGTTATTTATAGTGAAATTTTATTACTGAATATACTGAAAATAAGAACTTTTTTCAATTAATAATAATAATCGTGATATTTTAATCAATATAAACTAATAATTGTAAAAAAATACAGTATTTTAAAAACTTTTCTTTTTCGTCAATCGCGGTTGACAGTCCCTTTAAATTTTGTTCCAATATGTTATACATTGTTACATGGTTGTGATAATCAGTTACTTCGTTGTTTGAGAAAATGAAGTATTCTGTTTTAATGAGTGTGCCAAAATGAGTCGTGTTCTGATAAAACTGGGCAAAATGCATCTGCGTAAAGTGTCATCCCAGATTGCACGGGCTAATCTGGGACAACACTAAAGGCTCATGCATTATGCCCAGTTTTCTCAGAAGACTCAAATTTAAGTCATTTTTGAACACTTGGCTTCATTAAACTAATTGCAGTTGAACATTTTTTTCAGAATGCAGGAAGATTAAACTGACAAAGGTTGATTATGTATTCTAAAAAAACTGCATTTATTTCAGTCTTTGAAGTTGGACATGTTACATTTTCAACATGTCTGGGTTTAAAATGTTGTCAGCTTAGAATAGGAAATAAAATAAACAAACCCCAACCATCAAAACAGGATGAAGATTTCACATTTGTCTTCTGCTTAATGATTTTTTACATTCAGACCTTCAATTATCAGCACACACAAAAAAAATTCATTTAAATGTACACATGAAAATAAAACTCTTTATAAACACACGAGTGAAAGTTGATGTATCATCTAGTCGCTTAGTTTACAAATCAAGTGCCAATTAACCCTTTACCACATAGATACATATTTTCAAGCATTTGTAGTCCCTCAGAAAGTTATATTTAATTTTAGACCTTTCTTACTAAATTCAAGTTTTTTTTAGGCTTCATTTCCAATCCTTAGATACTGATGAGCAGGAAACAGCATAAAACCTGAACAGACTGTCAGTTACTTGCAGGCTGTTCTGGTTTTATGCTGTGTGCACTAAAACATTTTCACTTTGCTTCTGAGTGGGAAAGGGTAATGCATAAATTTATTGAGTTTTCAGAACAAAAGTGAAATATTAACATGCAATACATATTAATTAAGAAACACATCTTAAACTACATTAACAAAACTAACAAACTACACTTTGAACACCAGGATACTGTTGTTTTCAAACTGCCCCACAATAATGGAAGCAGTGTTGCTGTTGTAGCAGACTGAGTCTGCGCCCTCAACCCAATCCCTCCTTGTAGCCAGAGTGGCCAGCTCCTTACCGCCCTTACTGTCCATTTGTATGATGCTAGAAGCAGAATAGCCGCCACATGCACATACCAGCACCTGGCCTGCAGGTGTCACATGAATGCCATATGGAGTTAGTAGTTCAGGGACTTTGAAGACTGAAAGGACTGTTCCATCCCTGGCCAGGGTGAGGACCGTGTGCTGGTCGGTATTGCTAATGTACAACTTATCGCCGGTCAGGCTCACTGCACACCTTTCCACTGCAAAACAGAAAACATGATTTGAATAATTATGAGTGAAAATTATACAAGACCATACTGTATGTATGTATTTTTACAAAATTATTATTGCAGTTGTGTTTGTAAATTAAACTAAAGAAAAATAATGTTAAAAAAGAACCAAGATTGAAATGTTCCTGTCTAGTTTTTTTTCAACAGCTTAAACTTAAAATAAGATTTTTTTTCATTCTTTTCTTTATAGACCAATTATTGTATATAATGTATTGATTTTTTTATTATATTCTTAACTACATATTGTCACTATAAATAGTAACAAATTGACCTTACAAATTATAATTATTCAAATACTGATAAGAACTACAACCTTAGTTTAGATTGACGACACTATTTAATCTTTAAATACATATATTTGAATCATCCAATTAAAGACATCTGGCTCATAGCTGCCGTAAGTTACTGTCTTGTCATATTACAATTTTTTTATTCATAAAGATATACCCAACATAATTCTCACCTGTATTGAATGTCATGGTATCTGATTTATCCATGTATAGTTGGCTGACCAGTTGACCACTCAGGGTGTACTTGTAGAGTGCAAAACCAGAGGTGACAAACAGGTCTCCTTGGTGATGGGCAATACCCAAACATTTATGGTCTAACTGAAGCTCCCTGCCTTTCACCAGCTGGTTGTTAATGACTGTGATGAACTTGACCATTTTATTCATAGTCACTGCCACCTCACTGGGTGCTATCTGACACATGTCATCTGCAGCCTCATCCCAGTGATTCACCACCCGGTACTTCCGGTTCAGCAGCTTGACTTTATTATTCGTGCTATCTACAACCAGGACCTGTCTGTCTGGGAGAACACAGATGGCTGAGATATTGCATTTTTGTTCATCACTCAGTATTCTCACATCATACTTTATAATCTTCCCTTTCAGCTTTATTATTGGGTCTGGCTTTCTCTGCACAGTCAATGTATTGTGTTCAATCCTCCCAAGACCTGTTAGGTTGGACAGGTATTGCACAATTTCACCATTAGGCTGGAATGTTATTGAAGAGTTTACTTGTTCAAGGTTTTTCTTTTGAAGGGTTTCATACTGCTGTATTTTGTCCTGGCATTTGATGCTTGCTATGAATGATAATTCCTGCTTGCTTTTACCACCTATGTTGTGCATGGCATCTCGAAGTTGTTTTAACTCCTCTCTAAGTGTGGTGTATTTGTCAACATCACTTGTGAGAGAGACTTGCAGTTTTGTCAGAGTATGTTTCATTTCCTTTAGTGTCTCTTTTTCTAACCTTTCTAAGGCTGCATTTATTTCTCTGCGAGTTTCCTGTATCTTGTGTAACTGCTCATCGTATGAACTTTGAACAGATTGAATGCTTGCCTCCTGGTTGTCTTGTATATTCTTTAGTTCTGCCAGAGTAGTTTCGATAGTAACAGATTGTTGTTTGAGGTCCGTGGAGGTCTTTTTTACCATGTCTGATAAAAGCAACACTTCTTTGCATTGTCTGTAAGAGAACAGATTTTGTTTTTATTAAAACAAATAATTCATAAATGGTGCAATAGTACCTATTTGTTTACAGCTTGATCCATGTGAATCAGATCAATATCTTGATAGTAAGGTTATCTACCAGTATATGTATCTTGATAGTAAGGTTATCTACCAGTATATGCAGTATCTTGATTATGATAGTAAGGTTATCTACCAGTATATGTATCTTGATAGTAAGGTTATCTACCAGTATATGTATCTTGATAATGGAACCTTACATTGCAGCATAAGGCTCATAATATATAATAAATAGTATTACATACATGTATATTGTGATCTCTTTGTTTGATAAGTATGCAATAGACATTAAGATATAACTTTATAATTTCACAGACATTAATGCAGGATCATCTTACTGGCATAATTAACCTCCAATCAGGCTTAACCCATTCTCCCATCCTTATAAATTGGATCAATTTTTTTCCAAAATTAGAGCTGTCTGGTATATTTATTTCTATTTTTAGAATATTTCTCACAGAAATTTCTTTACGCAAATAGCATAGACCCTGATTAGATGCAGCATTATGCGGTGTCTCATCTGGGTCTACTCTGTTTACCTAAGCCTTTTTTCTAGACGCTAGGAATAAATGGGTTAAACCTCATATATTTACATGATCAACATACCTGTGATTAAGAAAAGAACAATTACAGCAGCACAGCTGGCTATGGCCTTTACAAAACATTTTCAGGTGTTCCTCCTTATGAACATCACATCTAAGAAGAAAATCTTCCGCCTCCTTGGCAACTGGCCATTTCTTCATATCTCCCCTTCCATGAGGGGAATGTTTCTTAAACAACTGACTGTGCAAGTGAATACATTTTTTACAGTAAAACTTAACGCAGGATCCACAGTAATAATCAGCACCTTCCTCCAGTTCCTCATCTTTGCAGGTCGAACACAAGAAGTCTTGGACTGTGTCAGATCCCTTTTCAACGGAATATTGGGAAAAGGTCGCCATTTTATTGACCACAGATTGATCTTTCAATCTTTGTTTTAACTGAAATAATAAGGCATCTTTGCTAATTTATTATTCAACAAACAAAACAAGTAAAGCTTAGGCTATTGTCTAAAAACTATCAACAAATAATGTCCAGCAGAACTGCGTCAACTGCATACAAAGAGGAAATACAGAAATGTGTTCTGTCACTACAGCAACCAGGTTAACTTGATATCATGGATATAAACAGGGCGCATTTATTAGTCTAACTACTTTAACCCATTTATGCCTAGCGTCTAGAAAAAAGCCTTGGCAAACAGCGTAGACCCAAATGAGACACCGCATGAGACGGCGTCTCATGTGGGTCTACGCTGTTTGTTTAAAGAATTTCTGTAAGAAATATTCGAAATATAGAAATAAATATACTAGACATCCCTAATTTTGGAAATAAATTGATCCAATTTAGAAGGATGGGAGAGTCCATTCGGCATAAATGGGTTTACTTGTCATAAGACCAATTTAAGGGACTAAGATAGTGTGTACATTGGGAAATCAACAATGAAATAATTTGGTACACAATCATTTAATGAAGAGATTACCTTGCTTGAGTCGACACACACACACAAGTGTTGATTATTGTAGTGTTTATTTTAACAAAGTCCTCAGTTAATAGCACAACAACATTAGTCCTTAGAATTCACAGTACTGACACACAGTCTAAGTCTTATAATATTTTATGAAGTTTATATTTATCACGCATAAATCATGAAGTCAAGATTAAATAAGTAAAGCTAAATGCAATGTGTCTCTCATGTTCAATATTATTCACTTTTATACACATTTTCTTAGTGAGGTGTCATACTGACAGACATCTTGAGAAATCTTAATTACTAATCAAATCACAAAGGATGCAATTAGATATAATTAAATTGTCATAAAGACCTGAGTGTTCCCTAAAGGGGGTGTTGACAGCAGGTGAGAAACCGTGATGAATGGGCTTCTTTGAATAAAACAATACTAGTCTAATTAAAATGCCAATTAAGATGTTGTCAGTTTCTAAACTGACATATGGTGACTGTTAAAATATTAACAATAAAGTTTAATTCAATTTCAAATACAACAGGTGCTATTTTTAAATCTGAAAAAAAAAATCAATTAAGTAACACTATACATCAACAATTAGCATTACTTGTGAAAGAAGTTTGTCTTTATTTTCAAGAAAAGTTAAAACAATACATTTTGTTGTTTATGGTGTGCATAACACAAAATCAATAAAAATCGGATAAAATGTATAAATGCATTGCAATACAAGGATGATGAGGACAAAAAGTTCAGTTAATTACATACATCTTAAAAGGAAAGCATTATTTTCACATACAGTTGATACTGTTTGGTGAGTCTTGTATTACTTAACAGAAACAAAAACGTACAACTATGCATTTTCAGATATCTGAGTGTTAACCCTTTCAGTGCGGGAACCGAATTTTGAAGGCCTTTGCAAACAGTTTGGATCCAGGTGAGACGCCATAGAACGTGGCGTCTCATCAGGATCCGAACTGTATGCTATTCTGATAGTATTCTTTGAAAAAAAATGAAGAAAATGCTAATTTTAGAAATTCAGCAGACGACATTTTAGCAGAAAACAAATTTCACAGCATTCAAAGGGTTAATATTGATGGGCTGCTGACCTTGCAGTAATGTTCCATTTGGACGAGTGCCATGTTTTCATCTTTTAATTTTAATTTAATTTTAAATTCATGTGAATTTTGTTTGTTTGGATTTTTTGTAGGAATGCAAAAGGTTAATAAAACTTTCAGTGGTTCTTTAATAGAAGCCAGTGAATTAATCTGTCAGACTTAAGGAACTAGGAGTTTACTTTAAATACATTTACATTGTATGTAACCTTTCCAAAATTGAAAGTGCATTTATAGCGGCATACATTGGTAAAATAAGTAAAACAAAAGTAGCATTTCATATCTGATTAGTCTAATTTAATTATTTTTATATAGCATAGTTGAAATTCTATTTGGTTGACCTCTGAACTATCAGGTGGATAAAAAATAACTAATTAAAACTAAAACTTTCACATCTAAAATATACCTCGCATGCCACTTTGTCAGATGGCATCGGAAGTTATGTTTTAAGGACTGATTTTCTAACAATTCAAACTTCCTACCAATATTTGCATGAAGTTTCATCTAGATACCTTATATAATAGTTAAGTTATGCCCTTGTACAATATTTCATCATGACCAAAAGGACAATGACTGTGAAATAATGAAAGCAGGAGTTATTGTTATCATGCTCTGCAATTTCCAGCATTGCGATCTATCTACATAATAAGACGATACCTTTTATAATTTTCAAGAAATGCTGCAGACAAAATTTCGATACAGAAATATACAAAGTGCAATAAATGTAAAAATATGGAAGCAAGAGTTGTAGTTCTTGTGTACTGAACTTCACTCTTATAAAATCGACCTTCCTATTAAGTTTCAAATTAACACGTCGTTAATGAGTTTTCAAGTGATGCTCTGGTTAAAATTTATAACAAAACTTATTAACTGGAATGATGTAACCTACAGTCAAATTACATGTAGCACTTGCACAAATTAATTCATGTATGATATTACACATCAAATATTTAACACCTCAAACTTGCGGTTTTAGAGAAGATTTATTAATATTGAAGATTTATTTAGGTTTATATAAATCTTTTGATCGCTGGGATAACCAGTTTTTCCCCAGGCTAATGATGTTAACAAACTTGGTAGAGAACAGTCATATGATGTTACATGCACAATATCAAATTCTAGGATTTGCGGTTTTAGAGACAAATTTTAAAGTTTTCATATTATACATACAAGGAAAACAAGAAACACCCAGGGCAGAGAAAATTTTGACCACAGGGCCTTTACAGTTTATAATCTTTTAACACACTTTTTCAAGGAACACTAGCATGTGTATCCGTAGTATTAGGCCCTCTTAATGAATACATCTAAAATTGTGATGTAAAAAGATATAAAAAAAACATATTTTAAACGTAAATATATAGTTCAATGTGTATTCTTGGACATAACAAGAAGAAAACTGCATTAAAACTTTGCAGAGGACCAGTGGTCCACTTAACCCTGTTTCATGTGCAGACCAAACATTAAACCCTGGCATTTGCATTTTCATAAACAAAGATATGTTTTAAGTTATTTATTATATAAGTCTATATCAATCATGTCAACTTTGGGCGTGGTCAGGTTCGATCTCAGGGACATGATTAGAACAAACTTATTAGAGGACTACTAGACACTGTTGCACACTAAATCTTACAACCCTAATCCTTGAGGTTTTACAGAAGATTTTTTTTAAGTTTCGTTTTTAAATATATTTTAAGCTCTGGTAACCTACATATGTTATGGTCCTGAACAATTTAAACAACTTTGGAAAAGAGTAACCAAATGATAATTCAAGGTTAGTTTCGTAAAAAAAATCTGTCAAGGGGTTAAGGGAAATATATAAAACGCAAGCACCCCATGCAAGCACTGGAAGATGGACATCACAGTATCCTGAAAGCTCCCCTTGAGAACTACGTCACACTTCATGCTAGCTCCCCTTGAGAACTACGTCACACTACATGCTAGCTCCCCTTGAGCACTACGTCACACTTCGTGCTCAGGTGAGCTAAAAATGCAAAAGTGCCTAGCAGTGAGCCATTTTGTTCAGCTGAATTGTTATCTCCAACCAATACATGAATAGTGGAGGTTACCAACAACCAATACATGAATAGTGGAGGTTACCAATGAAATCATAGGTCAGTCAGGCATAGAAACATGAATACCTAGTGGAGGTTACCAATGAAATCATAAGTCAGTCAGGCATAGAAACATGAATACCTAGTGGATGTTACCAATGAAGTCATAAGTCAGTCAGGCATAGAAACAGTTTGCAGTTGGTAATTAAGACAGGCAACCCTTTTTAGTACTTAAGCTGCTCAGTTAAAGTGTGTGCAGCCTAGAACCATTCAGTAAATTACATCTAGGTTGGCGCTATGGAAAATGAGAACACCACATGACGGGTGCCAAGGCTCGGCTGCTGGTCCAGTTTTGAATAAATAAAAGCTTGTCCGATTTTTTTTTTTAAAGGGCAGTGACCTTGACCTATTACCTAGTAACTCCAAAATGGGTGTGGCATGTAGAACTCTTCAAGATGCAGCTACATATGAAGTTTCAAAGTTTTAGGTGTAAGCACTTTGATTTTAGAGCCAATGTTCAAAACCTTAACAAAATGTTAAGGTTTTAGCACGACGATGGCGGACGGCGAGCTGGCTATGACAATACCTCGAGTTTTCTCCGAAAACAGCCGAGCTAAAAATTAGTAGCAATAGTTGAGCCTTAGGATGACGACCAGCATCATAAGCTATTTCACTCTATATACGTATATAACATGTTTATCTAACGCATCTTTTCAAAATAAAATATGTCAGATAACAGTACGACAATATTAACATAAAGCAATTTTACTTGAAATTACCCTGTTACAGATGATTCTGTTGACTGGGGCTGATAAATGTCATAGAATCGGTTCAAGCTTTTTTGTAAGGCCCGAAGAAACAGGCAATCAATAATTTCTATCCCTGTCTATGAAGTATTGTGTACTGCAGCATTTGATTTTATATTAAATAAATATATTTTTTCAACAATTTTTAAACTTAAATTCATGTGAAAGGTTCCAGACCACTCTATCCACTCCACTAGTAAATCTGTTTGCAAAGTTAAAATATATTATTTTGTTAATAGAGCTAATTGTCCATTATTTTTTACCAAAGTTGTACCATGCACTATAATCTTTATAACTGTTTGATTCAAGTATATGTTACCATACGTGAAACAAATGCACAAACAGAAATGTTTAAATGACCACAATACATGTAACAGGATTTGCAAAGATTCTGCCGGTAATATGCATTTTCTTTGAAGGGAATCTAGGACACAAAATGTAAGCAATAACATTAAATACAACTAGTTGAATTCCATTTGTTTTGATCAAATGAAAAATTGCATTAATCCATAAGGCTTCATTTTATGCAATTTTTTATCTTGATTAAAATGTTTGTTACTTGATAAGCCAAAAGCGCATAAAAGAGCCAAAAGCGCAGTGGAATGACCAAAAGTCACCTTTTATGCAATTTTAAAAAGAAAATGAACATAAAAAGTTTTAGTAACTGTTTCCTAACATATGCTATTTTACTATGATTAGATAGCACGATAGAATATTAAATATTACATTTTCATTAGCTTGAGCACACATGAAGTAAAACAGTGACTTATGTCTGTGTTGTGATGTTATTAAATGAAAGGAATATTAAAATTGGTTATTTAATTGTTTACACTAATTTGCACAATGGGACATTTTATTAATAAAACACATGTTATGTTTGCACAATTCACATCTTCTAAAAAGCTAAGCATTCACACCTGTTCACAGATACAATTAAAATGGAGACAATATACAGCTGTCAATGCTCTTTAACGCCATTAAACAATCCTAGTTGTTATTCAAACAAAATGTTTAGTTAATTTAAATGAAATTAGCATGATTTAAATGATTCAGTAGTCTTACACATGCAAAATGCTTTTGACTACCTGTAGTTGTGAATGTATCAGTAATTTATCTTCAATTCGCATTTATTAAGGAGGTCACACGAAATAATACCTGTTAATCCTTTGCATGTAACTCGCAGTCTGTTCAGGTTTTATGCTTTTTGCTGCTCATCAGAATTTAAGGATTGGAAATCAAGCCTTTAAAACTCGAATCTAGTAAGAAAGGTATTTAATTACATTTAACTTTCTAAGTGACTACAAAAAATGCATCAAAATATGTATCTAAGTGGTAAAGGGTTAAAATGTAAAATAAAGTATTTCAATTTCAGCAGAGCAATTCCAGGAAAGAGTCTCTTGTCATTCTTGCAAATTTCTGACCTTTAATTCACAGTTTGTAATGGGTGTTTTCAGCTCGTAAACACAGTACTCTTAATTTATTCACTGTTTGTGTGCATTTTGAAACATATTTATCACTGTTCACCAACAATTTAGATCATCAAAACATACTCTACTGTACTATCAGATTGCTGTCCTACATGTACATCTTACATATGTTGGATATTGAAGATGTTAAAGTTTAAGGAAGATATTATGCAAGAATAAGCAAATAATGGCGCTTCTGTGTCATATCATAAGACAAGAGCAATATTTCAGCAGCAATTACCGATGGCTTAATATAAATAATAATATTTCTATCTAGCAATGATGACCATACTATTATCACTGCTATGAACCTTAAAGAAAAAGTTGTGGCCAAGAAAACTTTCTCTCACATCATGCTTGATTCATTTTTCAAAACCTTAGAAATTCATGCAAAAATAAAGCAGCCATGCATTTCAAGATAAATGTTGAACATTTAACAAGAGGGCCATGATGGCTCTGAATCGCTCACCTGACTCATTAAGATCAGATGAAAACTATGACCTCTATTGTCTACACAATGTTTTTCTATGATTTGACCTAGTGACCTAGTTCCTGACTCTAGATGACCCAAATACAATCCCAATCCAGATTTCATTAAGATAAACATTCTGACCACAGTTAATAAATATTGGATGAAAACTGTGACCTCTATTGTCAACACAAGGTTTTTCTATTTATTTGACCTAGATTTTTACCCCAGATGACCCAAATACAATCCCACCCAGATTTCATCAAGAATTCTGACCAAATTTCATAAAGGTTGGATGAAAACTGTGATCTCTAATGTCTACACAAGGTTTTTCTATTATTTGACCTAGTGACCTAGTTTTTGACCCCAGATGACCCAAATAAAATCCTAACCCAGATTTCATCAAGATAAACATTCTGACCAAATTTCATAAAGATTGGATGAAAACTGTGACCTCTATTGTCTACAGAAGGTTGTTCTATTATTTGACCTAGTGACCTTGTTTTTGACCCCAGATGACCCAAATACAATCCCAAACCGGATTTCATCAAGATAAACATTTTGACCAAATTTCATCAAGATTGGATGCAAACTGTGACCTCTACTGTCTACACAAACAAATTGTTGACGGACAGACGCACGGACACACGCAGGCACGCACAACGGACGCCGGACATCACACGATCACATAAGCTCACCGTGTCACTTCATGACAGGTGACCTAAAAATATGTGTCGGAGATAAACATGAACAGTTGTGGTTAAAATCCCATAGAAACAAGGGCTGTTTGTAAAACGTGCCCCCCTATATGGGCTATAAGTTGTAGTAGCAGCCATTGTGTGAATACGTTTTTTGTCACTGTGAATGGTGGTGGTGGTGGTGGTGGTGGTGGTGGTGGTGGTGGTGTAGTAGTAGTAGTAGTAGTAGTAGTAGTAGTAGTAGTAGTATGTGTAGTAGTAGTAGTAGTAGTAGTAGTAGTAGTTGTAGTAGTAGTAGTAGTAGTAGTAGTAGTAGAAGTAGTAGTAGTAGTAGTAGTAGTAGTAGAAGTAGTAGTAGTAGTAGTAGTAGCATTAGTAGTAGTAGTAGTAGTAGTAGTAGTAGTAGTAGTAGTAGTAGTAGTAGTAGTAGTAGTAGTAGTAGTAGTAGCAGTAGCAGTAGCAGTAGCAGAAGCAGTAGCAGCATTACAAGACCAATACTTAAGAATGATCAAATGGGAAAAGGTAACCTAGCACTGGCAGTAAATATGGGGCTCATTTACAGGTCAGATTTGGAATCTCTGCTGTAGTGGTGGTGGTGGTGGTGGTGGTGGTGGTGGTGGTGGTGGTGGTGGTGGTGGTGGTAGTAGTAGTAGTACTAGCAGTAGTAGTAGAAGTAGTAGTAGTAGTAGTAGTAGTAGTAGTAGTAGTAGTAGTAGTAGTAGTAGTAGTAGTAGTAGTAGTAGTAGTAGTAGTAGTAGTAGTAGAAGTAGTAGTAGTAGTAGTAGTAGTAGTAGTAGTAGTAGTAGTAGTAGTAGTAGTAGTAGAAGTAGTAGTAGTAGTAGTAGTAGTAGCAGTAGCAGTAGCAGAAGCAGTAGCAGCATTACAAGACCAATACTTAAGAATGATCAAATGGGAAAAGGTAACCTAGCACTGGCAGTAAATATGGGGCTCATTTACAGGTCAGATTTGGAATCTCTGCTGTAAAATGAGATTTTGAATTAATTAAAGGGAGGCAAATCTGTAATAAAAAGAACATGCATAAACCGTAGTTGTTTCCCTTGTTTGAACCATGCTAAATCCTTACAAGTTTGGAAAGAAATGGATGAAAAATTTGGACTTAATTGCATAAACACCATTTTCTCAATTCAAGGGGAGGTAATTCTGTACTTCATGGACCAATAATGCTCATTTTTTGTAGGGTTCGTGTCCTCATTGATATAAAGACACTGTGCAAATTTGGAAAGGATCGGACAAAAAATGTGGAAGATTTTTGAAAGTTTTCACAAAATAGGCAAAAACGAATAAACATGCAAAGTTCAACGAGCTCCTGCGGCCATGTTTTTTGACGAATCAAATTTCTTTGAACAACTTTTTCAGGGGAGCCCCTAAAGGTCATCCCTGTGAAATTTTTTTAAAATCTGATGAGCGGTTTCTGACAAGAAGATTTTTTAAGGTTTTTACCATATATGGTCATGGCGGCCATCTTGGTTATGTGATCAATTTTTTTTTAACAATTCTTTTGTCCCATGACCTAGGGATGCTCCACATGAAATTAAGTTGAAATTGGCTCAATGGTTTAGTAGAAGAAGATGTTTACAAATTGTTTACAGACAGACGGACGGACGCCGGGTGATCACAATAGCTCACCCCGAGCTATCGCTCAGGTGAGCTAAAAACCAATGTACATGTACACAGCAGTGCTCCAGGTAAATGGAAGGGCAGAGCATCCCAAGGTCTCACCCTGGCCCCTAAGACCCCATCCAGTCCATTTTTTAATCTGATTATTTAACAGCAAGTTTACTGGCAGTTTCAATAACAACAAAGTACACAATGACAAACTCTTTAAGCCATTTATTTCATTTTAAATGATGAAAAGCATGAAATTAGGATACATTTTGTACAATTGTTTCTAAAATGCAATTCCGTTATATTTTGGTCAGTAACATCGCGAGAGTCGGCTGTTTACCCGTTTTCTTTCTCCCACTTAAATTTCTGTGTAATTCAACATCCATAATTCCAGTTTGGTCAAGATTATTTGCTTTCATGGTACATAATATTCACACTTGTGTACATATATATAAAAAAAAACACTTGCCAAACATCAAAGGTAATTTCGCGTGTCACCTTCACTACATTCTCTATTGAATTACCGGTAGCTTTGAACTGACATGATGCCAGTTACCAATCACTTTCTTCTTGGTAATCGTATCAGCCCATCAGCGCTCAGGCTGCCGAATGCACAGTCCCCACATGAAGGAGTATGCAATAACTGTAAATGTCACAGATCAATACTGACCCATCTCAACAATCTTTGTTCAGAAGATATACTGGAAAAGACATACTTGTTAAAAGTTTGCACAGTTTTTTGCACTACATGTACTAATTTTTGTCTCCCATGCGCTAAAAAGTTTTTATTTGGAATTCAAATATTGAAGCCCATGCTCTCCATTGATTTCAGACTACAGTACAGTGGGATGATTGATCCTTTTAGGTCAACTGTTGCGACATTTTTTATGGAATGTCCTGAATTGGACCTGAAAAATTCTGGCATGTATGCCAAGAAGCTTCATCATTTATAGCAGTTTTTCGGGCTTCCTACTAAAAAATATAAGGGTCAAACACATTTAATCAAACAAATTACAAACATCGCTTTCTGTGATTTCGATGCAAGTTTGGTTAAGCTCAGCAGGTGGTTGTGGTTGTGCTGGGGCCTGGAAGCTCATGGGGCTGATCTCCACTGTGGTAACATTCTATAGATCTCCCAAATGTATGTATGTATGTATTTCTTTAGACTTTGCAGTCAAGGAAAACCCATGAAAGTGCAAGCACTTATTTCCAATGGGGTCCTTTGGTTTTGCTGAAGAGACAGCAAGCAGAAGAGACAGTATTTAGATACAAGGAATCCGGGTGTGATACCCTAGCTCTTTGCGAATTGATCCCTTGGTTTATTTACCAGTACGTGCTCAGTGTACAGCACCGATACACGCAAGAATTACCTGGGTTTCATACCAGTACATCTCGTGTTGGGTGGGAAACACTTGAAGCATTTCTGAAATTTCCAGTGACCGGACCAGGGAATTGAACCTCTGGAATGGTAGACCAGAGTGTTACCACTCGACCACCTGCACCACCCAATGACACCAATTACTGGTTTCACCCAGGAAACAGACTCACCAGCATTAGCATAATTGGATGCAATTGAGCTAAAATAAATAGGTTTCATTTAAACTAACCTGGAAACCATTGAAGCACTGATTATTCCTTTTTCTTTTACACCAACACACAAATGTCCACTGTTCACTAGTGCTGCCCACACAAATGTCCACTGTTCACTAGTGCTGCCCAGACTTTTAAAAACTGTGACTTTTAGTCATGCTAAAAAATTACCACTGCTTTTAATGCACATTAAAAACTATTTGTTAAAAAGGTTCGCCTTAAATTTCCATCAAGATTGAGCCTTTGATTACATTAGTATGACAAACTTTCAAATAATTGGAAGCAAAATAACTACGGAACAGTTCTGTTCTGTACGACAGTTCTTGAGATGATTTTACTGATTATAAACTTGAGATTGATATTTATACCACAAACAATGTCATGATAGTTTCAAAAAGTTTTCTAAAGATTAGTTTGGAAATTAAAAAGGGAGGCACAAAAGTGCGCAAACATCTTGCTGATCAACATCTGCAATTAATAATAAACAAAGCAAATATATACCAGCAAATAATTCAGATGCAACAAATAATAAACCAAGCAAATATATCAGCAAATAATTCAGATGCAACAAATAAACAAGAGCACCCCCTTGCGGGTGCAGAACGCTCATCTATTTTCTTTTTAAAGGTGAAGGGACTCTCATTTTCAATCACAAAGGAGGGAGGGGTGGAGTGAAGAGGGGTGTATAGTGTGGGGGTGTGTAATTTATTACATTATCTTCCAATGCGAAAAAAAAAACGAAAAAAAAATAAATCGGGGGGTGGGGTGGGGGGGAGTGGGGGGAGGGATTCTTGGGTGCGATGGTTGGACGTTATTTCAAACATAAAATAATAAAAATAAATATTTGTGTTTTTTAACCGTTTCAAAAAAAAAGGGGGGTGGGGTGGGGGGTATAGTGTGAGGGTGTGGTGGTAATATGTGAGTTGACCTTAAAAAAAAAAAAAAAATTTAGGGGGGGGGATTCAGGTGGGGGGAGGGGGGGGGGGTGGGGTGATTATTGGGTGCGATGGTTGGACGGTATTTTAAACATAAAATAATAAAAATAAATATTTGTGTTTTTTAACCGTTTCAAAAAAAAAATTGGGGGTGGGGGGATTATAGTGTGAGGGTGTGGTGGTCATTTGTGAGATGATTTAAAAAAAAAAATCAAATCTAATCATAAATAAAGAAGTTATGGCACTTTTAGCAAAATTTAATAATTTGACCTTGAGAGTCAAGGTCATTCAAAGGTCAAGGTAAAATTCAACTTGCCAGGTACAGTAACCTCATGATATCATGAAAGTATTTGAAGTTTGACAGCAATAGCCTTGATACTTAAGAAGTAAAGTGGATCGAAACACAAAATTTAACCATATATTCAAAGTTACTAAGTCAAAAAAGGGCCATAATTCCGTAAAAATGACAACCAGAGTTATGCAACTTGTCCTTTTACTGTACCCTTATGATAGTTTGCGAGTGTTCCAAGTATGAAAGCAATATCTATGATACTTTAGGGGTAAAGTGGACCAAAACACAAAACTTAACAAAATTTTCAATTTTCTAAGTATAAAGGGCCCATAATTCCGTCCAAATGCCAGTCAGGGTTACATTACTTTTCCTGCACAGTCCCCTTATGATAGTTAATAAGTGTTGCAAGTATGAAAGCAATAGCTTTGATACTGTAGGAATAAAGTGGACCTAAACACAAAACTTAACCAAATTTTCAAAGTATAAAAAGGGCACATAATTCTGTCAAAATGCCAGTCACAGTTACATTACTTTGCCTGCACAGTCCCCTTATGATAG
Organism: Dreissena polymorpha; assembly: GCF_020536995.1. Lineage (NCBI taxonomy): Eukaryota > Metazoa > Mollusca > Bivalvia > Myida > Dreissenidae > Dreissena > Dreissena polymorpha. The sequence goes on along the minus strand of NC_068359.1, from coordinate 26,278,991 downwards.
TTAGTAAGTGTTGCAAGTATGAAAGCAATAGCTTTGATACTTAAGGAATAAAATGGACCTAAACACAAAACTTAACCAAAATTTTCAATTTTCTAAGTATAAAAAGGGCACATAATTCTGTCAAAATGAACGCCAGAGTTATCTAACTTTGCCTGCCCAGTCCCCTCATGATAATAAGTAAGTGTACCAAGTTTGAATGCAAAAGCATTGATACTTTCTGAGAAAAGTGGACCTAAACGCAAAACTTAACCAAAATTTTCAATTTTCTAAGTATAAAAAGGGCACATACCGGTAATTCTGTCAAAATACAAGCCAGAGTTATCTAACTTTGTCTGCCCAGTCCCCTAATGATAGTAAGTAAGTGTACCAAGTTTGAATGCAATAGCATTGATACTTTCTGAGAAAAGTGGACCTAAACGCAAAACTTAACCGGACGCCGACGCCAACGCCGACGCCAAGGTGATGACAATAGCTCATAATTTTTTTTCAAAAAATAGATGAGCTAAAAGATAAGCAAATATACCAGCAAATAAACAAGATAATTCGAAAAGAAGTACAATGTGATCTAAATATAAAATGTAGCTAAAATAAAGCACAGCAATGTATCACATTTTGAAAATTTACCGACTGTAACTAATAAATAAAAATATAAATAGATACATGTAGTTTTAAATTTCATTCAAAATATAAAGGGCAAGAAATCATTGTTGAAAAATCAAGTTCATTGATAAATACCCGGTACAATATGCAATCTCAAAAAGTATCATATTTTAAGACATATTATGCTAAATTGGAAAAAATTAACATCAACATTTCATTTACAAGTTGACAATTATTATTTACAGTTGAATTCTCTAAACCGGAAACTAGAGAGGAAATTTCGGTTTAGAGAGGATTCTGGTTTAGAGGGAAAATTTTACTTTCAAGAAGGTCAATTACATAGCCTATTGTGGAAAAAAACATATTGGAAATCCTCGCTACATTATTTATCTGACATTCATTCATATTGCATCACATAAGAACACCACATATCAATTAATCTGTTGATTCGAAATCACTACCAGTCACAACATACCGGTAGATCAAACAGTGCACCCTGAAAAACAAACAATATTATATGCATGTGTTAGGTGACTTTTCAGACAGAAAAACATGTCAAAAACGATCTGTTTTTTCAAACATCTACCACAAACGATAGTCTTTTCTCTTTTCCACCGTGTTAATCATTTCTTGAACACTTACATACATTTCAGTGTCACACAAAAGAACCCTTTGTTTGTTATCAGTAATGATAATCTGTATTAAAACTTCTATTGATCGATATTTACATCACAGGCCGAGTATTTTTAAGTTGTTTTGTGATTATTACAGTTTGCAAAATTGTCGACCATATTTATTAATTTCACACGTTTTTAATCAGCTATTCACAAATTTTTGACTATGTCTGAGGTGCAAAAACCGGTCCAGACCGGTTAAGAGAGATACAATTATATATGCAACGACCCAATTTTGATCCAAAGAATGACCGGTATTCCGAATTGAGGGGATTCCGGTCTTCAGGAGATATTTTATGGATAGTTTTATAGGAACAAAAATAGGACAGTACAATTTGTCCGGTTTAGAGGGGATTCCTGTATAGAGAGGATCCGGTTTAGAGGGTTTCCACCTGTACATCTGGATGTCATCCAAAAAGTTATTTTGCTCTAAAAAGGGACTGAATTGACACAGTGATATTTGTTAAACAAACCTAATGTTGTTTTTTTAAGTAACTAAATTTAGTTTTATTTATTTATGTTCTCTCCTTTGTTAGAGAACAACTGAGAACATCAAACTAAAAGCAATATTTCGTCAGTGTATACATACAATAAGCTTGGTGACAGGAATTATTCAGATTTAAAATTCAAGTATTCAAAATACTGGCCGAATACAATATCTAGACAAACACCCAATACAATCAAATTAAAAACAATAGAAATGCTTATAAATAATGTGAACTTGATTATAATCATTTGTTAGTTTATCTTTTGATATGGATGATAAACAAAGACAAACAGAAAATGCTCAACAATTCCTGAGTAATTAAGTTATTGAAGCCAGCGATATTTCATATAAAGCTTAACCAGAGACCCAGGCACATTTGTCTTAATAAGTTATACATCTATAAGACTGTCAACAATTATATATCTAGTTGTACAGTAAGTAAATGAAATTTAATTGCTAAGTTTTCACCAGTATTCACAGACATTTGTTTTCAAGCAAATGAAACCCTTTTTAAGTTTTCACAACGCTTTTCAATAAAAATATTTTTTTTCAATCAATGCTAATTTTTCTGCACAAGACTTCCTTCAAGAATACGCTCATTTTGATTAAGGCCTACACAAACATTTCTTCAAGTAGAATATTTTTTCAATAAACACCAATGTTTCATCTGTTATACATTAAAGTTTTTATGATCGCCTTTTGTCCGCTGTGCGTTGTGCGACGTCAACATTTGCCTTGTTCACTCTCTAGAGGCCACATTTATTGTCCAATCTTTATGAAATTTGGTCAGAAGATTGGTCTCAATGATATCTTGGATGAGTTCGAAAATGGTAACGTTTGCTTGAAAAACATGACTGCCAAGGGGCGGGGCATTTTTCCTTATATGGCTATATATGGCTATAGTAAAATCTTGTTCACTCTCTAGTTCAAAAGTACACTTACTTTTTTTAAGTATATACATAAGTTTCTTCATGTTTAAATTTATGTTTTGGTCAGTATACACTAATGAAATCAAATATATACCGGTATGCTAAAATGTCTAAAGTTAACACCATAATTTCTTCAACTATGCTGTAACATATATAAAACGTTAAATTAACATCATGGAGTATATGCTAATTTTTTGTTTCAATTATACACTAATTTTATCAAGGACATATATACATAAACATCACTTAAAGTATATGTTAAACACATCTAAGTGAGCATAATCATTTTAAGTTAGGATGTATGGCCATCGATGGCGCATTGTCATCATCAAATAGGCCTTAATGTTTTTTCAAGTAGACGCCACTGAAACGAGGGCATCAGAGGCGTCTTGTAGAGAGCTGACATATAGTTGAGGTAATTCTTCAGGTACACTTCGCACCGTTTGAACTTTTTGGGCGGCAATAGCAGTTTCATCTTTTCCTGAAGATTGGAAAAAATGCTATGAATTATAAAAAGGCAAAAACTCGATGAAAAATCATTGCAGCTGAAGCATTTGACAATATGCGCGTGTATACTATGCATTGATGCTAAAAAAGTATAAAGTTAAGTAAAATTTGAATCATTAGTTTCTGAAATATTGTGAAGAAACAAAGTAACAGTACCAGACAAACGAACAGATAGCGGGTACGATGGCTGAAATTATCAGAAACGTTCATTTCAAACCACCACAAACTCAATGAGTCTTCAGACAGCCTGAACAAGCCGTTACTACATGCTCTTGGGGAGGATACAAATACGTTTTAACATAATGCATAGTTATTTTTTTCAGAATAATAACATCAACAAGGACACAAGTTTCAAACTAGGAGGGATCCTTACTTCTTATTTAGGGGTATTTGATTCAGAATATTGCTTCTGATAAAATCTGTGCTGTCCAGTGATCGAAGTGGTTCACATAACCAGCTTCTCACGTAGACACTCCTGGTTCAATCCCCGTTCCCGGAAGCATGTGAGTTCGGTTGGTGGTCACCATCAGTAACAACAACATAACTGGAAATAGCAGCTATAGTTAAACAAGGGACAAAATTGTCACAAAACCAGGTTTTCATTGTGAAAAAAAATCTGATAAAGGGAGACAACTCAAATTGAACTTTTGAAATGAACAAACAAAATTAACCCCCTTTGTAAGTTTGTTTGAAAATTAATCTATTTTTAGTTGTGGCAACCTTGACATTGGAGATATCGACGTGATTCTTTCATGCACCGTCCCATGATGGTGAACAAATGTGCCAAATGATTTTAAAATCTCACAATAAATGACATAGTTATGGCCCAGACAAGCTCATTTATGGCCTTTGAACTCAAAGTGTGACCTTGACCTTTGAGATATCGACGTAATTCTTTCGCGCGACACACCGTCTAATGATGGTCAACAAATGTGCCAAATGATTTTAACATCTCACAATGAACGACAAAGTTATGGCCCGGACAAGCTTGTTCCGCCCGCCCGCCAGCCCGCCCGCATTCGCCAATCTAATAACCAGTTTTTTCCTTCGGAAAACCTGGTTAAAAATTAACCCCAACTTATGTGAGTGTATTAGGTTAATTAGATAGAAGAGCTGGGACACACTTCTGTACCCCACATAATGCAGCCTCAGGTGCGGAAGGACATAATAAACTTCGAAATGCACACAAACATGCACCATGTTAAAACCCTGCTTAATAAACTTATCTTTATTCCACCCAGTATACACTATATGGCAGATTTACGAGGCCTTACCAGGAAAACCTCCTCTGAGCAATGATCCATTGTCTCATTAATAGCTGCCTCGATCTGGTCCATGTATATATCAGAATGAAGTTTATCTACCAAGCTCCTACAAGGGAAATAGTAAAAACATTTTTATATGCAAGCAAAACTGATTTGGTACATATAATCAGGTATTTGTCTTGATGACTTAGAGAGTACAAGCAATGTATCTTTCTTTCCTATTATCAATTCTTTTAGATTCAGACACAACCCATAAAACCAATAAAAATATTTCTACTTCAAATACTTTTTTCAGATACTTATTTCAGATTAGAAAAGTTTTAAATTTAAGAGTTTTGACAATTATCTGAGATATACTAAAAAACTTGCACTACCCATAAGTCATATTTTACAAAATACCACAGTTTCGTTGACTTAAATGCAAAATTCGGGAATTAATTTACACAGTTTGGATAAATATCATAGTTTTTGAAGATATAATATTATATTACAAACAATAATCTATTTACAAACCTAAAAAATTAAATAATAACTAGATTTATAAATAAAATCGCGACATTCCTTCAAATCCAAAATAGTGTGTCCTAAATAATGTGTCCGTGATAAAGTAAGACATGCAATTGTTTTTACATTGTTTTGCATTTCCATATCATTGCAACGGAACAGATGATAAAAAGCACTGCACAAAATCTTTTGATATGAACCCGTTTCTTTCTAAATCTGCATATGCACAAGTTCTGGAATGTACTTTAAAACAGGTAGCTAAACATCAAAATATCCACATAGTAGATGATCGGGTAAAATATTCTCAGTATATTAATATATACCCTTAAGACATAAAACTTTATTATTATTATAATTATTATTTCACCATTTCTCCACACAAACAAGTGTGTGTTTTTTTAACAAATATGGATTTTTTCAGAACAAACATATATAGGAAATATGAGGAGTGATGGATAAAGTTGAAATTCATCATACCAGGCAGCTTAGAAGGTCATGTGTGTGTTTGTTGTGATTTGACAATTTTCATATCAACTGAAACATCCACCAACAAAACCACTACTCACATATAGCAGTGTTCCGCCCACTTCAAATAATCAGCATTACTCTTTGACATCTTGACTGAAAAAAGACACAACATGAAATAATAATATAAATTTAATTGTTGCTAGATATATATTGTGTGGGAAGAGAGAAGACAATTTTTTTTTTATATAAGTAAATATTTCCTAAAGTATTGCCCTTTTAAAACAATTGAAGATAACTCAAATTAAGCACCACATTTACACGTAATGTCATTATGAATATACACTACCTTGGACTTGTTTAATGAAATAGCTTTCCCTGGGTGTGTCTTCTGCAAAAGAAAAACAAATAGATATACTAAAATATAAATATAAACGATTATTTTATTGATGTACTATTTTCAAATAATATTTTTTCAAATCATACAATGTAAACATTATAGAGAGTGGGTAACTGTTCATATTTAGTGCAATGATCATAAATACATTGTAGAAATTTTCATTTTTTGTTTTGATTTGTAAAAATGTATTTGAATATTACATTCAAGCAGATGCATATTTGCATAAAGTAACTGTTTTATTTCTTCCACAAATGCAAAAATCTTTGTAACAGCTTAAAAATTAGTATCTCTTGTAAGGATCTTGTGTCAATATATCAATATACTTTGTATAAGAACAATATTGTTGTATCAAATCTGTATGGGCTTTAATAATGTGTAACACTATATGAGCCTTGTTCTGAGAAAACTGGGCTTAATGCATGTGCGTAAAGTGTCGTCCAAGATTAGCCTGTGCAGTCCGTACAGGCTAATCAGGGACGACACTTTATGCCTAAACATGATTTTTGGTAAGGAGGGACTTCCTTGAATCTAAAAATACCATAAAGTGGAAAGTGTCGTCCCTGATTAGCCTGTGTGGATATGCATTAAGCCCAGTTTTCTCAGAACGCGGATCATATATAGTTTAACTTGAGTTTAATTAACTGTTCAATGAAAAGCTACCCTGCATGTGAAAGACCTGCAAACATAGTTCCATATTAATACAATGTACATCCACCTAAACTCACGTTACTGCGAGAAAACATTTTCTTAATTAGTAGAACAGTGACCTAGAAATTTATCTAAATGATTGCAAATCAAATCACAAGCTAGGTTACCATGCAATCTTGCTAAATCCAAACCATTGTCAAGATCCATCAATGCAAACTAAATTATTGACTGGAAAATCCCTAGTTTGACACGACAGCCCCACCGCGTGCCAGTCATACTCCTATCTACTACCAGGATTTAAATTTCATTAATCTGGTTTATAATTTTAAACTGTTGCACATGACAACAACATTTATCATAGAAATAATAACGATCTCAATGGTCAGACATTACTACACTGGATGACTACAGCATTAAACAAAAGAGCAAACATGTATTCAACACATCCATTTACGAAAGGAAAGAAGTTACATTAATTCTCCTCGGTGATAATGTGTAAAAATCCATGTACGAATTGCCTGGTAATTGATGCAGTTACGGTTCAGAAGAGATTGGAAAGCCTCATGCACACAACACAGGGCTAATGCACTGCCAGACATGAGCAATGCTCTCCCACTTGGCGGTGATTTAACCCTTTGCATGCTGGGAAATTTGTCTTCTGCTAAAATGTTGTCTGCTCAATTTCTAAAATTAAAATTTTCTTCGATTTTTTTCAAAGAATACTATCAGAATAGCAAACAGTTTGGATCCTGATGAGATGCTTGTTCTGTGGCGTCTCATCTGGATCCAAACTGTTTGCAAAGGCCTACAAAATTCGGTTCCCGCACTGAAAGGGTTAAAAAGGGACATTGTTCCTCATACCCATTTCGTTATCGTCACTCTCCTCTAAAAATCCAGCAGGGCATGAATGACTGAGGTTCAAGTTTTCCACGGCCAGGTGTTCCTTTTTTACACGGGGTATTCTGCTGTGAGTTTGGGCGTCGGGTTTGGTTTCCAGAGAATGGAGTTTCGTTTCTTGAGGATGGCGTTTTGTTTCAATGGCTACCAGGATGCCATCAACAGTGGGTCTTTTCTCTGGATCCAGTTGAAACATGGACTGAAGAAGGTCTTTTAGACATTCAGAGTATGTCCAATTCTCCCAGGATCTCTGTGAACAAGTGATGAAAATTGTAAGCACACTGTACTGTGTAGCAGCAGCCAATCAGATGCATACCAAATATTTAACCCATTTATGCCTAGCGTCCCAAAATTAACGGCTGTTAGCTTTAATGGTATTCAGCAAGCCTTTTGATGTCTGAAGAGGCTTTTTTATTTATGTTTTCACTTGTTAAAGGCCCAGTCTCATTATGATGCCGGTGGAGCCCCGGTGCGTGATCCGGGATCTACCGGGATGAACCGGGGCTCAACTGGGGACAACCAGGATGAACCGGGGACCACCGGGGCTCCACCGGGTAAGTATTTAAATGTTTAATACCTCCAGAATGAACCTGGAGTCACCAGAAAGGCTGGCAATGACCGGCGCAGAACCAGGAACAACCGAGACAGTATCGGGAACAACCGGGATGGCAACATAGCTCCACCGGGGCCATACAGACCATGGCAGAGCTACGGCAACACCCCAGTTATCACCAGTTATCACCGGTGAATGCTGGCAGAGCTACGGTACATCGGTAAATCGGCGCTCTGCTGGACGCCAACAGCATTCACCAGGGCTCCGCCTGGGCATTACGGGCGACCACCGTGATTAAACCGGGGCGTTGCCATAGCTCTGGGGATTACCGGCGACAACCGGGGCTCTGCCGGGGCTTCACCGGGATAAACCGTAGCTAGTCGGGGGTTGACCGGGACCCTGCAACCGGCTTAAACCAGGGCGGCACCGGAAAATAGTGTGACCGCATTAAAACTTTTCAACGAATCACGCAGGTCGACAGGCGTTAGCAACCGGGATGGACCAGAGCTCTACCGGCAATAGTGAGACTTGGGCTTTATTTTATATCATCATATGATTATCATGACTTGTTCATCATAATGCTAAATGTTGTGTTGAAACAACAAGTGTTACTTTTTCATATTCGTTACCTCACGCAATAGATTCCCTCTCTTATCTACCTCTACTTTCACGCCTGTGGTGACTTCATATGCACAGCATGCAAGGCTCCATATATCTGTCTAGAAAAAAGAAACCTAAGACATAAGGAATGTTTCCATTTATCTTTCTGAAAATAGAGACATTTAACATCCGGAATAAACCGACACATCTTTCTTGAATTTGTCTGTAAAATAGAAACAAAATGTCATGACATTATCCATATGAGTCGCATTCTGAGAAAACTGGGCTTAATGCTTGTGCATAATGTCATCCCAGATTAGCCTGTGCAATCCGTACAGGCTAATCAGGGAAGACACTGTCCGCTTTAATGGCATTTTTCGTTTAAAGGACGTCCCTTTTTACTGAAAATCTAGTTTAAGCGTTAAGTGTCGTCCCTGATTAGCCTGTGCGGACTTTAGGCACATGCTTTATTTCCAGTTTTCTCATAACGCGACTCATATATTTGTTTTGATTATTGATACATAAAATGTAAGAAATTAAAAAAGTACTACAATCAACTGAAGTATTAGTCACACATATCAGCGTGGGCCACTGAACTTCTTTGATGTAGACATGTGTTAAGCTTCATTTTAATGACTGTAGGAGACATGTTGCATGCAAACCTTATTCAACATTTTAATGGTATACAAAGGGGCATAAATCAGCTACATTGCATGTCAAAGTAATGTGCCTTGATCAGTGGAATCACCTGATGACCCAGAAAACATGTGTACAGTTTTAAGTATCAATATGGACTTGATATTGATTTTTAATAAGAACCTGAAGACATAATTATGTAGATTCAATTTGAAAACGTTATATTTAGTATGTAAAGAGATAACAAGTTGTTGCTTGCACATATTCACCTGATTTTTTTCCAAAAAGGGCAAAACTCGGCTTAATTGCACAGTAATGGACCATGGTCAGGGAGCTGACACGGTAAATATATGTGCAGTTTTTATTAAATATCTGCAGTAGAAATAGGCAATAAAATGTTCCATGGATATACATCAGCAGAGTGGCCTGTGTAATTAAATATCAGATGAAAGGCAGAGTCTCGATCGCTTTAAAAAATAGTGCAATCGAGACTTATGCATACTCTAGGAACATCTGACTAGCATAATATTCCTTTTATTATATTCTAAAAAAGACTCAAATGTAATTTTATCTTAATGCATTTTTTACAAAATAAATGTGACGACTAATGGAACCCAGAAGTCTTATTTTGTTTGAAGCGTAAAATTATTTTTTATAACATCATAAGTCAGGTAAACGATCCACAAACGATATGAAAGAAAACGTGTCATTTGTATATTCAAAACTAGTGAGTATTAAAAAGTCTTATTTTGTTTGAAGCGTAAAATTATTTTTTATAACATCATAAGTCAGGTAAACGATCCACAAACGATATGAAAGAAAACGTGTCATTTGTATATTCAAAACTAGTGAGTATTAAAAGTTGTTATAATTAAAAAAGTGCTGCCATTTTCAGTTGTGTAAAGTCTTTTTGGTTTGTTAAGAGTTTGGCATAATAGTTTTTGATAACAACATCCAAAGGGAAGATTTGTGGGAGATTGTAGAGCATTAAAAGGCGACTTTCATATACTTTTTGATTGATGAAGCCATTATTTTAAACAGGTATATTCTCAACAGAGATGTTCATATATTGCTTGCAATTTTAGCATTAAGCAGACATTAACAAGTAGCAGAGTTGCATAGCTCAAACTATCCGAAGAATAGTCTCGCTAAAAGTTGAATAAAAGCTAAGAAATTATTAAAAGACTAATTCACACAGTACTATAATTCCTTATTGAATACTCTACAAAAAGGTCACTAAATTAGGCAAGAGTATTATGTTGACATGTGTTTGCATTCCTCTAAGTTATTAACTAAACTTGTTACCATGATTCCAACATTTGTTCTTGTAATTTATATCTGAGAATGTCCACGTACAGATTTGTTGTAGCAATGCCCTCGCACCATTTCTGGGCTCATAAACGACAGTGTGCCAACGTACTTTGTAAAACCATCAACTGGTACATTTATTTGCCTGAAATAAGATATGTCTTGTCATAGGCAGTAGTATCTTCTAATTAGGATTACATTTCTTCAAATACTTGCTTTATAATTGTAGAGGTACATGCAGTCATAAGGACCTATCTCTTAAATTTAACGGAAAATCTTGTAAAAAACGTGTACTCTGTGAAGTTGAAATTATACTTAAAACTTGGAATGGACATGAGTGACAAAGAGGTGAGTATTATTCGAACAAGCTGATGAATAGGTGAGCTAAAAACCAAATCCTTCTAGATGTGGTAGGGTTTTAATTGTGACGTCATTGATTTCTTTTCACTGATATGGGAGTTAACTTTGCAAGGAGTTTGTTTCCATTTACTGATATCGGGGTTAGCTGATGAATGAAATTTGTTTCCGTGATACGAGTTGTGTTCTGAGTAAACTGGGCATAATGCATGTGCGTAAATTGTCGTCCCAGATTAGCCTGTGCAGTGTAAACAGCGTAGACCCAGATGAGATCTCGCATGATGCGGCGTCTCATCAGTGTCTGTGCTGTTTGCTTAAAGGAATTTCTGTAAGAAATATTCTAAATATAAAAATAAATATACATGTACTAGGCATCCCTAATTTTGGAATTAAATTGATCCAATTTTGCAGGATGGGAGAGTCCAGTAGGCATAAATGGGTTAACAGATAATGGAGATGGCCTTGCAGAAAATGTGTTACCTAGCCAGTCCAAAGTCAGCCATTTTGAAGACTGGGTTTGGATCTTTTGACCCGCAGACAAGAATGTTCGTGGGTTTGATGTCCCGATGAAGGACTTCTCTGTCATGCATGTACTGAAATAAAAAAGAATACCATAGATAATGGTGACCTAGTGGCTAGGACATTTGCAAAAGGTCAAAGGTTTGATTTTTTTTCATCAACATGTTGTTTTCTGTTCTTTCCTGCGTAGGGGGTAGCTTTGTAAAATAACAAAACATACAAGAGGGCCAAGATGGCCCTAGTTTGCTCACCTGAGAGGAGTCGGTTCATTAAATCTTTACCAAACGTCAAACTTGACCTAGATATTGTCCAGACAAACATCCTGGTTAAGTTTCATCATTATTGAACCAAAACTCTGGCATATGGAGTAATTTTGTTTTTATAAGATTTGACCTGGTGACCTATATTTTGAGTAGACCCCCCTTACCAAACATCAAACTTTGCTTACAAAAATAAATATTATGACCAAGATTCATAAAATCTGAAACAAAATTTTGACCTCTAGAGTGTTTACAAGGATTTTGTATAATATAATGAAAATTTGGACAAACTAAGGGCAATAATTATGGCATTAATTATGTGATATATATAAAACCAATCTTTTCACCAAGTTTCATGATGATTGGGCAAAAAATGTGACTTCTAGAGTGTTCACAAGCTTTATATACTATATAAATATAAGAAAACTGCCCCCCCTTCTGGCAGCCATGTTATTCAACTGACCGGAACCATTTTCAAACTCAACTCTCAAATCAAGGAAACAAATGTTCTGACCAAATTTCATGAAAATTGGGCCAAAAATGTGACTTCTAGAGTGTTCACATGTTTTCACTATATACATATAGAGAATTGCCCCGCCCTTTGGCGGCCATGTTTTTTCACCGATCTGGACCATTTTCGAACTCGTCCAAGATATCAATAAAACTAATGTTTTGACCAACTTTCATGATGATTGGGCAAAAATTGTGACTTCTAGAGTGTTTACAAGGTTTCTCTATAGCCAGATAAGGAAAACTGCCCCCCCCCCCTGGCAGCCATGTCATTCAACTGACCGGAGCTATTTTCGAACTCAACTCTCATATCAAGGAAACAAATGTTCTGACCAAATTTCATGAACATTGGGCCAAAAATGTGACTCCTAGAGTGTTCACATGTTTTCACTATATACATATAGAGAAAAATGCCCCGCCCACTGGCGGCTATCTTTTTTCACCGATCTGGATCATTTTCAAACTCATCAGAGATATCAATTAAACCAATGTTTTGACCAACTTTCATGATGATTGGGCAAATATTGTGAGTTCTAGAGTGTTTACAAGGTTTCTCTATAGCCAAATATGGAAAACTGCCCCGCCCACTGGCGGCCATGTTTTTCAACGGACTGAAACCACTTTTGAACACAACCAACATATCATTAAGACAAACATTTTGACAAAGTTACATGAAGATTGGGAATGAAATGTGACTTCTTTACAATTTTTTTTATTTTTTTTTGACCTAGTGACCTAGTTTTTGACACGGCACGACCCAGTTTCAAACTTGACTGAGATTTCATTGGGACAAAGCTTCTGACCAAGTTTCATTTAGATCGGAAATAAATGTGGCCTCTAGAGTGTTTACGAACAAATGTGGATGGATGGACGGACAGACGACGGACAAAGAACGGTCACAAAAGCTTAAAATGTTATGTTCATTTTGTGCAACTAGTGTAATTTTCAATAAAGAAAGCTAAAACCCATGTTTTTTTACATGATTAAATGTAAGATCAACTTTTAAGTCTTTTTCCTTGGAAGAACTTATTCTTCAGTTTCTGATAATGGGGAGATTTAAAATAGCATCAGACTTGAACAGTCTTACCTTAAGCCCATGCGAGATCTGAAGCAACAGGTTATCCACTTCTTGTTCGGTCAGTCCACATTCCTTCTCAGCCTGGTACTTTCTCAGAGTGCAGTCACACAGCTCCATAACGATACATATCTTCTTCCCGCCATCCTGAAACACACATGATAAAGTAATAATATAGATAACAAGACAAGATAACAAGAAACAAATCATAACAAGAGATTGCCAAGCAATATTGTCCCCTACCGGTGAAACTCCACCATTGTCAGATTTTATTTAAAAAAATATATTTGTTGCCATAGCAACCAGAATTATTGACATAGGAACAAAATGAAATGACGTGCATAATCTCCATATTGCCATCTATCCATGTTTCAAGTTTCATGAACAAATATTAAGAACTTTTTAAGTTATTGCAGGATCCAGAAACGTGTGACAGACAGACTGACAGACGGAGCGCAAACCACAAGTCCCCTCCGGTTTCACCGGTAGGGGACAAAAAGTGGGTATGATGTTGCACAGAATGACAGAGAATACCGGTAATCTTTATTATTTATGTTTATTATTGTAAGTTTTACATTTGAACTTAACTAAAAAGATTCAACATAGTTTTTGCCTTTCTTCTTATTTACAAGCTAATGTGCATCTGAAATAATTGCTTGAATTGCTGTTAAATTGCATCTGGTAATTTCCATATCAGTAATGTGAAAAGTGTAAAGTTATTATAGTGTTAGCTTTTATAAATATGGGCCTGCCTGTTTTGACTCACGAAACACTGATACTTGTCATGAGCATCTTTATCCTCAATTCCTAAATTGTATGCCGGGCACTATGCAAGATGGCAATTTCAAATTTGTGGAATTGATATCAAACCCCCCCCCCCCCCCCCCCCCCAATAAATTTTGTTTTGTTTTGAATTGGTGCAGAACTATACAAATAACAAAATAAGAGATAAGCGTGTTGTCTTGACCTTGAACTTAGTCTTACCAGTGTGCCATATCATGAAAACAATTGTAGAAAGTTGTACAGAATTCCTTGATGTATAGTAAAGTAATGGCTAAATTTTGAATTATTAATCAAATTTGTTATATTTGACCTCAATGTGTAATCTTGACCTTGCCTCTATGGTTATTGATCTTTAATGTGAAACACAGTCTATTTTGAAACTCTGCCCATATCTTGATAATCTGGCAATATGACTGTCTTGTCATAAAGACGTCTTTTTGTTAAAAGAAAAATAAATTAAAATGATATGGCTGATCAAATTAAGATATCTTTTTTAGTTTGAAGTTTTTCTTCATATACACAGTTTGCCTATTGCATTTAAATAAATTCAATTAACATATAATGTATTTAATCAATGAATTTCTTAAGAAAAAGTGTATCCTTTTCCTTTATATTGGCATTTCTTCTGCGTTTTATTTCAGATTTACATGAAGTTCTTCTTCATTTAAGATAAATTATTTACTTTATAAACTTTCAAATAAAAATTCACCCAAATAAAATTATTTTCCACATTTGTTTTAAACCCAAAACAAATATTTTGCACTTCAATACAAACAACTATAAAATCGATAAATAATTTACGATGTTGCTGAAATATTGTCCCTGACCATTGTGTTCATGGATACATAAGTGACACGTTCTGAGAAAACTGGGCTTAATGCATGTGCGCAAAGTGTCGTCCCAGATAAGCCTGTGCAGTCCACACAGGCTAATCAGGGAGAACACTTTCCGCATTTGTGGTATTGTTAGTTTCAAGGAAATCCCTCCTTACTAAAAATCAAGTTTAGGTGGAAAATGTCGTCCCTTATTAGCCTGTGCGGACTGCACAGGCTAATCTGGGATGACACTTTACGTACATGCATTAAGCCCAGTTTTCTCAGAACAAGGCTCATATATTCATATGCAAGGCTTCCTACCTTGCGAAAGTCTGACACATAACGCACTAGGTTCTCATGCGAGAGAGTCTTCAGGTTGCGAATTTCTGTCTCGGCATGCTCCACATCTTTTGCATTCAGTTTTGAAATGTTGATTACTTTCATAGCAAAGAACTCCTTAAAAAAATATAACAAGGCTGTAATACAAAGACCAAACAAAGAAGAGCAAGAGTTGTATTCAACACGTTTGGTCAGGCAGAACAAATATTCTATGTTCTGACCACTGGAATTTCCTTGAGCAAGAAATTTATCCCACATCTGCTCCTCTCTACCCAGGTGTATAAATGGGTACCTGTTAGGGATAAAAGTCAATGTTCCGTGGCTGCAAACTGCGCCGAATGTAAACGGACGACTGATATCCCAGTGATCGGGGGCAAAGTCAAAGTCGATTGAATATGTATATAGTAATCAGACTATAGACACAGGCATTTGCAAATTTCTTTTATACCTACTGATAAAATATGACATTTCTGCAGTGAAATAACAGCAGTTAAAATAAACTTTTTGTTTTTTTCACTGGTGAAAAAAACAAATTTTTGGAACTCCTTTTTCTATTTGTAGATTATCATAAATAATTTTATATATATTTTCTATGATCACGAGTGAATTTAAATCGACATTCCACCGAATCCAACTTTTTATTTTATGCTTTTTCACCATTTATTTAAATTGTAAATTGTAAAATTAAAGAGTTTAACTGGAGAATTTCGCTGGTATAATGACGTCATTTCGTCACACTAATAACGTCATTTTGTGTTTTGAAATGTATTGAGGCACGCCACGGGAGAAATGGTAACTTTTTAGCGATAGGGAAACAGCTGTTAATTATTTTCTTGAAAAAGGGGCTTAAAAGAAACAGAAAATTTGTTCATGTCAGTGTAAGATTGTTTATTATTTCACTCGTGATCATAGAAAAATAATATTTTCTAGGATCACTCGTGAAATAACAAATGATCGTACACTGAAATGAACATATATCCCCTATTTATTCTATGTTACTTAGTATTCAAAATTAACTAAGTGGGAACAAAATCCGCACAGAGATATACAACCCAACCATGGGCCCTAAAGTGCTCACCTGAGACCCAAAGGAACTAAACTATTCTGAGAAAGTCACTGTGGAGTTAAGAAAAATAAGTCATTTATGAAACATATATATGTAATTTCTTGCACATGTTCACTTTTGAACTCAGATATCATTAGAACAAATGTTTTAACCGAGTTTCATGAAAATTCAGTAAAAAAAGTGACTTCTTGAGTATTCACAAGGTTTCAATTTAGCCATATAAGGAAAACTGCCCTCCATCCCCCTCAATGAACAGGAGCCATATTTGATCTCAACTGTGACATAACTAGAGCAAAGATAGTGACCAACTTTCATGAATATTCAACTATAAATGTGACTTCTAGTGTTAACAAGAAATGAGTTTGTCAGAAACACAATGCCCCCTATTGCGCCGTTTTGAAGCCATAAATTTGACCTTTGACCTTGAATGATGACCTTGACCTTTAGCCGCTCAAAATGTGCAGCTCCATGAGATACACATTGCATGCCAAATATCAATTTTCTATCTTCAATATTCAAAAAGTTATGACCAAACTTTAACGAAGGTTAAAGTTTTAGGAACGAAAAATACAATGATATTTTACCTTTGACCTTGAAGGATGACCTTGACCTTGACTTTGACCACTCAAAATGTGCAGTTCCATGAGATACACATGCATGCCAAATATGAAGTTGCTATCTTCAATATTGCAAAAGTTATAAAACTTTAACCAAGATTAAAGTTTTGTGACACACACATACAATGACTGACTGACACAATGACAGACAGACAGACAGGCCAAAAACAATATACCCTCGATCTTTCGATCTGGGGCATAAAAAGCTTCTTTTTTATTAACTTAACCTAAAGCGACACAGTTTTGTACTCTTACAAGTTATCATGGGGACAAATATTCGTACGAACTTTCATTAAGATTGGGCAATAAATGTGACCTCTAGAGTTCTCACAAGGTAAATGATGATGAAGTATGACGGACAATGGACCTAAGGCAATAATAAGGCGTTGTGCTTATGTGATCTAAAACCTTGAAAAACCATGCTAATCGGGCAAAAGCCAAAAAAGATGGTTTTACCAAGGCTTAATTATTTCTCAACCAAACCAGTGACTTTCACCACTTACATTCATTATCTGATACGTGCACATGTGTTTACTAGACTGCAGATACAAAACACTGGTTCTACCCAGGAAGAAGGGCATAATAAGTAATCATTTTAAAATTCCCATGCATAATAACTACAAATTGTTTCTTTGTTGACTACAATTTGTTTCTTTGTTGACTCATTAAAAAATCATATAAAAAAAAATATATCTTTCAAAAGTTTCATTGACTTATGCTGTATTACCCGAGTACCAGCTTTCTGCACTTTCAACACTTGACCAAATGTACCATTCCCAATTTCCTTGATCGAGAGAAAATCTTCTGAGTTTTTCCCCCGGAGGTTTTCAACACGGTTGCTCATTTCTGTAGAGGCTATTATTTCCAATATTCCAAAAACAAATAATTTTAATTTAACTGTTCTTATTTATCCGCTGTTTATAAGTGCTCTCTTATTTACGTTATTATGTTACCACACACACTTTTTTATGAGTTTATTTTTAGGTAAAAATGTAATCGTTCACTGTATAATCCCCATCTTAACTGCCCTTCAATCAATTTTAATTTATTAACTACCCCAGCTAGCATTTCTAAATTTCATCAGAATAATTGGTATCCCAGTAAAACAAACTGGGCTTTTTACAGCTACATTTCACTATTGTTCCAAATAATTGGTATCCCAAATTTAAGACCAAATTCAAGATTACATTTTTTAACATCTAAGTTTAACTTTTTAATAGTTCAATTGTCACACATATTTTTTAAAGATATATTTGTCTTTTGGCCCAAGATAACATTAATCTCTGTCACTAATAAGTTACAAGTTGAAAAAAAAGTTGTTATTTAAACTAAATACTTGTGTACAATAATAATTTATCATGTTGTAATCAAATACCACCCAGCTCCTATAAAAGTATTAGCGCATAAGTCCAAGTTAAAAATTATCTATCTTAGCTCCAATATTTATCTTTGTCAAACTAGGAGTAATTTAATCCCCTAATGTTCTGTTTTGATAGATCTACTTGACATTTGCTACACATAAACCTTATAGATTTCTTCAAAATCTAATTTGTAATCAATAAATAATCTATTCATGGGAATCTAGCCCAATATAGACCGTTCCATAATTTAGTAATTACATAATTATCTCCCCTGAATTCTCTCCGCGTCCGCCATTACACTGCTGCTTAATAATCGGTAACATATATAAGAGAGCACCGATTATTCAACGGATGAATTTCTTTCTAAATTCTTAGGCCGTCATTACATGGTATTGGTTGTCTTGGAAAACTAACACTTTAAAAAAAGCATTTAATTAAATTAAATGCAATATTTTTCATTTGATTATTTTGCATCAATCTTTAAATCGTGTATTCCTTTGCATCTCAGTGTTTAATTGCCGCTATGTTCTGCATAATCCGATTATCTCGTTTTGATCAGATATTGTCCGGACTTAACTAACCACATGGTGTCATAAACCACACTGGGTGGCAGATGACAGTCTGATCATTCAACACAATTGATGATGCCACAATGTCTCATCTTCCTGGTAGTATTAAGCAGTCATTTGGTAAGATAATTTACCTCCGACATACTTAACAGTTGCGTAAATTAGATATGTTACATATTTTACAAATTAAAAGTTATGTCCTATATAGAATATCAGAAATTGTACACCGTAAAGATACTAGCCCGTTTAATTTATGAAAAAATAAAGTATTTACAAAAAATAAAAATAAAAAATTTAACGTATTTAGCGGGTATCGGTTAATTAAAACTACGTCATTCCGTATGAAGATTTGATGTTACGGCAATGCACGAACGATATCATAAAAACAAGAAATTACATTTGACACCTAACAGAGGTAAAAAATATTTAAAAAAATATATATGTATATAAATATATGTGTGTTAAAATGTTAGATACGTGTCACTCATACTCACTAGTAACGAGTTTTCAATATACATGAGTACACAGTTCAATTTGCATCATATGAAGTTGTGTTTTTTCAGTTGTATGTTAATATTCCTCAATAGCGTCATTCTTTGTACAAAACCCATCAAATTAAAATTACATGTAAATACTGACATGTACTTTGCTTTTAATATGGCTTTGTAGTATGTTTATTTTCAAAGCATTCCTTACACTTTCTAACACTCATTTATTTATCACACTAGCGTACTCATGCCATTGATAATTATATTTTTATAATTAGATGTAATACTATTGTAATTTATTGAAGCTTTTCTGCAAAAAAATATTACGACTTATGCATAGAGCTCTTTGTTGTGTCAAATTGTCGGCCTTTCAGTCTTCAGAAAATCTATAATTTGATGCTTTTGCCGCGTTTTTAAAGTTGTAAATAAATGTATTAATAAATTCGTTTGGCGCTTAATAATATATTTTTGAAATATTATTTAGGTGTTTTTTTTCGGAGTTTTTTTGTGTGGATTAATTGACTAAACATTTGGTGTCGTTATCCATATGTTTTGCGTTACTTCAAAGACCTACAAAATACATTTTTTAGTATTTTTAGCTTTATAGCTGTTAAATGATTCAAAGATGAAAATATAGATATATCACATAGATCACATTCTCTTCATCTTCCGAATAATCACATAAAAGATCGTCAAGATCAATATCACTCTCTCATGATAAAAAGCTCGTTTTTTAACGTGACAAAATTCCATCTAAAAAAAATAAATATAAATCCAAACCACAATTTTTTTTATCTCTGATATCAGTTAAAACAAGAAAAATAATGGAAGGCGTATCAAAAATATCATACTTAATATAATATGTTATGATTTTGGAATGTAGATTTTTACCAAATGAGACCAATTACAAACAATTAGCGGTAATTAATTGCGCGAGAATCTTTTATAAGTATTAATTAAAATATAATCTGCTTGATGTTGCGGCTATTAAAATCAACACAACAATACATGCGTGAATTGTTTGTGAAACGTTAAAAGTAACAAGCCTAATCAAAGACATAGTATGAGCAACTGAACCGGCAAATTTTCGCCGATGATTACCACTTGATTACAGATAAAAAAAAACAAATATACGAAAGCATTTTAAACATTTTATTTGTAACAATCAATCTCAACTTAAAACAATCATTTAAACAACAAAAATGTGATAATCGCCTCACATTAATTCATTAAGTAATTTATTTATCTGACAACGGTGAAGCGGGTATTCTCTACGTCTTTGGCTTTTGGAATCGCAGACTTGCACAAGTTAGCAGCAGTGTAATGGCGGACAGTCACGTGACTGACAATATGGCGGCGGTCAATTTATCGATTATAGAACGGTCTATTGGGAAAACCCAATCAAGTTCGATAACCTTGAATATGCCATTAAACTCTATTTTTAAACAAGAAATTTGATAGTACATTCTTAAGTAAAGTTACAAGACAGAATTCTATACTTATTTATGTCAAAAGGGTCATTAATCTGACGTAATCTGTTTGTTTTTGTTTACTTTAATCAATAATCCAGCACAAACTGTGTTCAGTTTGTTTACTGCTATTAGAACAATTTCATTAACTAGTTGCATAAGCATTGTACATAAAACAGTCTTCTGAAATCAGCATGAGAATAATTATTCAAATTCATATTACAAGTTACAAAATGTAAATAGAAATTGGGACATTTTACCGTATATTATGACTTTGACCAAACTTTGAGGAGCAAAATTATCAATACATCAATTTGTGATCTAGTCTTTTTAAGAAAAAACATTTTCAACCTTCAAACTGAAATTCAATTTCAACCAAATACCTAAAAGACAAGACGTTTTTTGTCACAATTTTTTCTTATCCAGGCATTGTTTAATATTGCAAAGCATAAAAATGTGGCAAAATATAACTTCAAAAACAATCTAAAAAATTAATAAGAATGCATATTAAAATAAATGGACAAGTAAATCATGAAATTTATAAACAAATGCATTTACAAATCTTTATTCCAGACCATTTAATTTGACATAATCTGTATAGCAAGACCAACAAAAACAAATTAGTTTATGATAAAGGATATATTACAATGTTATATAAGGATTTTAATGATAAATATATGTCACATATTTACATAGTCTCAAAATATAAAACAAAAACAAATAACATAACATATTAAGTCAATTTAGTATCAGAATTATAAATGTACAATCAAATTCAGAATATATTAACACAAATGGTATCACTATGTAGTAACGGAACTTAAAAATGGCACCATTTCCAAAATATAGAAATTCTGCATACATTAATAAATGAAGAAAATTAAAGAAAAATAAATTAAACAAATTTCAAAGTAGGAAAATTCATATAATATCAACACATGTAGTGGAAAATAAGTACCTGAACTTATAAATGTACAATTTCCAAAAAAGTGAATACAGGAATACTTGTAATTTTACAACATAATGAAGAACACAATGCATTATGGCATTATTAATTTTCTCACATGACTTTCACAGAGTTTTTATATAAAATTGTTTTCGTTTTTCTTTTATAATAATGAACAGAAAATTCTGATGATAAATGCTAATGGATGCACCCAAAAGATATTTCAGCACAGAAAAACAATATTGATTTCATTGTTATTGCAAAATATGCAATCCAGATAATTTTACAATCGCAAAAAAAGATTCCCTTAATTTATTTTTTAATGTTTTTATAATTTACATTGATTTGTATTTTTTCTGGCGAAAGTTTCAATAAGCTCTCATAAACACAGTACAACTTGTTAGCAATTTCCAATTCTCGTGACTTAACATTTTGTGTCTGAAAAATCATCTTTTTTTTTTTTGTATATATTTTTTTTAACTTATCAAAATGGTCTCATCTTGTGTATGTTTATGTCTTTTGGTTCAATGTTTAACTTTTGTATCTACTACAATTTATTTTTCTGACTTTTGGTTCAATGTAAAAAATATTATAATTTAAACTTCATATAAACTATGCATGTTTGAATTCCTATCTATCAAAACGCGCAATAATTCTTTACATATCAACTATTCAAAATGGAAAAATTATTTCTTACAGGGACATTTTCACTCTTTGGCAAAATGACAACAACAAAAAGTAATTTGTTACTTAGATTAAAAAAATAATCTATGCATTATATTGGAACAAGCAAATTACCAATCCTGACTAGAAAAAAGTTTAAAAAATTATGTTTGTATATTCAAAACCATCAATTGACATACCGTAAGAAAAATAATATATAATATACTTTTCATTGATAATTTAGCAAAAACATGCATAAAACTGCAGTGCAGGCACATATTTCTAGAAAATTCTTAAGTTTTTTTTAGAAAAACAGGTTTACTTGGGTCGCTTATTTTATGGAGTCATAAATAAAATAAGTTGATGGTGTTGTTTAAAAAGTATTTATGTAGTTTAATTATCATAACATTTATATTTAAAGCTTGTTATATTTTATAATGTAATGTTCTTTCAATGTGTTGCAATTTCAAAAAAAAGCGATCTTAAGTTAATCCTGTTACAAGAGATGGGAATATTCAAGAAAGACAGCCTAAATATCTACCGTATGTGTACAAACAAGTTTAAAAGGTCTGTACTCTGGGCACTGTTTTATCTAAGATTTTATGACAATATTACTTTTGTCAACTAATTTTGTTAGCACATAACACAAACTTGTGAACATCATATTTCTGTAAATAAGGCCCTGGAAAAGATTAAAAGGAAATAACATCACAATTTTGACATGGCTTATCATAGAGGATTATATAGTTAGTCATTACACTTTCTTCAAAAATTGCATAGTAACTTAACTGTGTTCTTGGATGCCTTATAAAACAAGCCACAGGAGTAGAAATTGTTCCATTGCACATGATTTATACACCAAGTTCGGACAAATATATTTGATACTAAATTAACATTAGTATGAGACTGGCTCTGGAAAAATGGGACTTACTGCATAAGAGTGAAGAACCGTCCTTGAACCAAAAATACCCATAAATGCAGAAAGGGTCGTCCCTGATAAGCCTGTGCAGACTGCACTGCCTTATCTGGGACAACACTTGAAACACATGCATTAATCCCTGTTTTACCAGAGCAATTCATATAAGTTTGAGTATTTGTAACAGTGCAGCAAGTATTCCACACAAAAATATTGCAAGTATGTCAACAAGCAAAACCCCTTCACATACCAAACCAAGGGAATAATTGAGCCACCCTTTGGGAACACCAGACTTAATGCATGAACATAAAGTGTCCCAAATTGGCATGTGCAGTCCGCCTTAACTAAATTTTGCTAAGAAGAGATTTTCTTTAATTATAATTACGAAAAATACAATACAAGCAGAAAGTATCCTCCATGATTAGCCTGTGCAGATGGTACAGGCTAATCTTTTGTCCCTGATTAGCCCAGTTTTCTGAGTGAGAGGCTCAATTATATGTGTTGTAATATTCTGCACAATTTTGTGAGCGTCTGAGTGTCTGACCACTTTTGCCACACAAGCTGTATCAGATTTTCAGCATGATTTGGAATGTATTGGAAACCATTATCACTTACAAACAGTGATCACAAGCAAAATCAACATTTAACAAGTTATTACAGATTTATGTAACAGTTGTACGATACAGTATATCCAATACATACACTTAACAAAATTTGCTAATGACCGTAATTAATTTACTAATAACATTAAATGCATCAGTAACATTTATGACATTATTTTACTTACAGGATTCACTTACATTATATATTGTTAACAACATTTCAAAACAAGATGTGTTTGTGAAACACAATGTCCCCCTATATGATGTTTGACCTTGTAGGATGACCTTGACCTTGACCCTTCACCACTCAAAATGTGCAGCTCCATGAGATACACATGCATTTCAAATATAAAATTGCTAGCTTCAATATTGCAGAAGTGACATTACATGAGCAATTTTGACCCATATATTTGACCTTGAAGGATGACCTTGACCTTGACCTTTCACCACTAAAAATGTGCAGCTCCATGAGATACACATGCATGGCAAATATCAAGTTGCTATCTTCAATATTGCAAAAGTATTTATAAAATTAGCAATTTGGGCCACATATTTCACCTCTGACCTTGAAGGATGACCTTGACCTTTCACCACTCAAAATGTGCAGCTCCATGAGATACACATGCATGCCGAATATCAAGTTGCTATCTGCAATATTGCAAAAGTACTCATAAAATGAGCGATTTTGGCCACATATATTTGACATCTGACCTTGAAGGATGACCTTGACCTTTCACCACTCAAATTGTGCAGCTCCATGAGATACACATGCATCCCAAATATCAAGTTGCTATCTTGAATATTGAAATACTGCAAAAGTGTACATTAAATGAGCAATTTTGACCCATATATTTGACCTTTGACCTTGAAGGATGACCTTGACCTTTCACCACTCAATATGTGCAGCTCCATGAGATACATATGCATGCCAAATATCAAGTTCCTATCTTCAATATTGCAAAAGTTATTGCAAATGTTAAAGTTGGCGCAAACCAACCAACCAACAGACCAACCAACAGACCAACAGACAGGGCGAAAACAATATGTCCCCCACTACTATAGTGGGGGACATAAAAACGTACTGGCCATAAAATTATTTTGATCTGTCAGGTGTAATCAGAAATTTTAATACGAAAGAGCTAAAGCCAGTTAATACACAGAAACAATGGTGAAACATTTACCATTGGGCATTGCTCTGGTAAAACAGGATATACCTAATTCATGTACCTAAAGTGTTGTCAGAGATGACTCTTTGCTTCTATGGTATTTGTTATTTAAAGATATCTCTTCTTAACCTTTTGCATGCTGGGAAATTTGTCATCTGCTAAAATGTCGTCTGCTGAATTTCTAAAATAAGCATTTTCTTTGATTTTTTTCACAGAATACTATCAGAATAGCAAACAGTTTGGATCCTGATGAGACGCCACATTCTGTGGCGTCTCACCTGGAACCAAACTGTTTGCAAAGTCCTTCAAAACTCGGTTCCCGCACTGAAAGAGTTAAAGAAAATCCTGATTTGACTGAAAATGTCGTTTGAGATTAACCTGTGCTGAGTGCCCAATCACATCTGGTATGACACTTTACGCAATGCATTAACCCCGTATTCCCTGAGCAAGGCTCAATTATTTAAATTGCATCACTTCGTATTCATGAAAAATATTTCACAGATCAAAGAAATTGTTACTGGTATTTAAAAAAAATGTATACTACACAAATGAACACCATAACAAGATAAAGCCAGATGAGTATTTCATCAACCCTTGCCCACCAACAAAGCATAGCCATAACCATTTCAGCATTTATGTTTAATACTAATGAACAATTTTAGCAAAAAACAAGAGATGTGTTTGTCAGAGACACAATGCCCCCTATTGCGCCGCTTTGAAGCCATATATTTGACCTTTGACCTTGAAAGTTGACCTTGACCATTCACCACTCAAAATGTGCAGCTCCATGAGATACACATGCAGGCCAAATATCAAGTTGCATTCTTAAATATTGCAAAAGTTATGGTCAATGTTAAAGTTTTCAGACAGACGCACAGACTGACAGACAGACAGACGGATTGACAGACAGTTCAACTGATATATGCCACCCTACTTGGGTCATAAAAAGCAAATACAAGTATATAAACTGTGTATTTAAACATCATTTATGCCATGAATTTAATAACAAAACTTCAATTGACAAGTGTTAAATAACTGACCAGAAATTAATTACAAATAAAATATTGAAAGAAAATGAATTACCCCAAAATACCAAATAAATATTGCTTTTCATGCTTTTCATGCTTAATATCTTAATTTTGTAAAAATAATTAACAGTAAATGTTAGAAAAATGGCAAAATGGCCAGAATAATTCATAATAAACAATAAGATTGTGTGTTTTGTTGTGTGTTGTTTGTTTTATGTTTGTTTTTTGTAGCAAATTTTTAGATGAATATCACAATCTGAAACTGATATATTACAGCAAAATTCGTAGCCTTGAGTAATTCTGCATAATATTGCAATACCAGAACTCTGTCAGTAAAATAAGATCCTTTGAAAACATTCCATAATGTAACAGTTGTTTGCATCGCTCAGTGTTTTTTTTTCACACTTTCACATATTTTTTTTGTTTTAACTAATCCTTTGCCAGCCAAAAAACTGTCCCTTTAAATTGCTTATAAACCAACAATTGGACAAACCAAACACCAGCACAAAATTAAACTCATATGACGAGTTAGCCCTTATAACTAAACACCAACTTGTCAAAACAGTGATGAATGACCCCCTGATGACTCGTTTGGTAATGTGCCGCAAGCAGAAGCTATAAGATTTTACGATGTAAAAAGGTCATAACTCTTGTAATTTTTTATTTGAGATGATGAAAATAACTTATGTGCAATTTCATATCAAACAGAACAATGCTGGAAAGCGCTTGCAACAATTTTGTGTCTATGGACTGACCAACTGTCATATGGACTGACCAACTGACATATGGACTGACCCACAGACATATGGACCTACCCACAGACATATGGACTGACCACAGACATATGGACTCATGACCCACAGACATATGGACTGACCCACAGACATATGGACAGACATGGTTGAGGTCATAAGATGGGCATAAAAACTTAATAATTAAAATGTGGTGATCAGGTGTCAGGACGCTACTCCATTGGTTGAACACTCAGGCGAGGGTTTTGGAAGGTGGATGGTTCTATCCGCAGGCAGGCGGTTGTTGCCACTAGTGGCACTATTGTCTTTTAAGGGCAGCACAAGTTTGCTTAACCTCACCACTTCCTGAGACATGGTCTCCAGATCCTGAAAAACATTTTTGTTCATTTTGAGGGTTTAGGGTAAAACTATAGTAAGTGCTTCCGGGGTCTAAATCAAATACAATAAAATCAAGATTACCCCTTAAAATTTATCACAGTTAAAAATCGTTTTAAGCCTAACATTACATTTGCCATTATTATGACTATGTTTGATTCTCCAAACAAAAACATTATCAATTCAAGTTTATAATTGGACATTTTTCACTAAAACATGTTTAAGACTATATCTCAGCAACTCAAGAATAAAATTTCTTAAAAGGCAGGTTATCTTGAGGATGTGTAAAAAATGCCCCCACTTACAATTGTATGTTCTCTAAACTATGTCTCTTGACTTATTGCACATAGTCCATCATTAGCAGGACTATGTCTGAGCTCTACATTCATTTCCTCTATATGTCAAACAATCCATGTTCTCTAAACTATGTCTCCACACTGTTCTATTTACCTCATCTCAATGCAATCACTTTTGACCATGCCTCATCACCTTTTTACAACATTTAAAGACTGTATCTTATCTGTATGCCATATCCAAATAAATGTTCTCCAGATTGTGTCTCCCATTTAAATTCAAATCATCTCCGCTATGTGTCAAGAATATATCTCACATTATCAAAATCTAATTCTTCCAGACTATGTTCTCTAAGTTATGTCTATCTATCACCACTCTGTTTACTTGTTTTTGGTGAGCATTTCTTCGAAAATGTTCTCTATATTAAGTTTTCTAGGCTTATCGTATATAAATGATATTCTTGGTAGCATTTCCTCCAATATAATCTGCAGACTATGTCCTCTATACCATGTTCTCTGGGATATGTTTTCTATATTATATTCTCTGGGCTATGTAAAATTTATCATGTTATCTAGGCTTTGGGTTCTATATTATGTTCTCTAAGCTATGTCTCATCTTTTCCTAATTCTCTAAATGCATATTCTTGGTGAGCATTTTCTCCAATATAATCTGCAGGCTATGTTCTCTATATACTATTATTTATTCTATGTTCTCTATACCATATATTATTCTTTATTCTATGTTCTCTATACCATGTTCTCAAGACTAAGTCTAACCATCTCTAAATGCATATTCTCGGTGAGTGTTTCCTCTAACATAATCTGAAGGCTATGTTCTCTTCATCATATTTTCTATCCGATGTTATGTGGGCTATATTCTTTATATCATGTTCTTTATACCATGTTCTTCAGGCAATGTTCTCTATGCCATATTCTCTATACTTTGCTCTCTATACCATGTTCCTTATACCATTTTCTATAGGCTATGTTCTATAGTCTCACCTTCTCTAAATGCATGTTCTTGGTGAGTGTTTCCTCCAACATGTTCTGCAGTTTCTTGTTCATGTCTCGCAGGCCCTGGTCGTCAGACTTGACTATGTCTAGGACCTTCTTCAGGGTCAGCTTCTCCTCTATGTGATGAGTCACGCTTTGTTTGGTGTCTGAAACATTGAAGTATTAAACATTTTCCACTTTTAAGATACTGAAAAGCAGCAAACAGCATAACACCTGAAGAGTCTGTGAGTTACTTGCAGACTGTTTTGGTTTTATGTCAGTTGAATACAGCCAATTTTTAGTTTTCCTCTGAGTGGAAAAAGGTTAACCACGTTTATTTAAAAGGACTATCCCAACCAAGATTGTGTTTTTGATAACACCATGTTACATGTATGCATGTTCAATGGCAATGCCCCAGTCCCTATTGGCTGTCGATGACCTTCAGTCTTTGAATAGTAACATATTCCATTAATTACTTTACACTATTCACTTCCTTAAACGTTGTATGTTTGTTTTCATGATATTCTTGTAACACATTTATTGTCAATATTGGCCAAAATATTTTGTTGTAAATGAGGACATAATTATAAGGGATTAAGCAGACTACAAAGTCTAATTTGAGGCGACACTTGACTCGCATGCATTAAGCCCTGTTTACCCATGATGAAACTCATATGTATACCCTATACACTATACCTGTTCTGCTGTCCTTGACATAGTGTTCTATTATCTTTGCTTTCTCTATCAGATCATTGGCCATGGCTGCAGTGCTCGTCTCTATACCCTATACACTATACCTGTTCTGCTGTCCTTGACACAGTGTTCTATTATCTTTGCTTTCTCAATCAGATCATTGGCCATGGCTGCAGTGCTTGTCTCTATACCCTATACACTATACCTGTTCTGCTGTCCTAGACATAGTGTTCAATTATCTTTGCTTTCTCAATCAGATCATTGGCCATGGCTGCAGTGCTTGTCTCTATACCCTGTACACTATACCTGTTCTGCTGTCCTTGACAAAGTGTTCTATTATATTTGCTTTCTCAATCAGATCATTGGCCATGGCTGCAGTGTTTGTCTCTATACCCTATACACTATACCTGTTCTGCTGTCCTTGACATAGTGTTCTATTATCTTTGCTTTCTCAATCAGATTATAGGCCATGGCTGCAGTGCTTGTCTCTATACCCTATACACTATACCTGTTTTGCTGTCCTTGACATAGTGTTTAATTATCTTTGCTTTCTCTATCAGATCATTGGCCATATCTGCAGTGCTTGTCTCAATACCCTATACACAATACCTGTTCTGCTGTTCTTGACATAGTGTTCAATTATCTTTGCTTTCTCTATCAGATCATTGGCCATGGCTGCAGTGCTTGTCTCAATACCCTATACACTATACCTGTTCTGCTGTCCTTGACATAGTGTTCTATTATCTTTGCTTTCTCAATCAGATCATTGGCCATGGCTGCAGTGCCTGTCTCTATACCCTATACACTATACCTGTTCTGCTGTCCTTGACATAGTGTTCTATTATCTTTGCTTTCTCTATCAGATCATTGGCCATGGCTGAAGTGCTTGTCTCTATACCCTATACACTATACCTGTTCTGCTGTCCTTGACATAGTGTTCTATTATCTTTGCTTTCTCTATCAGATCATTGGCCATGGCTGAAGTGCTTGTCTCTATACCCTATCCACTATACCTGTTCTGCTGTCCTTGACATAGTGTTCTATTATCTTTGCTTTCTCAATCAGATCATTGGCCATGGCTGCAGTGCTTTTCTCTATACCCTATCCACTATACCTGTTCTGCTGTCCTTGACATAGTGTTCAATTATCTTTGCTTTCTCAATCAGATCATTGGCCATGGCTGCAGTGCTTGTCTCTATACCCTATACACTATACCTGTTCTGCTGTCCATTACATAGTGTTCTATTATCTTTGCTTTCTCAATCAGATCATTGGCCATGGCTGCAGTGCTTTTCTCTATACTCTATACACTATACCTGTTCTGCTGTCCTTGACATAGTGTTCTATTATCTTTGCTTTCTCAATAAAATCATTGGTCATGGCTGCAGTGCTTGTCTCTATACCCTGTACACTATACCTGTTCTGCTGTCCTTGACATAGTGTTCAATTATCTTTGCTTTCTCAATCAGATCATTGGCCATGGCTGCAGTGCTTGTCTCTAGGTGGCGGACCTGAAATATAATAAACATGTTTATGTCAAAATTTAAATGTTATCAACTTTCTCAAGAAGAACTTGAACAAATAATGATATTCAAAATGTTAAGCACGATTAAGTATTACCATTTCAAAGTAGCAAACATTATTGTTTCAACAGTCATTTTAATCAAGCTGTACATTTATCAACTTTCCCTTTAACCATTTCCCTCTTAGACGCAGAGTGAAAATGGCAATGTGCAAACAGCATAAATCCAGAACAGCCTGCGAAGAACTTTCAGTCTGTTCAGGCTTTATGCTGTTTGCTGCTCATCAGTATCTAAAAATAAGAATTGAAGCCCTTCAAAACTTGAATCTTGTAAGAAAGGTCTTTAATTAAATTTAACTTACTGAGGGACAACATATGCGTAAAATTTTTTTACACATATGTTGTCCCTCAGTAAGTTAAATTTTACGTATTTTTACTAAAAATACGTATTTAAATGGTTAAGGGTTAATAAATAAATTGTTGGTGAACTTCAACCAGTCCATTGAAATAGTATCCCATACATTTTATTTGCAGTTAAAAACTTTGAAGACACACAACATCTAAAAAAATGGTCAGATACTTAGGAGTTTTTGAAACTCAAGAATATTTATGAATGAAACTGGCCCCATACTTTATCTTCTACTTAAGATCCTTTGATTGAAACTTAAGAATATCTATGATAATTGCCTCACACCTTTACCTTTACTTCTACTAAGGATTCTTTAAGAATCAAGAATATTTATGACATGGCCCCATACCTTTTCTTTTACTTAGGGTTCTTTGAGACTCAGGAATATTTATGACCCTGGCCCAAGACCTTTCATTTTACTTTGGATTGTTTGAGACACAGGAATATTTATGAAAATTGCCCAAGACCGTTTCTTCTACTTAGGATGTTTTGAGACTTAAGAAGATTTATAAAACTAGCCCTAGACCTTTTCTTCTGCTTAGGAATTTTTAAGACTTGAGAATATTTATTTAACTGACCCAAGCCATTTTCTTCTACTTCGGATTCTTTAAGAATCAGGAATATCAATGAAAATGGCCCCATACCTTATCTTCTACTTAG
Organism: Dreissena polymorpha; assembly: GCF_020536995.1. Taxonomy (NCBI): domain Eukaryota; kingdom Metazoa; phylum Mollusca; class Bivalvia; order Myida; family Dreissenidae; genus Dreissena; species Dreissena polymorpha. The sequence goes on along the minus strand of NC_068359.1, from coordinate 26,247,272 downwards.
GATTCTTTAAGACTCAAGAATGTTTAATAAAACAAGCCCAAGCCCTTTTATTCTACTTAGAATTCTTTGAGACTCAAGAATATTTATGAAACTGGCCCAAGACCTTTTCTTTTACCGAGGATTCTTTGAGACTCGGGAATATTTATGACACTGGCCCTATACCTTTTCTTCCAGGTTCCATTTCTGTTGCTGCACCTCTGCCAGCCTGTTGAGGAGGTCCTTGGTCTCACCCTCGACCTGCTGGGAGGCGTCCACGAGACTCACCAAGGGAGGTAACTCCACAGCTGGAGACAGTGGTGACGAGTGGGATACCGGTGGGGATGGACTCTGCAATGATTGACAAATGAGAGTTGTTCTGGGAAAGCTGGGTGCCAACGCTCGGCTGCGGGTGCAGTTTTGAATAAATGAAAGCTTGTCATAATTATTTTTTTTTTAGAGGTCATGGTGACCTTGACCTTTGACCTAGTGACCCCGAAACGGGTGTGGCGTGTAGAACTCATAAAGGTGCATCTACATATGAAGTTTCAAATTTGTAGGTGGAAGTACTTTGATTTTAGAGCCAATGTTCAAAAGGTTAACAAAATGTTAAGGATTAAGCACGACGCCGGAAGACGAGCTCTGGCTTTGACAATACCTCGGGTTTTCTCTGAAAACAGCCGAGCTAAAAAGAACCATAAAAGCTGACAGTGGCGTCCCTGTGCAAACTGCATGCATTCAGCACAGTTTTCCCAAAACGATGCTCAAATTCTCACTGGTCAAACTTGTCAGGAATTGCATAACAAAGGTTGAGTAAAAAAAAACAACTGTATCTAAAAACAAAATGTTTAGTAGATTCATCAGTTAAGCCTTCAATCAAATTAGATCTGTTTTAAATACTTCATATTATAGTTCTACAAACTAACAGTAACTTTTACTCTACCCTATGGTTATTGATAACCATTTCCATCAGAGGAACAATCTTTCCTGACCTTAAAACATAAGGTGTTCAAAGTAACAAATTACAAGGCCCTTCAAAGGACAACTATACATCCCTCTGTTTGCTTTGATCTTTGTGACCTTGGCCCAAAGATCTCCCGACTGCCTCTTGCCTTTTGCATACTGCATCAATAAACAGTTAGGGCAATTTAAATGAAAATTATGTAAACAGCATAGGAGATCTAAAAGAGGGACAGGAATAAGGGCTTGATTTGCGATGTCTGCCATCTGCTGGTTGTAGCCATTACCTCAACACTTGGGAAACTCATTCAAAGGGTATTCAGGTACTTGAGATCAAAACATAGGTTTGAATATTACAGAAATGCCCAAATAAATTACTTTTTTTTTAAATTCTAACTATCATAAAAAATGCAAGCAAACGTATGCACCATAATTAATCTAAATTTTTTCATACTTAATATTTTATATTACTATAAGTTTTTAGACATCCTATTTTTAAGCCAAAATAAGTTTTAAACAAGAGCACCGCCTTGCGGGTGCAGACCGCTCATCTATTTTCTTTTTAAAGGTGAAGGGACTCTCATTTTCAATCACAAAGGAGGGAGGAGTGGAGTGAAGAGGGGTGTATAGTGTGGGGTTGTGGACATTTATTACATTATCTTCCAAAAAAGCGAAAAAAAAAAAAAAAAAAAAAAATCGGGGGGGGGGGTATAGTGTGAGGGTGTGGTGATAATTTGTGAGATGATCTTAAAAAAAAAAAAAAAAAAAAAAAAAAAAATCAAAAAAAAAATTTGGGGGGTGGGGTGGGGGGGGTGGGGTGGGGGTATAGTGTGAGGGTGTGGTGGTCATTTGTGAGATGATCTTATAAAAAAAAAAAAAAAAAAAAAAAATTAGGGGGGGGGGGAGGGGGGAGGGGGGGGAGGGCACGGGGGATGGTTTGGGTGAAGTCTATTGTGGTATGTCAGGTAAGAGTAGTTTCATCAAAGTATCAATCAAATCTAATCATAAATAAAGAAGTTATGGCAATTTTAGCAAAATTTAATAATTTGACCTTGAGAGTCAAGGTCATTCAAAGGTCAAAGTAAAATTCAAGTTGCCAGGTACAGTAACCTCATGATAGCATGTAAGTATTTGAAGTTTGAAAGCAATAGCCTTGATACTTCGAGTGGATCGAAACACAAAATTTAACCATATATTAAAAGTTACTAAGTCAAAAAAGGGCCATAATTCCGTAACAATGACAACCAGAGTTATGCAACTTGTCCTTTTACTGTACCCTTATGATAGTTTGTGAGTGTTCCAAGTATGAAAGCAATATCTATGATACTTTAGGGGTAAAGTGACCAAAACATAAATCTTAACCAAATTTTCAATTTTCTAAGTATAAAGGGCCCATAATTCCGTCCAAATGCCAGTCAGAGTTACATAACTTTGCCTGCACCGTCCCCTTATGATAGTTCATAAATCTTGCAAGTATGAAAGCAATAGCTTTGATACTGTAGGAATAAAGTGGACCTAAACACAAAACTTAATCAAATTTTCAATTTTCTAAGTATAAAAAGGGCACATAATTCTGTCAAAATGCCAGTCAGAGTTACATTACTTTGCCTGCACAGTCCCCTTATGATAGTTAGTAAGTGTTGCAAGTATGAAAGCAATAGCTTTGATGCTTAAGGAATAAAATGGACCTAAACACAAAACTTAACCAAAATTGTCAATTTTCTAAGTATAAAAAGGGCACATAATTCTGTCAAAATGCATGCCAGAGTTATCTAACTTTGCCTGCCCAGTCCCCTCATGATAGTAAGTAAGTGTACCAAGTTTGAATGCAATAGCATTGATACTTACTGAGAAAAGTGGAACTAAACGCAAAACTTAACCAAAATTTGCAATTTTTTAAGTACAAAAAGGGCACATAATTCTGTCAAAATGCACGCCAGAGTTATCTAACTTTGCCTGCCTAGTCCCCTCATGATAGTAAGTAAGTGTACCAAGTTTGAATGCAATAGCATTGATACTTTCTGAGAAAAGTGGACCTAAACGCAAAACTTAACCGGACGCCGACGCCAACGCCAACGCCAACGCCAACGCCAACGCCAACGCCGACGCCAAGGTGATGACAATAGCTCATAATTTTTTTTCAAAAAATAGATGAGCTAAAAATGTGTGTCTCCAATTTTTCAGACACCTAGATTTTCCAGAAAATTAATAACTAATTTGTCAGACATTTGCATTTTAGTCATAAATCAATCTATTTTTGTGAATCCGGTCAACTATAACACGTGTGTTTTACAACCTGATAAAGGTAATAAAACCTGGCAAATTAATAATGAGAAGTCACTGGACCGTTACATTTGCATTGTTTGGGTTAATAGGTATGAATACCGCTAATAGACCTTGGCTTCACCCAAAATTAATAAAATGATCATAGTAAGTAAAATAAGTTCTGCTAAATGCATTCACACTTTTTGGGGCGAGTCACTCCATGAACAACTGTATGCTATCAATTAGTAACAAAAATATTAATTTGATTGATTATTAAAATTAGTAATTAGAGGCAATCCACAATTAAATTATCTGCAGTTGTATTTTCCTGCTTAAGTGTGACACATTGGCACAAATTTTACTTCGCCAAATTTTGATGTTTCAAAGACCAGAATCAAACTGTCCAGAGTTTTTTTGTGTGCAAATAAATAGTTCATCAAATGCTTATCATCCTATCATTGTACTCTTTGGTAAAAAAAGAGCCTTGGAATATTTTTTGGCAAAACAAGGTCAAACACAATCAAATTATTTTGAATTCATATGAAATATTTTCTTTGGTAATTAATACTAAACAGTGTGGTATATACAAGCACACACTATTATTCATAGCTGATGTTATGCACATAAATATAGGAACATCCAAAGCATTAGGTATTTTAACTATAAGTATCTAAATTTTCAAACACAAAATGATTTTTTTAAGAGTCCCAAAACTAAGAGTAATTACAGTATATTTAAAAGTGCAAAATCTTGAGGGGGGGGGGGGGGGGGTGTACAATAACATTCTCAAGATGACATATCATTGTTACTTAGTAAGACAATATGTGTCTGTGGACAGACAGACAGACAGACAGACAAATAAACAGACAGACACCCACAAAAAATCCAGTACATCCTTCTCTTATATCTCTACAACATACCATGCCACTGTGGTTGGTTGCATACGAAGCCTGCGTTCCCATCCCACTCCATGAGGAAACTGAGCTGTAAGACATCAACAAAACACTTAAGCAAAAAGCAAAATATGACACTATTATTTGGGTCACAAGTGTGAAAAAAGTAGATTGAATAAAATGAGCTAAAATGTTGCATATAAATACATGTACTTGAGGTAGGATCCAAAATATTGAAAAATCTTTTCTTTTTTATTAACTATCAGTTGGCATGTAACAAACAGATAAATAGATGTAATCTATTAAATAAACCATAACAAGAATGTCAATATAATATTTATTCATTCGTTGACGTTAACACCACAATAGTCTTGTAGTCTTGGACTATTGCCCATAAAATAGCATAAACCAACATACACCAAAACAATGTATTTGTTTATTAAGAACAAGGTCTGTGGGTGTTATTAAAAAAAAATAATAATAATTATATCAATTCCCTATGACCAGTCTTGCTGTACTGTTGCTCTGTATATATTACTAATTATGGTACATTAAAGCTGCAAAGCTTAATTTTTCATTTGAATGCCATTTTGACCGTTGTATTTTAAGAAATACAATCTTCGACTCTTCAAGCGTTTGACAAATTATGTGCATTGGTGGGTTTAAAGGCACTTGATCTCAGATATTCATAATTAAATGCCACTAAAAGTATTAACTTACAATACTACTATAAACTTTAATTTTGGAATAATCTAAAATAATTATAAGATAAAAACAAACATTGAATGAACAATTTTGCTTTCTTGGGGATTCAAACCTCAAGACTATTTATGGCAAAATCTAATGCTTGACAACTTTTAAACTTAACAGCACATTATAAATAATGCATGTATAGCATAAACATATTTTCCATATTATCTATGACAAGTGTTAAAAGCGATTTATTATTTAACCAATTTCAATGTATAAGTAGGCATCTGTGACTGCTAAGTGTGGCCTTGACATTAGAGCTTTAGACACAAGTCCTTCATGCCACACACCCTGTCTTCACGCTGAGTATTTGTGGTTCTTTTCCATGATAATCCGTATCATGTACAATTGTGTCTTTAACCTCTAAATGTCACCTTGACCTTGAGCTAGGGACATGCATATAACACATGGCATGCCATCTCAACCTTGGGAACATTTCTTGTTAGTTACTTCAAATTGCACAAGTAATGATAAAGCTACAATTCAGTCAGTATTATGTCAAAATTTGACCTCTAAATGTCACCTTCAACTTTCAGCCAGGGACACTGGTATTTCACACTCAATAAGCAGTCTCCACACTATGAACGTTTGTGGTAAAGTTTTCAAAAACTTGCATCATGAATGATTAAATCCATTCCCTACAAGCTCAGTCGCACTGTGACTCACATGCACATATATAAACCAAACGGCCAATGTGACAGCTCTAAGGTTATACACAGGCCACATTGTCTCCACATGGCGAATACTTATGGTAAGTTTTAAAAATTTGCATCATAAAGGATGACATTAGCATCCCAACCAGCTTTGACAGATTTATGCATGCACAGTGTTCCAGCTAGGCAGAAATGGAAGGGTGCAGTACCCTTCCACCCCATGGCAAAACCCTGCCCAATCGGACCCCAGTTATGCCCTTTTTTGGATCTGATAACATTTATATCAAACAAATTGTATTTAAAGTTTCATTAAATAAACTAAATTTTCACAGTGAAACTTTCTTTTACAAGAAAATACATGTGATCTGAAATGTATCAGAATAAAATTAGAACACATGCTTTATTTAAAATAAGCCATAGGGAATATTTGACAGCGAACACTTAAGTGCCCTGTTGACAAAAGAGCATACTGCCCTTTTCAAATACTACCTGGAGCACTGCAGGCACAAACACAGACCAAATTTAGTATACATGGAGAAAGTTTTATGACAGCTTTATCGATCTGACCCCAAACAGGCTCAGCAATAAAACTACAGACCTCTGATCCAGCAATACTACAGACCTCTGATCAAGCAATAAAACTAAAGATCTCTGATCAGCAATAAAACTACAGACATCTGAGCAATAAAACTACAGACATCTGATCAGCAATAAAACTACAGACCTCTGATATAACTACAGACCTCTGATCAAGCAATACAACTAAAGATCTCTGATCAGCAATATAACTACAGACCTCTGATTTAGCAATAAAACTAAAGATCTCTGATCAGCATTATAACTACAGACCTCTGATCCAACAATAAAACTACAGACATCTGATCAGCAATAAAACAACAGACCTCTGATCCAACAATAAAACTACAGACCTCTGATCAAGCAATAAAACTACAGACATCTGATCAAGCAATAAAACTACAGACCTCTGATCAGCAATAAAACTACAGACATCTGATCAAGCAATAAAACTACAGACCTCTGATTGAGCAATAAAACTACAGACATCTGATCAGCAATAAAACTTCAGACATCTGATCAAGCAATAAAACTACAGACATCTGATCAGCAATAAAACTACACACTTCTTATCAAGCAATAAAACTACAGACCTCTGATCAGCAATAAAACTACAGACTTCTGATCCAGCAATAAAACTACAGACATCGGATCAGCAATAAAACTACAGACCTCTGATCAAGCAATAAAACTACAGACATCTGATCAGCAATATAACTACAGACCTCTGATCCAGCAATAAAACTATAGACCTCTGATCAGCAATAAAACTACAGACCTCTGATCAAGCAATATAACTACAGACCTCTGATCAAGCAATAAAACTAAAGATCTCTGATCAGCAATAAAACTACAGACATCTGTTCAGCAATAAAACTACAGACCTCTGATTGAGCAATAAAATTACAGACCTCTGATCAAGCAATAAAACTACAGACCTCTGATATAACTACAGACCTCTGATCCAACAATAAAACTACAGACATCTGATCAGCAATAAAACAACAGACCTCTGATTGAGCAATAAAACTACAGACCTCTGATCTTCCCTCCAGGAGTCGTTCATATCCGACCTTCTGAACAAGTCTTCTATACCTGGCGAGGAAAAACATATAGTGAAGACATAAATGAGCCTTTCCCCTTGGCAAACGAGGCTTAATGCATGTGTGAAAAGTGTCATCTCATATTAGCCTGCGCAGTGCTCACAAGCTAATCAGGGACCACACTTTCCAGTTTTATGGAAATTTTTGTTTAAAGGAAGTCATTTCTTCGCAAAAATCCGGTTAAGTAGGCAAATGTGGTAATTTTTTAGCCTGTGCTCATATTTATGGTGTTCTGGCAGCCTTCACAATCAATTGCATTGGGCAGTTAAAAAAGCCATTTAACAGCTCGATTGGGCAAAATAGATGTTTCTTTATTTCACAACTGACCATTCCGCACTTGTCAATAATATTTTAATTAATATAAAATAAAATTCACTTGCTGCACATGTTTAGCAGTTACACAAGTTCTAATAAACGAATAGACAGCTTTAAAATGGTGTGATTTTCTAACAAACATATTTGTGAATTCAATTGAAAGTGATCAAATAACACTAACTTGGTAAAAGTTGAGATTATCAGTGAAGGAAATCAGATCGGTCCATTGATTCACAAAAAGTAACCAAGAAATACTAGGAAGAACAACAGTTACTGGTAAATCGATCTAGTGCTTTTCTTAATTAAAAAAAAATATTGTCAAAAATCATTCAAGTCATGCAGATGTAGAGGGGAGCCAAATCTCTCATATATGTCACATACTTAACATTACTGCTGTTTATATTGTGGTCTTAACGGGCATGGCACATGTATATCAAGTCCACTTAACTCATTCAAATTCAAATATTACATAAAATAACCCACATTTTCTGACTTACTTCTATTCTGTGAGCCATTAGACAGAACCTCTTGGAGACGTTCCTGCAGTTTTTCTGCCCGCTTTCTTTCTGCATGCAGCTGTTTCTTCAGATCTTTTAACTGTAAGATGATAAGAAGTTTATTTCTTGATTTCAATGTAAGATCTCTGTATCATTTAATGAGTGGTCATATAAAACATATTTCTAGAGTGAAGGAGGCTCAAATGAATATATCTGTTTTGTATAACCACCACAAATATCTCCCCACATTACATGTTGTAACATGTAGCTATAATAAATCATAACATTGAGTTCCGAGGTCGGAGACATATGCCTCCCAAACAAGGCTTTGAACTAGTGACCCCAATTTCAGTAGGGGTCATCTACTGTCCAAGGCCAATGCACATGTGAAGTATCAAGCCAATCCGTCAATTTTTGTTGCCGAGTTATTGATCGGAAACAAACTGGTCTACCAACAGACAAACCAACCAACATCCAGCAAAACAATATACCCCCTCTTTTTCATCCAGCAAAACAATATACTAGTACCCCCTCTTTTTCATCCAGCAAAACAATATACCCCCTCTTTTTCATCCAGCAAAACAATATACCCCCTCTTTTTCATCCAGCAAAACATTATACCCCCTCTTTTTCATCCAGAAAAACATTATACCCCCTCTTTTTCATCCAGCAAAACAATATACCCCCTCTTTTTCATCCAGCAAAACAATATACTAGTACCCCCTTTTTTTCATCCAGCAAAACAATATACCCCCTCTTTTTAATCCAGCAAAACAATATACCCCCTCTTTTTCATCCAGCAAAACAATATACCCCCTCTTTTTCATCCAGGAAAACAATATACCCCCTCTTTTTCATCCAGCAAAACAATATACCCCCTCTTTTTCATCCAGCAAAACAATATACCCCCTCTTTTTCATCCAGCAAAACAATATACCCCCTCTTTTTCATCCAGCAAAACAATATACCCCCTCTTTTTCATCCAGCAAAACAATATACCCCCTCTTTTTCATCCAGCAAAACAATATACAACCTCTTTTTCAAAGGGGGGCATAGTGAGCAGCCCTCTGAAAAAACATGGCCAAATTTATATAAGTCCCAGGGATGACACTTTCCAAATAACCTTAACTTTTGTTAAGAAGAGACTGCCTTAAAACAAAAAATTCCATAAAAGTGGAAAGTACTTAGCCTGTGCAAACTGCACATGCATACAGTGTCATCCCTGATATAGCCTGTGCAAACTGCACATGCATAAAGTGTCAACCCTGATATAGCTTGTGTAAACTGCACAAGCATAAAGTGTCATCCCTGATTTAGCCTGTGCAAGCTGCACATGCATAAAGTATCAGAACTGATTTAGCCTGTGCAAGCTGCACATGCATAAAGTGTAAGACCTGATTTAGCCTGTGCAAGCTGCACATGCATAAAATGTCATCCTTTATTTAGCCTGTGCAAAATGACCATGCATACAGTGTCATCCCTGATTTAGCCTGTGCAAGCTGCACATGAATAAAGTGTCATCCCTGAAATAGCCTGTGCAAACTGCACATGCATTAAGTGTCATCCCTGATATAGCCTCTGCAAAATGCACATGCATTGAGTGTCAACCCTGATATAGCCTGTGCAAAATGCACATGCATAAAGTGTCATCCCTGATATGGCCTGTGCAAACTGCACATGCATAAAGTGTCATCCCTGATATAGTTTGTGTAAACTGCACATGCATAAAGTGTCATCCCTGATATAGCCTGTGCAAACTGTACATGCATAAAGTGTCATCCCTGATATAGCCTGTGCAAAATGCACATGCATAAAGTGTCATCCCTGATATAGCCTGTGCAAACTGCACATGCATAAAGTGTAAACCCTGATATAGCCTATGCAAACTGCATATGCATACAGTGTCATCCCTAATATAGCCTGTGCAAACTGCACATGCATACAGTGTCATCCCTGATATAGCCTGTGCAAAATGCACATGCATAAAGTGTCAAGCCTGATATAGCTTGTGTAAACTGCACAAGCATAAAGTGTCATCCCTGATTTAGCCTGTGCAAGCTGCACATGCATTAAGTATCATCACTGATTTAGCCTGTGCAAGCTGCACTTGCATAAAGTGTAAGCCCTGATTTAGCCTGTGCAAGCTGCACATGCATAAAATGTCATCCCTTATTTAGCCTCTGCAAAACGACCATGCATACAGTGTCATCCCTGATTTAGCCTGTGCAAGCTGCACATGAATAAAGTGTCATCCCTGAAATAGCCTGTGCAAACTGCACATGCATTAAGTGTCATCCCTGATATAGCCTGTGCAAAATGCACATGCACTGAGTGTCAACCCTGATATAGCCTGTGCAAAATGCACATGCATAAAGTGTCATCCCCGATATTGCCTGTGCAAACTGCACATGCATAAAGTGTCATCCCTGATATAGCCTGTGCAAACTGCACATGCATAAAGTGTCATCCCTGTATAGCCTGTGCAAACTGCACATGCATAAAGTGTCATCCCTGCTATAGCCTGTGCAAAATGCACGTGCATAAAGTGTCATCCCTGATATAGCCTGTGCAAACTGCACATGCACTGCTCATATGTATTTCTGAACAAAAGTGTGTTTATACAGACAGTATGGAAGAACAGATATGGGCAGATATCTCAGGTAGGAGAATATAACTCTAAATCTTCACAATTTGGTTTCCATGCCGGTGATAAATACACATATGCTATTGAGGATTTTCTTCAAGCTGTTTTATTCTAGTAACATTTGATGCTCTTTTTTTGCTCTGGTATTTTCCTGCAATATCACTTACGACGGACTGGCCCTTTTTCTCGTGCACTTTTTTCTCGTTGACTCCGTCCTTGAGTTCTTGTTTTAACTTCTTCACCTCATGTTCCAGCGACTCTATGGTCTTTGTCTGTGTGGACTGCGTTGACTTTAAAGACTGAAAATAAAGTTAATGAAATCAAAGCTAAAAAATGTATTTCGAGCATTTTCAAACATAAGAGTGGGGATAATACAAAATGATGTTGTACTTAACGCTAAGATCCCATCTCTTTGACTCATGGTTTTCAAATCCTAGGTTAATATCGCAATTATCTTACCTGTATTTCTGTTTGGAATGTATTGGTTAAATCTTCAACTTCTTTGGAATGTGTGGTTTTCAAAGCAGCTACTTCTGTTTCATGATCCCTCTGCAATTCTTGAACTTTCACTTCATTTTCTTCTTTGGTATTTTGCAAGGACACCTGAAAAATGTGTATTTTTTCTAAGGTCAGCGATGCTCTTTTCTTCTCTAGAGGTAAGGGGTATGTGTTACCCATACATTATTGGTCATCCCAATTGATTGTTTTATTTTCTGATGTTAAGACATTCATGTACATGTATTCAGTAAAGAAATTTAGACTTTCATAAAGAAGTTCTGATACAGATTACTTGCTCTTTGTTTATTTTAAGGTTTTTATCAATAGTTGTTTAAATGTTATTCATCAACCATGATACTTTTAAGTGATTAAAGACAAAATTAAGCTAAAATTAAGACAGTATATTAAATCATCCATACAGCATTTATTCCACAAGGAATGAGCTTTATTTAAAATAAATTTGTGTTACTATCAAGTAATAATGAATGTTACTCTTTAAAATCATCATGAGTTAATGAAAACATGTTAGGTGTGTCTAAATTCATGAGAAAATTGACAAATGGTAAGGGGCAAAAAAGGTAGCACATAATATTTAAAGTCCAAAGTAAAAGGCCCCCCACCCCATCTCCCACCCCTTCCATTCAGCTCAGCTCAATCCATACTTGATTACTTGATACCTTCAATAACTAAATCATTTCTGTAATTCTGGTGCAAACACGAATAAAAAAGTTTTACTATTTTATCAAAACTAAAATATGACTTGCCCAATTATCTTTCTAAACCTTCAATATTATCCCATTCACCAGTCAACCACAAATTTCTATTAAATTAATATCACAAACAAAAGTGTAAAATGTTTAAAATAAAACCACTACCTCAGTCTCTCTAAGGCTGCGTTCAAGCCACCCAGCTTTCTCTTCCAGTGCTCAACCTTGGACTGCTGGTCTTACCTCAGTATCTCTAAGGCTGCGTTCAAGCCACCCAACTTTCTCTTCCAGTGCTCAACCTTGGACTGCTGGTCTTACCTAAGTATCTCTAAGGCTGTGTTCAAGCCACCCAGCTTTCTCTTCCAGTGCTCAACCTTGGACTGCTGGTCTAACCTCAGTATCTCTAAGGCTGCGTTCAAGCCACCAAGCTTTCTCTTCCAGTGCTCAACCTTGGACTGCTGGTCTTACCTAAGTATCTCTAAGGCTGCGTTCAAGCCACCCAGCTTTTTCTTCCAGTGATCAACCTTGGACTTCTGGTCTTACCTCAGTATCTCTAAGGCTGCGTTCAAGCCATCCAGCTTTCTCTTCCAGTGCTCCAACCATGGACTGCTGGTCTTACCTCAGTATCTCTAAGGCTGCGTTCAAGCCACCCAGCTTTCTCTTCCAGTGCTCAACCTTGGACTGCTGGTCTTACCTAAGTATCTCTAAGGCTGCGTTCAAGCCACCCAGCTTTCTCTTCCAGTGCTCAACCTTGGACTTCTGGTCTTACCTCAGTATCTCTAAGGCTGCGTTCAAGCCATCCAGCTTTCTCTTCCAGTGCTCCAACCATGGACTGCTGGTCTTACCTCAGTATCTCTAAGGCTGCGTTCAAGCCACCCAGCTTTCTCTTCCAGTGCTCAACCTTGGACTGCTGGTCTTACCTCAGTATCTCTATTAGAGGCTGCGTTCAAGCCATCCAGCTTTCTCTTCCAGTGCTCCAACCTTGGACTGCTGGTCTTACCTCAGTCTCTCTATGGCTGCGTTCAAGCCACCCAGCTTTCTCTTCCAGTGCTCAACCTTGGACTGCTAGTATTACCTCAGTCTCTCTAAGGCTGCGTTCAAGCCATCCAGCTTTCTCTTCCAGTGCTCCAACCTTGGACTGCTGGTCTTACCTCAGTCTCTCTATGGCTGCGTTCAAGCCACCCAGCTTTCTCTTCCAGTGCTCCAACGTTGGACTGCTGGTCTTACCTCAGTATCTCTAAGGCTGCGTTCAAGCCACCCAGCTTTCTCTTCCAGTGCTCCAACCTTGGACTGCTAGTCTTACCTCAGTATCTATAAGGCTGTGTTCAAGCCAGCCAGCTTTCTCTTCCAGTGCCCCAACCTTGGACTGCTGGTCTTACCTCAGTCTCTCTAAGGCTGTGTTCAAGCCAGCCAGCTTTCTCTTCCAGTGCTCAACCTTGGACTGCTGGTCTTACCTCAGTATCTCTAAGGCTGCGTTGAAGCCACCCAGCTTTCTCTTCCAGTGCTCAACCTTGGACTGCTGGTCTTACCTCAGTCTCTCAAAGGCTGCGTTGAAGCCACCCAGCTTTCTCTTCCAGTGCTCAACCTTGGACTGCTGGTCTTACCTCAGTCTCTCTTAGGCTGCGTTCAAGCCAGCCAGCTTTCTCTTCCAGTGCCCCAACCTTGGACTGCTGGTCTTACCTCAGTCTCTCTAAGGCTGCGTTCAAGCCATCCAGCTTTCTCTTCCAGTGCTCCAACCTTGGACTGCTGGTCTTCCAGGGCTGGGCGAAGCTTCTCAAGTTCTGATAACTTCCTCTGCAATGAGATAATATAAAGACATAGACAGTTTTTGACATTAACTCTAAAATTCAATGGTGCCTAAAATACACTTGCCCTGAGTAAAATGTTATTTGATATATGTTAATTTTTTTGCAATTCAAACTTTAACTGTTAAGTTTCAAGTAATTTCTTAGAATGTTTATAGAATACCAGTATGCATGTTCCTTTTTAAGCCTATCCATAAGAAGTTTATAGAATATGACCCCTGACTTGTTCCATTTCAAGTCTATTCTTAAGATATTTACAGAATATGACCTTTCACAGGTTGCTATTTAAGTCTCCACTTAAGATGTTTATAGAATATGATCCCTGGTCTGTACCTTTTTCAAATCAATACCTAGAATGTTTACAAAATATGACCTTTGACCTGTTCCATTTCAAGTTTATACCTAGGATGTTTATTGAATATGGCCTCTGACCTGTTCCTTTTAAAGTCTTCACCTAGGATGTTAATAGAATATGACCCCTGGTCTGTTCCTTGTCAAGTCCATACTTGGGATATTTATAGAATATGACCCCAGGTCTCTCTGTAAACCGGACGGTCTGGGGACCGGCCTGATCGTCCGGTTTTCAGAGAGTTCCAGTTTACCAAGAGTATGCATATTGCCGAAAATATACATTGTATGCATTGTGTACAAAATCATATAAGAATAAAACAAACCACATACATTTACATGTACCATGTGTTAACTGTACTCATGTAAGGTTAATGTTTAAAGCATTCTTCCAAAAATGTGTTTTTATTCGATTAATAGCAAAAAACATTCCATACTGACTTGTTTTGATTAATCCCAAAGTGAGTGTGGTGCTTTATACATGTACATGTACATACGTGACATTTGTCATATAGGCGAGTGAGTCGTGTGCGAGTTCGCTAAAAATAGCTCTGAATTAATTCAACCTCAAAGTCATTTTTGACGAATAACGATTCGAGAAGACTTATAGATTTGAGACTATTAATGCTGAAGATGCGTTTGAAATTAAGAAAAGGTAATGAATGAATTTGCAGACAGATGGATGAATATTTAACGGTCATATTTCTCACAGTTTTATCTGACAAACAAACAAACAGCCATTTAAGCGTTAAAAACATGGCTATAAGATCTTTTAAACTACCCAAGAAGATCACAAGAAAGTGATCGTCGCAACGGCATGCATTAAGTTTGTAATTAAATTGTTTATCATAAGCTTAATAAAACGATCAAGTCAATCACTTTTTGGTGTTACCGCACGTCTATTATAGACATTCACAGTTTGTTTTACATTATTTAATCGGACCTCTTTAGCGCGGTAACCACTTGACACCTTTATGGTATGTTTAATCCGATTATCGATGATTGCACGAGCAAAATGTGTGACACTGCACGCGCTGTGCTGACTAGGTATTGTAATTTTCATGCCTCGGGCATCTTGAGAATTTGGACCATCCGGTGTACTCAATGTATTTAACGTTGAAAATGGCCAAATTCCCAGAGATATCCATTTGGTTTCCGGTTTTCAGGTTTATTCAACATTTTTTAACAAAGAAATAGAAGGAGAAAATACGGGACTGGCCCGACAGTTTGGAATCGGGAGAGTTCCGGTATTCAGAGAGTTCGGTATTGGCAGAGTCTACTGTATATAGAATATGACCCAAGGTCTGTCCCTTGTCAAGTCTATACTTGGGATGTATATAGAATATAACCCCAGTTCTGTCCCTTGTCAAGTCTATACTTGGGATGTTTATAGAACATGATCCATGTTCTGTTTGTTGTCAAGTCTATACTTGGAATGTTTATAGAATATGACCCCAGGTATGTTCCTTGTCAAGTCCATACTTGGGATGTTTATAAAACATGAGCCCTGACCTGTTCCTGCTCAAGCCTCTGTTGCAACTGTTTCACTTTGGTCTCAGACTCATTCTCCGCTGACAGCATCTGCTCGCGATGTTTATCACAGTCTTTCTGGTACCTGATTGCAAGCTCGTCAAGATTCGTCTTTCGCTTTTCTGCCAACTGAAAATTCTATTATATATGAGTAAAGTGAAGTTACATGTTTGTTTATTATAGTGTCATCCCTCGCAAAGAAGGGCCAGCTAGTTTTGACTGATGAGACACTTTTACTGATGAACTTCTTCATTCCCAATCACTGTATTACCTTCCCATTACTAACATCATGTCAGGCACTTGAATGGAAGGCAATCTGTGCCCCTCTATTAACCTGGCCAGCTTTGTCAGACTAAGACCAGTGTCAGACTAGAGCCCCCGACCTCCCTTCGCCTGTTAACTCTTTCAGTGCTGGAACCGAATTTTGAAGGCCTTTGCAAACAGTTTGGATCCAGATGAGACGCCACAGAACCTGGCGTCTCATCAGGATCCAAACTGTATGCTATTCGAAAAAAATCGAAGAAAATGCTAAATTTAGAAATTCAGCAGACAACATTTTAGCAGACGACATATTTCCCAGCATGCAAAGGGTTAATGCAGGTGTTTGCAACCACAGACTAGTATTTTAGCAGTGCTTCTGGTAATCAGGGCTTAATGCATACGAGTCGCGTCCTGAGAAAACTGGGTTTAATGCATGTGCGTAAAGTGTCATCCCAGATTAGCCTGTGCAGTCTAATCAGGGACGACACTTTCCGCTTAAACTAGATTTTTGGTAAAAAGGGACTTCCTTTAAACGAAGAATACCATTCTCAGAACGCGACTCATATGCGTAAAGGGTCGTCCAATATAAGCCTGTGCTGTCTCCACACCCTTATCAGGGACAACAAATTTCAGCTTTTTTGAAACTTTTCATTTTAGGGACTGCACAGGCTCATATGAAACAACCCTTTACACACATACATTAGGCCCCGTTTTTTCCTTGCTTTGTTTCTTCAACACCCAGTACCTTCTGTGATACTAGACATTTTCTAATTTAACTTAAGACGCCTCATAAATATGGCCCCTGACTTAACTGTCCCCCTGTGCCACTAAGACCTGGTCATCTCATTCTTCCTGAGCTTCAAGCTTTAAGAAAACTTAAATCCTTTGTATTGAAAGCCTAGAGCACTCTCAGGTCCAGAGTAGAACCAGTACATGGTGTCTAAGATGAACTTGAAGATGCTCCCAGACCAATGTCCGAACCAGTGACCTTATGATCGCTATGAGAGCACCATATCTTACATGCAACTGCAACTTGTAATATACACGGACTGTTTAATAATATTTGAGTTGTGTTAAAAAAGAAATGGGCTTAATGAATGTGCGTTAAGTGTCATCCCAGACAGTTCGCACAGGCTAATCAGGAACAAAAAATGCAGCACTTGGAATGGAATATTTTGTGGCACATGGAATCTGGGACAACACTTAACACACATGCATTAAGCCTCGTTTTGCCAGAGCGAGGCTCATTTTGTGATAGCGACCCTGACCTTGTTGGCCTCCTGTGCCACTTGGACCTGGGCGTCTCGTTCTTTCTGCAGCTTCATTATCTGGTCTGACAGGAGTGCTGAGGATTTCTGACTCTCCTGGAATAGCAAACATATCTGGAAATACAAGGCTTTGGTTAACTATTTTTTAAATTGCGTGGCCCCTGATTCTCCTCAGAGAATTTTGAAGTTTTAAAACTATTACCCAACATAAAATTCAATAGCTCCATTAAAGCATTTATTGATACTCTATGTAGAACTATTATCTGACATGTTTTGTTTACAACTTACAGTGTTTTTCAGACCTATTTGTTACTCCAAATTATTATTATTATCAAAGCTTGTACTTTCAGGCGAGATTTTTGGAAATTGTCACTTCCAAGTGTTGGTAATTAAGAGTTTTGTAAGCATTTGTTTTTGCATTTCCATGACTGCAATTTTTAAATACTGAGTAGAAAATTGACAGTTACATGTTCCAAAACATCTGGTTAAGCAAGCCCGCATTCTCTAGTTAGCAGAGGCTAATGACGTTGTGTTTTTCAAGAAGGGGACTATTGGCTAAAAGGCTATTTTTTAGCAGGGATTTTGTTATCTTTGGGACTGGATACTTAGCCATCGTTTTGGGGCGAATGGCTTCATTTATGGCATATGGGTAAACAAATTCATAGTTCGGGAGAGTCCTTTATGGCATATGGGTAAACAAATTCATAGTTCGGGAGAGTCCTGGGGGTAAAATCATTTAAAGGGAAGAATTTTTAAACTATCTAACGGAAAAAAGCCCTATCTAGAGTCCAGTGTGACTGTGCATTTTGTAAGATATTGGCTATCAAGACACAATACCGGTAAAATTTTCTAGAATCCAGTCTATCACTTCCATACCTCCAGTTTTGCTGTCAGGTCATCCCTGCTCTGCGTCAGTAGAAGCACCTGTGCCTTCAAGTCTTTGATATGGGTCTCGTACTTCGCACTCCTCTCCTTGAGGTGTTGACCTTCAACTATGTCTGCAGCATCAATCTAGGGGAAGGTAAAAACGAGGGCTTCATTTATGGCAATCTATTTATTTTAGCTCAATTATATTAAAAGCCTAAGGCTTATTGAGACAATATTAAGCCTTTTATCTTGATAGAATCATTACTGGCTGACTTTGGGGGAAATCTTGAGACTAATGGTACCATTATAAGAAACGAGCCTGGGACATGGAATCTACTTTGTCATTGCAAAAGTATAGCCAGATTGAGACTTTAAGAATTCGGCTGTTTGAGACTTTAAGAGTTCGGCTGTTTTATATGCTACAAATTTAAATATCTGACATAAAGTTTGCTCCCTCAGTCTGAACTAGAGTTGTTCATACAAGTATTCAAATATCCCAATCATGTAAGAATCAAAATAGTTTTCACTTGCTGTTGTTTATCAGACACCATTACCAATTTTTGTCATTCAGATGCATGCCTGACAAGCCAGTTCTGCTTTCGACATCAGTGCTTCATTCCTTTCATAAAGAATCCAAATAATTGTAAATAGGTCAATAGACAATAAAAACATAACAAGATTTACATTGTTGTAGTGGGTGAAATGTGTCCACCTAGCAATCAAAACGTCCTGTTTTCAATCCCCACTGGTTCTACCCAATAAAACAGACTAGAAAGGGACTCAATCAGTCATAGATGTCTTATGCAAGTAAGCTAAAGCTTTGACATAAATGTGACTTCAAGTATACACATGCACCAACTTGTCACAGGCATGGCAAACTTCAAGGGCGCTTTACTCAGGAAAAAAACTCCTGCACATCTATATTTCATGTAGATGACATACTTGAATTTAATTGCTTGAGGAAAGTGAAAGAAATTGGCTCCAAAAATGTTTAACATTTTATGTGGAGTGCAAAACCAACCATTTGACAGAGTGACTGCATGGGTACATTAACCCTTTGTATGCTGGGAAATTTGTCATCTGCTAAAATGTTGTCTGCTGAATTTCTAAAATTAGCATTTTCTTCAATTTTTTTCACAGAATACTATCAGAATAGCAAACAGTTTGGATCCTGATGAGACGCCACGTTTTGTGGCGTCTCGTCTGGATCCAAACTGTTTGCAAAGTCCTTCAAAATTTGGTTCCCGCACTGAAAGAGTTAAATAGGTTGAAACTAATTAAACTAATGAGAAAGGTATTTTTAATTGAGCCTCCCTCTGAAAAAAAAACGGGGCTTAATGCATGTGTGTAAAAGGCTGTCCTAGATTAGCCTGTGCAGTCCACACAGGCAAATCTGGGACAATACTTTTTGCTTAAACTGGATTTTTGCTAAGAAGAGACTTCCTATAAACAAAAAATACCCAAAAGTGGAGAGTATCATCAATGATTAGTCTGTGCATATCGCACAGGCTAATATGGGATGACAGGCTAATATCGGTTGACACTTAACACATGTACAATTAGCCCAGTTTTGCCAGAGCAAGTCCCAATTAACTCTTTCCCCCATAAGAAGCTAAGTGAAAATGGCGTTTGCAAATAGC
The DNA here is from genome assembly GCF_020536995.1 of Dreissena polymorpha. Classification (NCBI taxonomy): domain Eukaryota; kingdom Metazoa; phylum Mollusca; class Bivalvia; order Myida; family Dreissenidae; genus Dreissena; species Dreissena polymorpha. The sequence continues at coordinate 26,227,716 of NC_068359.1, read as the reverse complement.
ATAAAACCAGACCAGCCTGCGAGTAACTCGCAGTCTACTCGCAGTCTGTTCAGGTTTTATGCTGTTTGCTTCTTATCAGTATCTAAGAGTTGGAAAGGAAGCCTTTAACACTTGAATTTTAATAAGAAAGGTATTTAATAAAATTTAACTTTCTAAGAGACAACAAATGCCTCAAATACGTATCTAAGTGGTAAAGGGTTCAATAGGTTGTTGCAATATACCTGCTGCTGCATTTGAGCCATCTTGTTCTGGAGTTGTTTGATCATTTGATCTGCATTACTTCTACTGTCTTCCTGAAGCTGCAAGGTAAAACAACATTTCACATGAAGTCTTTAATCCACACATAATTCAATGCATCAGAAATTTGGATTGCACCAGAATCCAGCTTTTGATTCAAGAGAGTTGGAATGTTCCTATATTTGACTCCAGCAAATTGTCTGTCTTGCATCATTTTAATGCATATATAACAGAATCTAACTCCAAAGTCATTAATTATATCATGATAATGATGTTTTTATGCAATGTTGCAATTGCAGAGAATTCAAATATTATGCAGAAACAAAATATAACTATAAAATTCAGTGTTTTGGCAAGTGAAAATTGTATTTGACCCTACAACCATGACACAGGATCACATGTTTTTCTGGGATTCAAAATTAAACGTTAAGGGATGTAAACACACTGGTATGTTGTGCTTTTCTGGGGTTCATAATTAAACATTAAGGGATGTTTTTTTATAATTTCAAAGACAGTAAATAAAAGACAGTTTTTATGCGGCTTATGGCAATGTGAAATACATCACAATTACTTTATTAAATAAGCCTGTGTTCTTGGAAGAAAATTCCATGTGTACAGCATTCATGTACACTTTTATGCTGCACACAACGAGAAATTTTGGCACCGATTTTAGACGTTTTCAAGGTTTTATTCTAAAATCTTAAGATATCGGCACAAACTGCACGAAAAACTGTCTTTTATGCACTTAAGATTTTCGCAAATGGATTTCAATAACTTAAGATATTTGAAAAAATAAAGTGTTAACGTTCCGTCCAGCCGGTATGTAAACACCATGTGAACCCTGTTGATCCTGCACCCTGAGAACATTGCAAGCCAAATATCATTTGCCTCATGGTTACCAAAATGTATAGGAAACTGTTAATGAATGCTACAATTACATCAGTCTTAATAATGTAACTGACATTTATTTTACCCAAAAAACATTATTTCTAAGAATGCATATAAGCATGGATATGATCCAAAGTTCTTGGAATATAAATCACTGTTGGGTTGATTTGAACGTAGTGTAAGTATTCAACTTCCTCCACTGAGTCATCACACACCATCACGATGATAGAAACTGTACAATTAGAAATTACCACATCGATATTATTTGCCTAAATTCAATAGATTTTTTGTTCAGTATAAATATATCATGTCCATTAGAAGCGACTTCAGTTACTTGTTGAATGGAGATTTCAGGACTGCAGCTTTATTGAATAATCCTGTAAAAGCAAGTTAATCCTTGGAAGAGTCAAGAAATGGGTCCTTTAGCGATCAAAATCTTGTCTGACCTTCTGATATTTTGCAATTTCCTGCTGGAGCTTTGAGATTTGGTCTGTGTAGTATTTTTGGTCCCGATCCTTACTGGCTTGTACTTCCTCAAGCTTAGCGCTGAAAAAGACTTGTGAGAGTTAATAACAGATGCATTCTGGGAAAACTGGCTCCATGCATTTGCTGTCCCAGATACGCCTGTGCAGTCCACACAGGCTAATCAGGGACAAGACTATCCGCCTTTACCAAATTGTTTGTTTGAAGGAAGTCTCTTCTAAATGAACATTCAGTCTAGACAGAAAGTATCATCGCTGATTAACCTATACAGACTGCACAGACTAATCTGGGATGACATTTAACGCACATGCATTAAGCCCACTTTCCCCAGAATGAGGCTCTTTCTGTGCTTTCCTTTGTCTATAATATGGAAATATAATATAATATATATATATAATATGGAAATCTCAGTGACTTCAAAGGTAGTTCAATGTTTAAAACAGTGAAAATAACTGAAAATTATTCATGATTTGTACTGTTTTGCTGCAAAAAGATGTCATATTTGTAAGTAATGAAGGTATTATTCCAATAAAATTCTTAAGTTTAATCATTTTAAATTGTAAACAAAACTTTGAAAAGCATTAAATAGAAAGAAAAGTTGTTGATTTTGAAAGATCATTTATTTTTTTATTCACTCATGATCATAGAAATTGAATACTTTTACCCTTGACTTATGCAAATACCCGTATTACTTTCTCTGATTAGTCATGAATTAAAACCAATATCTACCGAAACCAACAAACATCCACTAAACCATTCATAGACAGATAAAAAGAAGGGTGAAAATCTAATGAAATGACATTTTAGAGACAAATAAAGACATATTCAGCAATCAAAGGGAATTGTTCTTACAAATGCAAACTTGTTTATATGCCAAAGTATCTACTTATTTGTTCAGAAGTGCGGACATAACATGTCAATTTAGTGACTCGTAAGCCATTTATATGGCTTGCAGTACAATGTATTGTAAATATATTTGTTTATAATAATATTGATCGTATTATTGATGTTAATACCAATGATTGTCTATGTACTATGCGTCACTTTAATAAAATATACATCTACTATGCACACGCTAATGAAGACACCAACAGTAGAATATCTTGCACTCTTCTTCTCTTTTTCTAGTTCAAGACTATTGTGTCTTGTTCTGAGGAAGCTGGGCATAATGCATGTGCGTAAAGTGTCATCCCAGATTAGCCTGTGCAGTCTGCACTGGCTAATCAGGGACGACACTTTCCGCCTAAACTTGATTTTCGGCAAGGAGGGACTTCCTTGAAACTAAAAATACCATAAAAGCGGAAAGTGTCGGCCCTGATTGCGGACTGCACAGGCTAATCTGGGATGACACTTTACGCACATGCATTAAGCCCAATTTTCTCAGAACAAGACACATTTAAACCAATACATAGGGCCAGGTATACAACAAAATGTACCTGCTGTCTTTGAACAGATTCTCTTTCTCTGTTTGAAGCTGAAGAAAACTGGAAAGAGATAACAAACATTTAACACATTAATTAAAAACCTTTTATTGTGTATATAGAAACATCACAATTTTTAGTCTTAAAAATTTAACCGATTTTATTACACTTTTGTGTATTTTGGTTTTAAAATGTTCATTATTAGTTTGCAGCTTATTTGTTTCACAGCATTTCCATTCAGGCTAATTGCTTATCATAATCACTTACCCCAAGCTCTATCAACTTGCCAAATGTAAATGTTTTAAACTTCACTGAACTATATTGATTTTTACGATCAATCAAGTATATTTTAATTCTGTGGGCATGTAAATGGATCTACATTGTATTTGGTTAACTGCCACCACAATTCACTCCATGTTCGCTATAGTTGTTGTTATTAACCTAATATTTAACGATCATTATTAATGCAATATTATTATTATGATATGAATTCCACAATCTAGTCTACCTTTCTTGTTTCCTCTTCAGTTTTTCTGAATTCCTCTCCAATTTTTCAGTTAGATTCTTTAGTTCATTGGAATGTCTCTCCTTAAAAAAAAGCAAGTTGTTTTCAATACATGGCTATGACAAAAAATGATCGCATGCACCCCTCCCTCCATTAACTTGCTACCATGGCATTCATATTTGCTATTATTATATTGTAAGAGTTTTTTTTTAAATAATGCATGTCATGTCACCTTGATTTTTGACCTGTTGACCTAAAAATCAATAGATGCCTTCTATTCCTCTAATAAAGAAGAGTAAACAAAATAAGCATCACTCCACGGAGATAACCCATGGGGAAATGATGACATGGGTGATGCTGTGATGCTGTTCAATGTGTTTAATCTGCACAGGCTTATCAGGACAACACTTTTCTGCCTAAATTGGATTTTTGCTAAGAAGAGACTTCTTTTGAAACTACCATAAAAAGCTGAAAGTGTTGTCCCTGATTAGCCTGGGTGGACTGCACAGGCTAATCTGAGGCGATACTTTACGCACATGCATTAAGTCCGTTTTCTAACAAAAATTGTGAAATGTTTTCGTATGACGCTATTATTTAACCAAATTCTCCAATTAATATCTATTTAAAATGTTAAATAAGTAAGTTTGTTAAAAAGTATAAAATATAAAACATGTAGGTTTCAGAATAAAGATTTTTATCCACTATAGGTCATAGCAAATAACATGGAATATTCCTATCTCTGATAAAATGTGAATAAACATAAATAATCGTCCAAAAACATCAAATACCCATAGATTTCCAAATCAATGTTACCTCTCTCTCTGTCAATTCCTGCTTCAACATTTTCTTTTCTTCTGCTTCAGTGTCCAGGCTTAGCTTTAACTCTGTACAAAATATCAGTATACTGTAAAACAACGCTTATCTATTTTAATAAGATGACATAAGAATTAGAGCTTGTCATAACAGTGACAAAAAAACTGTTGTTGTTTTTTTCACCAATTTGGGAATGGGGCAGGGGCCCTTTGGATTGGGAAAAAATCATGTTTTTGACAAAAATTGGGACATTGGTGCTGTTGTTTTTTGCTAAAAATACTTTTACGTTTAGAGCCAGTGTTTTCAATATAACATTTAATAAACATTGACTTATACAGCTGCAAAGGGAGAGGAACCATAATGACAAACAAACACAAAGATGTACACACCGTCTAACCTCCTCTGCAATTCAGCCACGTCCTCATCTAAAAAAAACAACAACAACAACATTAGCCTGATTTCTACTGTTTTTATGAGTAACAATATCTCAATGCAAAATGTAGCAATTTGTTCCAATTCTTAAAACATTTTCCAATCATAAAAAAGTAAGGAGATAGTATAAAATCTAAGCAAAACACTGTCATTGTTACGTTACTTCACATACAAAACTTCAAAACCTTATTTGCTTCCGAATAATCAATGACAAATACAAAATTATTTCTTAAAATAACATTTCACCTTATACTCATTTTAACTCAAAACTACTGTTTATTTGCAGATAATCATCATCTTGTTTATTGCATACAAACATATTGCCTACAGATAAAAGCTTGAAAAAAAAGGGTTTTAATAGAATACCATTTGATGATTGAGTTTCAGGAGAATCCGTCGGTTGTAATTCCCCAGTAGATGCATCACTTTCTGGTGTTGAAGCCTTCGACTGCAAACCTAAAATAGCACAATCTCCAGCACTTTGAAAGAATACCATAGATAGGTCTCCAACAAGATTCAATCTTATGTGCTAAAGAAGCAGAGGCGGCTAAGGTTAGAAAATTACGTAAATTATTTAATTATTATATATTAACAAGAAACCGTCGAAGACGGGTGATGCTCCCCAAAGTTTTTTTTGGTAAAAATATTGCACTATATATTCAGATAAAAGGAAATGTCTTAAGGGCACAGTAGTTGGGGGGACAATAATTTTTTTTAATTAAATTTCAAAGGGCCATAACTCTGTGAAAAATCATCCAACCAGAACCCGCTGATAACATTCACATCTCCTCTTGCTAGTGAAGCTTCCCATAAAGTTTCATTGAATTCCGGTCATTAGTTGCTGAGAAATAGCCCCAACAAGAATTGCACTATATGTACAGTTAATGGTAAATTTCAAAGGGCCATAACTCTGTGAAAAAATCATCCGACCAGAACCGGCTGATAATATGCACATCTCCTCTTGGTAGTGAAGCTTCCCATAAAGTTTCATCGAATTCCGGTAATTAGATGCTGAGAAATAGCCCGGACAAAAATTGTGCACGGACGGACACACGGACAGACAGACGAAGCGGCGACTATATGCTCCCCACAAAATTGTTGGGGGGAGCATAATAAAATACCTCATTCTAAAGCTGTGGGCAAATACTTGCCTGAAAAATCCATATATCTGTACATCAGAAAAAGTATACATTATTAAAACTAAATCATTTTTGCATTTACAATGCACATGTACTTCAAACTTTCAACAAATATTTGAGTATACCCATTTGTTACAATTAACATATTTGTTCAGAGTTATACCATTGAATTTGCAAAAATTATGTGATCCAAAAGTTCTCGACATTTAACAGGGTGAGAAAGAATGAATGTCATTACTATGGCCCTAAATCTACGCTTAAACATATCTATTTTGGCTCCATCACATTGAAAGCCCCAGGATTGTTGTGAAACTCTTGAGTTCAGTTTATGGTTAGAAACAGTGTTTGGTATCTTTGAATAAAAACCAAAATAGGCTGATCACTAGGTGGACACCATATCAACAAAGCCACCACAACCTGAAGTATTGAACAGATGACCACTATGAAACCTGTAATATTTTTCTGTAGTGCTGCATTTTGCGCCTGCAGTCGTCTGATATCATCCTCCAGAGCCGATGTGTCTGAGGTCTGATGTGTTGGACGGGGAGTGGAGTCTCTCAGCTCTGCTACCTGCTTCTCCAGCTCTTCATTTGCAGTGCATAACTGTGTAAGAAGAGAGTGGGAAGAATTAAGTTTAAATACTTTTATTTCAGCTTGTTTGTATAGAAAGCCTTTGTATCGAGAGTCTGTATTCAGTGTAGAACCAGTACTTGGAGTCTTATGAGAAGACTTTTAAAATACTTGCAAAGTGTTTAGGAAACCCCGAACCTTTATGATAAGACACATTTTACATTAATCAAGATGAAATGAAAACCTATGCACTAAGTTCAGACACTATTGAGTCTATTGCATGGGTAGAACCTATGCTCAGTGTCTTGAGAACGCTCTAAGATTAAGTGTACATGTATATACTGCAGAACCGTATTCAAGTCACCCACATACACACAATCACACATTGCTGTACGTATTCAAGTCACCCACATACACACAATCACACATTGCAGTACCGTATTCAAGTCACACACATACACACAATCACACATTGCAGTACCGTATTCAAGTCACACACAATCACACATTGCAGTACTGTATTCAAGTCACACACATTCACACAATCACACATTGCAGTACCGTATTCAAGTCACACACATACACACAATCACACATTGCAGTACCGTATTCAAGTCACACACATACACACAATCACACATTGCAGTACCATATTCAAGTCACACACATACACACAATCACACATTGCAGTACCATATTCAGCTCACACAATCACACATTGCATTACTGTATTCAGCTCAAACAATCACACATTGCAGTACCGTATTCAGCTAACACAATCACACATTGCAGTACCGTATTCAGCTCATGCATCAGGGTCTGATTCTGCAGCCTAAAATCCTCCTCCTGACTCTGTAACTTCAACTGAAGACTGTCATTCTCCTGTATTAATATCTCCACCTCCTGTAACCATGACAACAAAACAACGCTTTACAGCCCCATTAAAATATTTAAGACAATTTAATAAAGCGAGGGTTAGAAAACTTTAACCACCTATCTTGGCTAAAGTGGATTAGGTTTTGTGTGCCAAGAAAATAAACTTATCTGTATTCAACATTTCCAAAAGTTTCTATGTGTACTTGCAAAACAACAAAATGATGAAAATATATTGCGCACACTTGGAAATACTGCATAGTTTATAGGATGAATTTTATTTCATCAATGCAGCAGTGATAATGGGATACTATTAAATACATCTTATACATGCATAAGTTCTAAACCATTTTAGTGATGTTTTATCACTGACAAAAAGTTTTTATGGTAAGAAATGCATTGAATAAAATATCTCTGTTCTAAAAACATTTGGTACCAATAAAATAAAATATTAGCAGAATAAACACATGTACATGACAAAATACTCAAGAGGCATCAAGAGATATTGCAATAAGGTGTTGATAAGAAACAATTTCAGCATATTTTTTTATATATAAATATTCATGAACTATGGCTAAAAAAAGGCAAAACAAAATTTTACCTTTAATTTCTTGCTTTTGTTGATGGTCTAAAATAAAAATAAAGATTGAGAACAAATTGTCAGTAGTGTGCATGAACATTTCCTTATACATAAGTTTTTATATCATAAATTTACACATTTTATTTGTATTATGATCATATCAAAAGTGAAAATTTCAAATACATGTAAATATGCTGCACTTCTAACTTGACACCTTTGACAACATCAGTCTTCGTTCATAACAATTCAGTAATGACATTAACAACACTGGTAGCCTGTAAAGTTTATATTGAATCTGTGCAAAATTTATATTTAAACCCTGTAGTATTTTCATATATGTTTTTCATAACGCTTTGAATGATTAGGTCAATATGGACCCAGAACTAACCTTCTGTGCTTTCTGTGGGCCCAGCACTTACCTTCTGTGCTTTCTGCAACTCCTTCTCTGCATGGTCCGCAGCTTCTTTGAATGCTTGTAGCTCTGAAAGAGCGAATACACAGAAATACATCAGGTCTTCTTAAAATGCCTGTAGCTCTGAAAGAGACACATACACAGAAATACATCAGGTCTTCTTAAAATGCCTGTAGCTCTGAAAGAGACACATACACAGAAATACATCAGGTCTTCTTAAAATGCCTGTAGCTCTGAAAGAGACACATACACAGAAATACATCAGGTCTTCTTAAAATGCCTGTAGCTCTGAAAGAGACACATACACAGAAATACTGCAGGACTTCTTAAAATGCCTGTAGCTCTGAAAGAGACACATACACAGAAATACATCAGGTCTTCTTTAAATGCCTGTAGCTCTGAAAGAGACAAATACACAGAAATACTGCAGGACTTCTTTCATTCAACTGGTACCTCATTTAGATGGGCCACAATCATATGAAAACATGCCTAAACTGGATTTTTTGCTAAGAAGAGACTTTCTTTAAAGGAAACATATCATAAAAGCGGAAAGTGTCGTCACTGATTATGGTAGTCCATATGAACTGCACAGGCTAATCTGGGAAGACACTTTACGGGTACGCACATGCATGCAACCATTTCATTGCCTGATAAAGCTTTTAAAGTGACTATTGCTTGCAGACACATTTTTGAACAAGAAAAGACTGTCTGTATTTGAACCAACATAAACTAGACAGATTCTAAAATCTAAGCCTTTTAAAATTTATATTTCACAGTTTAGTAAAATATCGTTTTGATTCAAGATTCTGTAGATGTATAACTTTTCCTCAACCCTTTAGGGATGGTTACAAATTACAATACCAATCAAATTGGAAATATTAGCTTAAATATCAGCATATTTGGGATCTGTTAAAAACTTGAACATTTACAAACTGTATCAGTAACATTCAAACACTTTTCAATATTTTGCATGTTTTAAAATAAAAATAAAAATGTTTTACAGGTCAATTTGTCTTGGCTGCACAGATCTGACCAATTTTGTCTTCGTCACTTGTTTTTCACAATGTAGATCAAAAATAGTTTGCAAAACATGGCTTTATTTAAAAATCTTCAAACACGGTAAATAATTCTATAGATATTATATTAGTAATTTTATTTCAAAAAGATGTGTTAAGTAAATTATTTTTTATTCTTGGATTTTTAACTGAAGATTTTTATTTCGCAATTATGTTTTTGACAACTTTGCATCTGATCATTCTGCATTTACAGTTAGTGTAAATGGGTTAAAAGCACAATCATTGGAATTTCATCAATCCTTCCTATTGATATGCAATTAATCTATCAATTAATGGACTAAATTCATAATACAATCATTTGACAACTAAGTATATTGTCTTTTTGTCGGCATAAACCCTGTAGATATAAACAGAGCTGTAGCTCCATCCCACATTACCGGAAGTCAGAAAAAATCAGATGCAGTATGTAGCTGCCAATTGACCCCAATTTCATCTACAAATTGGGAATGGACCGAAATGGTGTATTAAATTTAAAATCAAGTAAAAATTATTAACATCAAATAAAAAGCTTTCTTTCATGAACAATTTTTTTTTCAGATTTACTTCAAATTAAACAAGAGCACCGCCTTGCGGGTGCAGACCGCTCATCTATTTTCTTTTTAAAGTCGAAGGGACTCTCATTTTCAATCACAAAGGAGGGAGTAGTGGAGTGAAGAGGGGTGTATAGTGTGGGGTTGTGGACATTTATTACATTATCTTCCAAAAAAGCGAAAAAAAAAAAAATTCGGGGGGGGGGGGGGGGGGGGGGTGGGTTTGGGTGCGATGGTTGGACGGTATTTCAAACATAACCGTTTAAAAAAAAAATGGGGGGGGGGGTATAGTGTGAGGGTGTGGTGATAATTTGTGAGATGATCTTAAAAAAAAAAAAATAAATAAAAATAAAAAAATAAAATTGGGGGTGGGGTGGGGTGGGGGGGGGGATGGGGGGGTGGGGTGGGGGTATAGTGTGAGGGTGTGGTGGTCATTTGTGAGATGATCTTAAAAAAAAAAAAAAAAAAAAAAAAATTAGGGGGGGGGGGAGGGGGGGGAGGGGGGGGAGGGGGGGAGGGCACGGGGGATGGTTTGGGTAAAGTCTATTGTGGTATGTCAGGTAAGAGTAGTTTCATCAAAGTATCAATCAAATCTAATCATAAATAAAGAAGTTATGGCAATTTTAGAAAAATTTAATAATTTGACCTTGAGAGTCAAGGTCATTCAAAGGTCAAAGTAAAATTCAAGTTGCCAGGTACAGTAACCTCATGATAGCATGTAAGTATTTGAAGTTTGAAAGCAATAGCCTTGATACTTCGAGTGGATCGAAACACAAAATTTAACCATATATTAAAAGTTACTAAGTCAAAAAAGGGCCATAATTCCGTAACAATGACAACCAGAGTTATGCAACTTGTCCTTTTACTGTACCCTTATGATAGTTTGTGAGTGTTCCAAGTATGAAAGCAATATCTATGATACTTTAGGGGTAAAGTGGACAAAAACATAAATCTTAACCAAATTTTTAATTTTCTAAGTATAAAGGGCCCATAATTCCGTCCAAATGCCAGTCAGAGTTACATAACTTTGCCTGCACCGTCCCCTTATGATAGTTCATAAATCTTGCAAGTATGAAAGCAATAGCTTTGATACTGTAGGAATAAAGTGGACCTAAACACAAAACTTAATCAAATTTTCAATTTTCTAAGTATAAAAAGGGGGTTTATTCCGCCCTACCAACTTTATTAAGAGGAACAACGCTTCTTTAAAAATATACCAAACGTCCACTTATGCTTTATTAGTTTCCAGACCGTATAATTTCTACATGTATATTTATCAGGGTTGGCACCAATCGACAGCCCCTGGTTTTAACCGTTTAAAACCGCCCCAGTCAATACTCCCGAAGTGGTCATTACTGGTCAATACTGGTCGATTGAACTTTACCCCCAATTTTGATTAATATTCCATGCCTAATTAAACAATATTGATAATATAAATTAAACAGACATGTTGCCAATTATGTCTTAAGCTATTAATACCCAATATGTTATACCTTTGATTACCGGAATAAACCCCCATCGGAAAAAAACCCCTGTGCTAAAAACGGCAGGGCGGAATAAACCCCCTTTCATAGTTTACATACGCGGAAGAAACCCCCTCGCTAGTTTTGCATAGGCGGAACAAACCCCCTTCGAGTTTTCAGACAGGCGGAATAAACCCCCTTCGTGTTTTCAGACAGTCGGAATAAACCCCCTTCCTAAGTGTTAAGTCTTTCCCGCAGAGGTTGTAAAATCCCGACTCGAACGATTCCCCAATACATCCGTTTCAACCCGACTCTATTACTGCATGCTTGCTACTTTTCAAGTTTATATTCATTTCCCAATAATCCCGTTTATAACATTTTTAAAGCACTTTCTGGTAAATATTAACGATAAAAGCTCTCAATAATTTCTTTAACACAAACCTTGGCATTTTTTCTCTTGTATCAAATAAATTTCGGCATAAGTGACTATTTATAGACTTGATGAAATATTCCCTCCGAACATGCATCAATCCCCTGACTAGTTGTGTGCTTGTTACAACGCTCAATACACCCACGCTTTATATGCTGCATAATTTTCGCGCCCTTTTTATTGAGAAAAAGAGTAAACACAAAATAGAATTTACACTGCAAAAATATTTCAACGTTGCGGTAACATTTACATTCGGAAGTGTGTTTCGTATTAAAAACGCGTTAACACCAACTTACGGGAGTGTGTTTCGGATTTACAGTAAAGAAGTGTACCGGCCGTTTGTTCACAAGTTGTTAATGAAGTTGTCAATGATACACACTAATATTCAATCTGTGAAACTCAAACATCGTTATCGTGATAATTGAATGAAGGTGCGAAAATCTGATTAAAGGAGTGTAACGGCCGTTTGTTCACAAGCTGTGAAGAATTAATCAAGATGGTAATAAAACATAACTTCACACGAGCCGCAAAGGCGCCGATCATGACACAACTTCTCATCATTATCTACAATGGCCGGTACATTAAAGGACCTTTTATATAATTAAATGAAGGTGCGAACATCTATTTCCAAACTGTTGTGTGCTGAGTAAAGAGGTGTACCGGCCGTTTGATCACAAGTTGTTAATGATGAGATGCTCGTGTGAATTTGTCTTGCACTCGTTTCAGTGAGATTATACCATTTATATGCGTTAATTTGTACTAGATTGATTAAAATAATAAAAACACAAAATTAGAGCCCAGAGCCGATAGTGACGAAGATATTTCGTACATATTTTCCTATAATAACCGAAGCATTCGTCTTTAAAAATAAATTGAATCATGCAAAAAAACGTGCTTTCTGACAATGAAAGTGAATTTCTGTAAACAATTACAGTGCGTTTGAATGTAACTAAATCGTCTGGAAGGGGGTTTGTTCCGCTATGGAAGGGGGTTTATTCCGCCTGTCTGAAAACTCGAAGGGGGTTTGTTCCCCCTATGCAAAACTAGCGAGGGGGTTTCTTCCGCGTTTGCAAACTATGAAAGGGGGTTTATTCCGCCCTGCCGTTTTTAGCGAAGGGGGTTTCTTCCGGAGGGGGTTTCTTCCGTACACCATACCTATTCATGCAATTTGTAGGGCAATCTCTCAAAATTTTGTAAATTAGTCAAAGTTGGTCAATTGGATTTTTCTGGTTGATTGAACTTTTTTTCAATTCTAATGAATTATGAATGCTCAGAAAATTCTGTGCTTGATTCAACAAGAACCTGTCAACTACTGTGTATGAGTTGTTCCTCATGCCCCCATGTCCCCACAGTCTTCTCACCTATACAGGATGGGGCACCCAAAACTGATAATAGGGCCTTAAATGGCACCTTTTTGACACGACCCTTTCTTGTCATGTTTTTTTGCCTAGATTTCTTTAAATACTTTTTAAACAAAATAGTGAAACAATCTTTTATTTTCCATTGATATAAAAATAAAAAACATAAGAAATAATTATTAAAAGAAAAAAATAATTGAAAAGAAGAGTAGGGTAGACCCACAATTGGAAAACATTTTTGTTGTCAAAATCAAGAACTTTGATTGCTTATTCATTTGAATACCAATTGAACTTTTAAATATGAAAGGGAAAAAAACCCTCTTAATACAGAAAGGAGAACAGTTAGAAGTTACTACTAAATCAATAGCAAGTAACATCCTTTTGTGTGAGTGATATGAAATAGCCTAAGGGCAGATTTGCTTCATTGTCAATATCAGAGACATAACACTGTATGCATTTTATTATCAATTAAGGCTTAGGGGCCAGATTTATGACCCTAGAAAACACAAGAGTTCTGTTTGTCCATCTGCTTATCAAATAGATATGTCAATAGATAAGTGAAATACTATGGTAACTACAATAGTAATAATACTTAAGTAACAGATGAGATTTACTGAGATAAAGATATTGCCTGAGTCCTTATGTATTTAAGGCCATTTCCATAAATAATAAAGAAGTAATTTTTTACAGCTTTAAAGATTTTTTTTTAACAATAAATGGCTCAAACAAAAGTTTACTAGTATCAATTACAGAATAATTATTGATTTAATAAAAAATAGCTCCTTTGTGATGTTATAATGCTTCAATTTTCAATCGACCAGTATTGACCAGTAATGACCAGTATTGACCAGTAATGACCGGTTTTAACCGGGTATTGACCGCCGGCCCGGTCAATACTCAATTGACCGGTCAATAGGCCAACCCTGATATTTATTTTTCCTTTTTGTGTACAAGACTGCAGACAGACAGACTGAACGAAGGATAGAGTTCCCTTCAGTTAACCACCTGTTTGATGCTGTATGTTGATGCTGCATATGTAAGTGTATATGAAGTGAAAACACCAAAAATAAACAACGGTTGCGATAGACACCTATAAACATAGCATATACTGTTAGATGCGTCTAATGTCACTTCAACTTCTTTGCCATTAAAAAAATGTCTTATGACAAGCTCACACATAAGCCACATACCTCGCTCCTGTTTCTTGTTTTGTGCTTCAAGTTCATATTTGGCTGTTCTCAGCTCAAGCAGCTGCAACTGAAAAAAACATTCTAAAATTTTAATATTTCTTTATACTTTGCAGCAAACATTGGGCCATTTAAACCGTAATTTCTTGTATTTCTAGGAGAAGTGCCCCCCCCCCCAGATTTTTCACTGGGCGGAGAACTGCCCCCTCACTGTTTTTTTATAGGGCGGAGAACTGCCCACCTGCTGATTAATAAGGGGCGGAGAACTGCCCCCCTGTCAGAATTGATGACCCGGAGAAGTGCCCCGTATGCGGCTTTATTCAAAGCTAACAAGTTCTTAACAATTAAGGACGGTCCGGTCTACCATTTAAAAGATTAAAAGATCGCGGTGCTTATCGTCTACGGTAACAAGTTCTCTGCCTGCCTAATTAAGTGTGATTAATGTTTTGCCATTTTAATTATTGTTTGTTGTATATAGGACCTTTCACACCTAACAACCCGTGAAAACACCGACCACAAGTGTAAAAGAGACATTAAATGTGACAACTGTACATTCAGATTATTAAAAAAGCACATACTTTCTATTATTTAAACTTATCAATTACTGATCATATTATATCCTACATCTATTTCGTATATTTTTATATATATTTTTTTTTTGGGGGGGGTGGAGGAAGGCAGATAGTTGACTTAAAAAAGAAGAGTGAGTCAGTTTTTGAACGTTGTCGGCGGACTTGTGCGATTGAGGTAGTGTCTTGTTTATGTAAGAATGCATATATGTTTGAATGTATGTATGATTGTAACTGTAAATGTATATATGTATGAATGTATGTATGTATGAATGTATGTATATGTATGAATGAATGTATGTTTTGAACGTTTATGTAAGCATGTATATATTTTTTTAATGTATGTCTGAATGTATGTATGTATGATTGTAACTGTGAATGTATGTATGCATGTAATGTGTGTATTTATGTATGTTATTTTGTATGTCACATGAATTAACTAAACAACATAAATAAATTGATTATAAATTCGACTTCACTTCACTTTTTTCTTCAAGTCAGCTAAATTATTGCCTTTGCTTTGCCTATTAATTTACTTTTTTATACGTAAATTTACGTTTTTTCCATGGGATACACGTCTATATTTAGTTGCGACACATGGCCAGTATTAACACGCACGCGTTTCCTGTGTGGATCTAGACTATGTTTCGCGCTCTTATGAAAACACGACTTTTACATGGCATTCATGTATAGTGAGTGGTGCACAGGGGGTGGATCGTACGCAAGTAACTGGCGTGGAATTAGTAAGAAAAATAGTAACTGGGGTTCAAAATGGCGGTTAATGGGTGAATTGTGAATGTTTTCGTCGGAATTTTTGAAAGGTTTGTACATTTACCATATTTATTCGACATTGTCCTTACGCGCAAGATGATCTACTGATATTCATTTAACCTCGGTATAAATCCTGTAGATGCATTATTAATATTAAACAAGTTATTGAAGACTTTATACGCAAATGCCTCATTGTTTACGATTAACACGGTTAATTTTATGTGCATTTTGAAACCATATATAAGAATTTTTCAGCAGTTTTCATGGAAAGGTGGACTCAATTACCATTATAGTTTACGTTGTATAAGCACCAGGATGCTTCCAAAAGGCAATCGCAATATATGCATCAAAATTTGAAAACTAAACCCCATTTCAGTAACTGGTGAGCACCGTACCCCCACTTTCAGTAACTGGTGTTTATTCAATAGTCAGAGTACACAGAAAAAAGAAAACATATTAATATTTATTTTATGTGTTATTACAGATGGAATCGTCCAACGGAGATCAAATTCAATGGGAATTGTGCGGTGTTGCATTATCATGTGCATACTCTTTAAAGCGGCGCATGCAGATTCATATAGTGATTCCACATACGAGTGCGATTTTCCAGAGTGCGCAAAAACATTCAAGTGTAAAAAAAATCTCTGCAACGTCACACCCGTTCCCACACCGATAGTCCAAAAGTCTGTAGTCAGTGTGGGAAGGAGTTCACAACGACGTATTGGCTTAACAAGCATGAAAATGAGATTCACCGAGGCAAAGCATCAAAGTATTTATGGACAGTGTGTGCGAAGCATTGTCAGTCAGGATACGCACTTCAACAACATTTGAGTTGACATTTGGATGAAAAAAACACACCCGTGAAGTATGTTCGAAGTCATACAAAACCCCATCAATTCTTCGAATACACAAATGCAGCCCTCCGGACGATGGAAAAGGAAAGCATGCTGTGCAACATGCACCAAAACATTTAAGACAATGAGGCTGTTGAAACAGCACATGAATAAGCACGATGCTCCCAAATTTTCTTGCCACGTCTGTGGAAAAATGTTCAAATGGAAGCATTGCATGAACAATCATATTAAGCAATGTTGTGTGGAAATTAATCAAGAGTAATTTTAACACCCTTTCTCGTAAAACTACAACGTTTGCAACTGTTTCCCTGTTTATTATTTCATTGTTTGAATTGCTTGTTTTTAAGTTGAGTGCCATTTTTTGCTTAATTAACAAAATTCCTATTCAAACTAAAAATCACAATATTTCCTTTAATTTGAACTTTATCGTCGTTTTAATGTTAGTAATCAGGAAACCAACACTGACAGTCTTTTTGAAGTTATTTTTCTCGAATGTTTTGAAACTTATAGGCTTGCATCCGTTCTTTTATAAATAGGATAGGAAAAATAGATTTTAATAATTAAGTTATCACAGTTGATTTTTAAAAAGTTTTTTGTTCACAAGCTGTATGTTCTATATTACGAGTAGACATTCTGGAACTGAGTGTTTGTTTTTGTATACACTAAGTTGTTTTTGTTCTTATTTCCCAATATGTACATTCCAATAATATGCGATTTTGTAAATTTTTCACAAGGACACAGATAATCAAAAAATATGTATACATTGTGTTCGGAATTCGGCATTTTCATTGTTAATACATTTAAAAATATTTTGTGGTGGAATGCATGGAAAGATTTTATATAGTATGGGTTTTGGTGCTAGTTAAGTTTCGTATAAGTGACATAAACCATACATTAATAGCGTCATATACTTTTCTAGTCGTTTAAAGTTGGCATGGAGTCTGAGTGTGTTCACATTTTATTGTGATAAATATCCCCCCATTCCAAACCGCTGTGATTGTCATTACAAATAGTAATGTGATTTTATGTCTCATTATTATTACATTCGTAAATAGTAACACAGTGTGTGTTAATACCGTGAGTCGTGTTCTGAGAAAACTGAACATAATGCATGTGCCTAAAGTGTCCCAGATTAGCCTGTGCAGTCCGCACTGCTAATCAGGAACGACACTTTCCGCCTAAATTGAATATTTCCTAAGAAGAGACTTTATTTAAAAGAAAAATGTCATAAAAGCGGAAAGTGTCGTCCCTGATAAGCTTGTAGGCTAATCTGTGACGACACTTTACGCACAAGTATTATGTCGAGTTTTCTCAGAACGCGGCTTTCGTGTTTCTAGTCAATTTACATTTATTTGAATTTATTTTGAATCAGTATTTAAATGTTAATAAACGTAACAATAAATAAAGTACATTCTAGTATGTCTTATTTGTATGGAACAGATCATGCGTATTATATGATACAGATTCGAGCATTCATGTAAAACGCAAACGTGAACAGTTTTACCAGCAATGCAATTTATTCAGGAAAAAACGTTAATATTTATAGTTCGCTGTACTTGTTCCGCGGATTTAAGCTACAAAACGGGTAAAACAACTTTTACCGTGTCACACAAATATTAGTTACTATTAATCTTATTCTGATCAAAATTCCGCGAACACTTTAAATAAGAAAACACGGCCTCGTTGAATCTTGTTATTTGTCTATTATGCACATTATCTGACAAAGCTTTTGCATGATTTCCGGGAGACAAATATTGTTCCCACATATCCGTTGCATGACTTATTCTTTGCTTATACAAAATCATTTAGTTATGATTAAAACAACATTGTTAATACGAATCCCTTTTTAATGTCAAAGTCACTTTAAATCAGCTATTATAAAAAGAGCATTATTTGTTTTATTAAGAGTTCTTTTAAGTCATTAGATGGAATGCCATGTCTTAAAGAAGGTAGTATTTTTGATTCATTAACGTTGAAGTGTTCCCGAATCGACTGAACGCCTTTCGGAATTCCACCGATATTTGCTTATCGTTCTCTTCTTTCCTTTGTGCGGAGCCCTTATGTCAAACTCATAGTTTCTGAAACAGAAAGCTAAGTTGTGAGGAATGGGATTGTAACTGCACAATTAAAGGTCTGTATTAACAAATGTTGAAAGGCTAAAATATAGACTCAGACTGAGATTTTCAATCAATTAATTAGCGATTTTAAATCATGCTTTAATAATGAATGAAAAGTGGTCTTTGTGTAAATCTCTTTATAGTAAATGTGATTTTTGTATGACACGAATTGTATATAAAATGATAGTTCGATTCTTTTTTTTGTAAGTCTGAGTCTATAATTCGACAAAAACCTTCATGAATTCAAGCCTTGTTTTTATGTACATATACCAAGTGTGCTTTTTTTAAGAAACACCAGTTACTGAAAGTGGGGGTACTGTGCTCACCAGTTATTGAAATGGGGTTTAATTTTCGATTTTTGATGCATATATTGCGATTGCCTGTTGGAAGCATCCTGGTGGTCATAAAAGGTAAACTATAATGGTTTTTGAGTCCACCTTTCCATAAAAACTGCTGAGAAACCCATATATATGGCATAAAAATGCATATACAATGAACCGTGTCAATCGTAAACAATGAGAATCTTATGCATAAAGTCTTCAATAACTTTTGTAATATTGATAATTCATCAGTAGGATTTATACTGAGGTTTAATGGATATCAGTAGATCATCCTGCGCCTAAATATAATGTCGAATAAGTATCGATAATGTACAAACCTTTCAAAAACTCCGACGAAAACATTCACAATTCACCCATTAACCACCATTTTGAACACCAGTTACTATTTTTCTCACTTACGCCACGCCAGTTACTTGCGTACGATCCACCCCCTGGGTGCAGATGCGTACCAGGGGCCTTAAACAGTATTATCACATGTCTTTAGACAATTTGTGTTATTCCGTTCGATAAATGGTAATATACATGTACTGAAATTAAATTGTTACCGGATAAAATGTGTACGGCGATAACGTAAAATTACCCGTAAGTATTGTTTTACTAAATTCTGACAGGGGGGCAGTTCTCCGCCCCTACCGATTTGATTGGGGGGGGGCACCTCTCCGCCACCTTTAAAATAAAATGTCAAAGCCTTTTTTACATTTGGGGGAAATGTAGCAGAGTCTACAGATAGAGTTTAGCGACAAAGAGTTGTTGTTTTTATATAAGAATGGTAACATGTTTGTATGCTAATTTGTTAAAAACAGTAGCCAAATCTTTAACTGCAAATGCTTAATAGATTATTATAAAACTTGGAGTTACTTAAAATAAGTGGGGTTATTTAAAAAAAAGTGCATCTAAATTTCCAATTTAAATGCATTTTCTTAAATTAAGATTACGTTGAGAGGGGAATTAGAAGAATATTGAAAAGGGAAAAATATATACCTTTTGAGCATAGAAATGGGGATGAATTTTGGCCCATAATTGGCTCTAAAAGTCGCTGCAAATAGGCCACTGTTTTCATTATATCTCAATGTAAAAAATATACCTAAACTTCTAGTGTATACTGAATCCTTGGCATGTAAATTTGTGAAATGAATCTAGTCAGAGGCATGATACTTAATTTATTTTGAAATCCCATGTTTTAGAATAATTGTCAACCATAAAAAATGTATGTGTTAAATAGTTCAATAGCAGACTACTTGATGTCAAGGTGATACTGCATGAAAGGTATGTTGGGAATCAAAGACTTGAAGAATATAACAGCAACCTTGACCATATGCATGATGTGAGCAACTAGCTACATACATGTCAAAATTTTTCAGGTCCAAATCAGGACATTACATAAAAAAATGTCGGGACATTTGACAAAAAATTGGAACAGCTTTAACAATCAATCAAGCAACGTTCTCCCTTTTCTAAAAGTACACACACATGTGCACTAAGCAGATGACTCCATAAAATGAAATGTGGAGCATGACTCAATATGAACATGTGTAAATAGTGTAACACGATGTGTGCGCATCAAGCCCTGTTTTTATTCGATCAATCATTAATTTACTCTAAATTTAGAGTGATGCAAAATGTACTAACTATTTTCTGAAAAATCAGTCGAAAACAAAAGAAATTGTATGCGAAACATCAATGCGTATCGGTCAGCGCTCAATTTGTTTAATATACAAAATGTGTGTTTTTTTAGCCTCAGGTGGCATAATACATAGAATACTGCGTAATGGTATCTTTGTCTTGATTGGGCAATAAAATACAAAAGCATTCAGCTTTTAATTCACTACAATGAAGCTATTGATAGCAATTAGCGTCCCCTATCATAAACACACCATGGTTCGAAGGCCTGATATAATCAATAATTCAGGCTTGGCGAAATTGGAAAAAATCTGCCGGTCATCCAGACAGGCATTTCAGAAAATGTGCCGGTCCGGAGAAAATTTAGACGGACCAAAAGAAACAACACAACTGTGTACATTAACATAAATGATGATGATCATCCAACGAAATATGTAACAGGGCATCTAATTGGTCAAACTATATTTACTGACCAATGATATCCATTTAGGCATTATAACATCGTAAACTAAAGTAACAGGAAGTATCGAAAATAAAATTGCGGTTAACGGACGTTAACTTGTACAATTTTATATGACAAATGTTTTGAGACCTATGAAGAGTGCATGTTATAAAGATATCACTAGAACATTGTTTATATTTTATAAACAACCTTTTTAAAGCCATGCTTCACAGAGCTCCAGATAAGAGCCGTACAGCCGTATTTACGGCTTTTTCATGAAGGTTTACGCATTTATTTTTATAAACTGGACGTACAATTACGACTTTAATCTCCCTTTTACGCATTTACGAAACAAATCTGGCCGTACCGATACATCCGCATCAGCGTGGTTTGATTTGTTGGTCTCAAACATAACGGCACTTTTCGTTAATTTAAATTACCGAAAAGCTGTAGACTTGGTTTGGGTTTTATTGTCTATTCTGTCGCGTGATTTCCTGTAACTCATAAACCCGTAAAAAAAAATATGTCTGTGCACAAGGGAATGCCCGCTAAACCGAAAGCGGTTCAAAAAAACACTTTGTTGTCATATAATGGATACATACGGTCGTTTAACCATACTGACATTCAAACTGTAAACCCAAAAATATACATTGTCGCCCCGGATATTAAACGATGTGATTGCATGGGAGGTTAAAAACGTTAGAAAACACGATGGGAAACGGATACAAACAAAAACTATCGAAGATTGGAAAACTACATGTTTGGTTTGTCACGGAGAAAATAGAAGACGTTCTACGGTTAATTTGTGAAATTTGCCGTAGTGCTGCTAAACTGTGTAAATTTAGCACAGTGTGGGCCTATGAAGGTTTGAATTTTACAGTATTTTTATAAACTAAAGTAGTTTTACTTGTTCATAGGTATAATTTTTTGCTTTGCATTCTGTGTCCCCAAAGAATCCACTTTGCAAATGATATTTTAAGTTAAACACCCTTCGATATTCAAGAACACAGGTAGTACAGTACTACCTGTATTTTTGGATATGGTAGTACAGGTACTCAGTGCTCCAGCTAGGCCTAAATCGAAGGGCGCCGCGCCCTGCCCTCCCGAACCTTCGCCCTGCCCTCCCGAACCTCCGCCCTGCCCCCCCCCCTGCCAAAAAAAAAATTTTTTTTTTTTTTTTTTACATATGATTATTCATTGTAATTAATTCAATCCTCATTGTAGACATTATATTTTAATGGTTTAATAATAATGGGAATAATATATTCTAACAATTATAAATAACATATAAATTAACATGCAACAGAAAGCATTCCAGAAACACCCGCGCGCTCGAACGTGCCCTTTTCACAAAATACTGCGCGTCGAAAGTGCCCTTTTGACAAAATACTGCGCGTCGAAAGTGCCCTTTTGACAAAAAAGCCCCCCTGCCCTTTTCAAATCCTAGCTGGAGCACTGAGGTACTACTTGATTTTCAGGGTTACTCCTTTCTTTCTGTCAGTGGCAGTACCGTTACTAATTTCACAAATCCTCATCTGGAGCTCTGCTTCATTAAGAAATTCATATTTTAATGTCCTTATCAACTCGAAAAATATGTCAAAGCTACCAAGATCTTTTTTGTTAGAACGCAGTTGCTGATTTTGCGACCCAGTTTGAAGAAGGTGTTGTGTAACCAGTTGGATTTGCTAATTGTATGCAACAAACTTATTGCAAACATCAAAACACTGAGTGATTTCATTTTCATGAATTTTAGTAAGGGGTTAGCTCTTGGAATTTTTAACATTGAACAAAATATGATTTGTTTGCATTCATTTCACATTTTGCCGGTCGCCAGGACCGACATTCTTGTTAAACCTGCTGGACCAAATGGATATCTGCCAGTCAGGACCGGCAGACAGGCAATTTCGCCAAGTCTGATAATTTGCAGATAAATCGCAGATAAGGTGTCTAAAACAACACTGGAGCACTCAAGTGGTACAAAGAGGTTGTAAATAGGGGGCAATAAAGGGATTAGCAATGGAAAATTTAATCAAGAAGATTGAATAGTGAATTTTATTGTGACCTTGTAGATCGTACAACTTTTTTACGAAGGTTTGGACGAATTGTCTCATACCGGGAAGCTGGGACAAACAACCTTAAGGCAGGACTATCCTGTCAAGATCGGGATGTCTGGCATGTATGACTAGCAAACCGGGTGGATGGTTTTTACAACCAAGAAGTTATAGTTCACAATTGAATGACTGAATGCCACCGGAAAAAAAGCCACTCAAATGATCATCAACCAAACGCATGCACTAAGAAAATAACAGTTACTCCCAATAAAACAGAGCCAATACATTATCATTAACATGAAGGCCATGCACGAACTGTCAAAGCAACAGACGTAATAAGTCACTGGTAAACACTGTCAACAACGACGTTAGCAGCACAACTAGTTTAGAATTACGTCAGTGTGATAAAGTAATCAAGATAACTATCTAATAAACGCACTTATATATTTATATTTTTCATTTGATGTAGATATTTGTAAGAAAATTCAGAAAATTACCTGCATCCGATGAAACTCATCCTCTGAGAGAGCAGACGCCATTTTGTACATATCACGTGATAAATGCAACCGTGAACGACACCGCACATCAACTAAGATGTATCAATTACCATAGATGTCATTAAATATAGTATTTGTATTACTCGGGTGATCTGTGTGTAGAGTTACAGTGCGTCGATGCTCCAGAGGGGTCATACACTTTATGTAAAGAAGAGTTCTATTGTTATATTCTGAATTTAAATATCACCACATTTATTAAACAGAAATACATTTATTTAAAATGGGTCATTCTTATGACATGCAAATCAGTGTAAATGAGTTCAAAGACCTAACAAGCAAATGATGATATTATCATTAACAAACTGGCATGAGACAAAACAAGTATTTTAGGGAAAGGAACATCCATCCCGATGAATTGCGATATACTAACATGTGTTTTAGGTTGTAGTTACTTTTCTACGAATTCATTTATTCTACAACTTTGGAATTAATTCAAACATATATACACACACTTCATAATGGTTATTATTCAAAATTGTACATGATATTTATAAATGCTCTATCCTATATCAAATCAGTGATTATTTTACTAGTGTCCGACAAGAAATTAATCGTGAGTGTTATCTGTGTGTTGCTTATAATCCGATAACAAAGTGCAATCAATTATCGGATCAGTCACCGATCACTTGCGGTAATGTCGATTGTTAACAGTAAAAGTGTATTTTAATCACCCAATAAGAATCAACATTTGTCGTCTACTAATAATATAATGGGAGCCGGTTGGATAAGTTGGCGCACATGATGCAACGTCATTTCGCAATTTGGAATTCTTTGTTAACCGCAACCATGAGTAATAGGTTACAATATTCTAAATCATTTTGGTGTTCAATGCTATACGGTCTAAAAATGGAACGTCATTTATTTGAAGACACAACTCTCTGTATGGGCACTTGCCATGACTTTATTTTTGAATATTTCTGTGTGCATGTGGTAGGGAAAACATTGTTGTATACTACAAATTCAGTGTTTTGCTTATAGGTTGGAGACTACATGAGATTTTGACAGATGGCGGGAAACCCTCATCAACTGGTGATCAGCCGGTAAAAAGGTGGCCTTAAAACAGTGACCGTTGATTCGCGTCGAGTTCTTTCTTACAAACTGCATGACCAATCGTTTTATTGTTTAAATCCATTCGGCTTGGCATGCTCTTTAAGAAAAGGTGTGGTTATGGGGGTGTCTACGCGCAAAAGTTTGACTTTATTTTTCGTTGAAGTTGTTGACTTTACATTGAATTTGTTAAGGAAATCTTCTGGTATATTGTGACCTAATAGCGACAACGTTTTTGATGTCGTTAAATATCCAAGGACGTCGAACATTAAATAAATCAAAACAATAGCGGATTCTTCAAAACGGTAACTAAACCGAAAACGAATATTAATTACAACGGTGTGAACGCGGTTAACACCTGCTAATTAGTTTGCATTGTCAATTAATAATTGGATTAATTGACTGTTAATCGATAATCCCATAATGCCCGATTTATGTTTTTAAAAACAAATTATGGGTGGGTAATATAGAAGATAAGAGTCATAAACACAAACGTTTGAAATTTTCGAAAGTGTCAAATGAATTTCGGCATATGGTTCTATTCAAAGATATGAAGAAATAAGCTCCCAATCAGGACCGTTGTAGTGAAACATGCGTAAATCACCTGACACGGTTTGCACGCGTCGTGTACAGCTATTTAAGGTTACAAATACTACATTTAATAAATGAATTTCCTTTTCCAGATAAAAAGCGCGCGAAAATTGTCGTGGGTGTATTTATTTGTAAATAAAAATTTCGTAGCGGGTACAACATTGAGATCATATAATTTCTATTAAAAGTTTCGTTGTGAATTTCAACTAAAGTACCGGAGTATCTCGCAAATTATTTGGCATTGACATTTCCTCTTAATAAAAGATAATGTAAACACGCCGTATCGTTACCGTTACGCTGTATCAGTTCCTTCATTATTGAAACAATTATTGTATTGTACACTGACTTCACACAAGTGTCGTAACATACGGATGCAATACGTAAATTCGGACAGTACTTAAAGTCGGACACAAGTAAATAAATGATTTAATACTCTCCTGATTTCTTTGAAACTCGGTATTTGTAGTTAAAAAAGACAATTGCATTGATTAACACCATAAGAGTCAATAGTATTTATCATCTTATCGCTTTATTTACGTTTCCGACTTAACGTACGGTCCGAATTTAAGTACGCATACATTTGCACATACATGTAATATCTATATATGATTTTCTTTGTTAATTAACATTTAAGTACACGGTGCCTGTACTGTAACATTAATTTATGATATTGACTGTGTACATCAGACTACTTGCTGTATTATGTATATGTATGTACACGTATCATGTATATGTAAATGAAGAAATAAAATAAAGATGAAAACTTGCCTCTTATCATTTTGTAGGTAAATTTTATGTCCTACCAAATAGTTTAATTGGTAGCCCAGTGGGCTACCTGAAAAATAAGAAATGTTTCGGACACTGTATATACTCTTTAACACGGCCACATTTTTTTTATCCATGTCTGTTTAGTGAAGCATAAGCCTTTTCATGGCTGGGTAGTACTACAAACATTGATATAAGCTATTTCATGATTCAAAATACTGAACATTTCATTGTTTTAGTTTGATTTGAAATCTTGTATAATAGTTATTCTATGTTTGTACTATGTGTCACTTACATAAAATACGAAACTGCTACTGCCTACAAATTATCATTGACTGTTTTTTTAAGCGGGTGAATCTATGTATGAGCTGAACTTTAAAAGACTACAGCATACTTAGGAAAGTGAAATCAGTTCAATTTTTCACAATTGAAGGGATAAAACGCCTTTTCCACATTATGAAAAAACAAACATGATTAATAATAAAGTAACAGTCCATACAAAATGTAATTAGCCAAAACCTTACGTTTGACCTCCTATTGTACCATTGCCCTTAAGCTATTGTGATGGTTTTTATACATGACACGCATTCGCTGCATGATGAACATGGTAAATTTATTTTAAAATTGTATGATTGATGACGAGGTTACAGCCTGGAAAAGCTTTTCATGTTCCAAATTTACCTCAAACCTTTTAACTGTGAACTTCACCTTTAAGGCAGCCAAACGAGAGGTAATGTGTGGTAAGTTTTTTTCAAGTTCACAAATAACAAAGTTTCAGTCCATACATGCTGTTTTATTACCAAATTTGACATATGACTTCTAAGTTGATCTGACGTTGAAATTTGATTTAGATGAAGGAAGAAGGTTGTTCGACTCCACACATTATTTGGAATAAGTTTTTTTAATTGCATGAAGAAAGAGATTGGACAAGAAAAACGTGTTCAATTTAACCTTTGACACGTAAGTGTGACCTTGACCTGAAGGTAAGAATACGGTTGTCATTCACGACATGTATGATGGTAGACAGTATTTTTAATTTGCACGATGAATGACACCTATGGTCATTGTTGGACGTCGTAACGCATGTGGGCTCATAAACCACCGTGACTGCTAAATATACAAAATACAAATACAAATTTTATTTAAAGTCGGTTTGTACATAACAAGTATAACATTAGCGATGAATCGCTATTGACCGACATAAAATAACAACATACATATAACAAATAGACAATTGAACATTACTTGAAATTTACATAATATAAACACACATTTTTATCCAAGGGTTGAGATCAATTATAATAAATAAACAATTAAATTAAATTAAAAAACCTGCAATACAATAAACATGATTATTTTATGTTAAAAACGAAAGCACTATGGCATGTGATACAAATAGTATTAAAACAGTTAATATCAAAGCAATAAATTAAAGATTAATTAAAGATAACTTAATAAATAATTGCGCTGCAGTTGCTGATCTTGACCTGGGTCAAAGAGCTGCTATAAGAAAAATAAGGTAAAAGTCTGCTATATCTAGCTTTCCGCTAGCGGGCTCAACAAAACACAAATAAAATAGTGTGTTACGTTTATGCAAGAATGTATGCCTGGCACGGCTACGTGAAGAGAGATATATTTGGGAGTGAGTTGCTGAATTAGTGTTGTATGAACCTGTGTGAACAGTTGAGTGTAAATGTATATGTGGTTTTTTGTTTGCTTAAATATAATAAATGTTTGCTTTCTTATATTTATTATTTTCTCACATTATTTTCATTATTTTCTTATTTGCTCATATTGAATGAACATGAAATACTTTTTTATTAAGTATGATCAGTATGGTCCGCAAATGTTCAAATTGAAACAAGTATGTTGTCATTAATTTCATTACAGCAACTTCAATATTTTATTAAATCTATTAATACAATATTGAAGGAAGTGGAACACGAAATGAATATTTATTCGGCCATGGTCCGTATGGTCCGCAAATCAGGGCCGCATGGTCCGATAATATTGGCCTAATGGTGAATCCCAATCGTGATACATCGGCTATCTCGGATTCCTAAATCGTCTGCTGATCCAGAGTGGGTGAATCCGGGTCGTTTCGCCCCTAATCCCGTTCGCCCCGAGTCGTTTCGCCCTAAGTCCCGTTCGCCATGGGTCGTTTCGCCCTAATTCCAAAGTCGTTTCACCCTAATTTTTATACGTATAGCGATATTAAAGGATTTATCTTAGGCTTGTCAGAAGCTGAATGGGATATTGTTTAATACAGTATTATATTATCTTAATTACTGTTTATTTTGTCTTTTGCTTCAGGTATATCGTCGAAATGATAGAGACGCTTTGAAATAAAACAAAGTACAAGTTATTTATATTGCATATATTTTGATAGCTCTAATAAGATTAGATAACAAGAAGAATACACATGTATAAACAAAACATTCAATACAATGTCGAAGCACACATACACAATAATTTGACATACATTTTATTTTACCTAACATAAAACAACTGAGAAAATCACATCGAAATACAGATTTCATTTTATATTTATTAATAGACAAAACATTCAATACAGTGTCGAAGCACACATACACAATAATTTGACATACATCTTATTTTACCTAACATAAAACAAATTAGCAATTCACATCAAAATTACATTGAATACAATGTGGTAGAATACACACACAATCAGTTGATATAAACTTTGTATTTTACAACAGTTTTTTTTAGTTTTGCTTATTTTAATGTCCGTTACAGACTTGATCGTCTGTTTAATAACACTATCCACTTCACTCCCCAGACAAACCGACAACTAGTTGGCCGTCATGTTGTCGTACGGTCCGTACAATCTGGACACGGACTTTAAGAAATGTGATGTGGTTACTTCATTTCCCATGTATTTGTCCCACAGGGATTGTATCTTCTCCTCCAACTTGGTGTATTTGGTCGCGACATCTCGATCCAGGTCGTCGGCAGCTACTGTGATAGCGACGATCTCGGCCTCTGTCATCAAGGTGGGTACAAGGACGTAAATTGGACAGCCACCATATCTCACCGTAGTATTCAGCTTGTGGTGCCATCCTGATATATTGAACAAATTATAATGGATAATAATTCATGATTTGATATTTTTATACATGCACATTAGCATCAATTATATTTAATTATATTCATAAGTTATCTTGTGTAACAGTAAGAACATCGCATTTACGTGTTTATGATAAGTCAATTTCAATAAGTGAGCTACACACTTTTTTTTAAACTATTATTTACCGTCGACGTCATTGTTGGTCCGTACTGAACGCCGAAATATGGACCAGTGATCAGGTTGGAACAGCACGTGCCGGACCCACTGACTGTAACGAGGGCCTCGAGCTGCGGACTGTTTGCTCGGTCTTTCAACGCTTCAAACGTCTCCCGTTTGTGTGAAGCTGGTAGGAAGGGCAACGCCATAAGCTGCCTCATGTAGTTGTACAGTGCCTGTCGACGTCTGTACGTGGTTACTAACCCAAGGTCCTGGACTTTTCGCCAAACAGCCTGTGTCCAGTGAAACACACAACCCTTGATAGTAACGCCAGGAAAACGCGTCGTACAGCCAACCAAGCAGCTGTAATTATAATGTATTGTTAATTAATAAAGCTTTTAAAACACTTAATTGCGAGATTAATATGTAGTAGATAACCGATATATTTCAATGCAATGAAAACAGTACTAATAAATTAAAATATATGTAATAAATAATGTAATATTGTTATTTACCTTGCTAAAAGTCGAGCACAAAGTTGTCAACGACAGGATTGTTGAGTTTTTCTTTGATGGCTGTAAGAACGGCAATGTAGTCAGCCTCCGTCTTCCTGGACATCAAAGCGAAGACCAGCGGGAGCTGTTTCTTAATCCCAACCTTCTGGATGAAGGCGTGAATACTCAACAATTGGCCGCTTTTCTTGAACGGGTCTTTAACAACCTGAAAGTCAAAAGAATATTGTTATGGCCTAACTAACACAGACGGACACACGCTTGGTCCGCAAGTCTGGGCCGTATGGTCTATGTTGTATGGTCCGTATGGTCCTTAATTCAGTGCATGACTAGTTATGTAACAGTATATTTTGACCATCACGCAATCGTGGTGGGACAACCACATGCACTTCTAATTTGTAAGCAATACTTTTATTTTTCATATCTCATTTAAAATGAAATATTTTAAACTTTACAAGTGAACACAATTACATGCATTCGCGCTTGTAAAACAAAGGATACTTGGTGAATTTAAACAGGATCTTATTTCGATGCTAGTTCAAATAATATTTTGGTAGTTGTGAGTGTTTCCTCGATTATAGTTAAACGCATGCAAGTGCAAAAGCAAGCGTCAGACGAAGCAGATGCGTTACACAAAATAGTAAATTTCTCTGTAATAATTAACATTTATTATCGATACGAGATGTCAGTATTTTGCTCTTTTTGTGATTTTAAAGCCATCGCATTATTTTAAGCTCACATTTTTAGTATTTTTTTATGAATATTACATCAATTAAAAAGTGTTTTGTATAAAAATCAGTGTATTCGGATGCAACAATTTCGGATGAGATAATAATTTTAATAAAACAACCGCCTTAGTGCAAGTTAAAGGGCACGGCCATAGCTCGGTTGGGGATATTTTAACATCATATTAAAAGGGATTCTTTCAAACAATTTTATAATTGTTCAATTGTTAGTAAACATTAGTTGTTGATATTGTTCGATGTGGCTATGGCCATTTTAAGTTTCATTGAGCATTTTTCCAGATGTTAGAATGTATAGAGTGGCAGTCCTTCTATGTTATATTATCATATATATATTGTATTGTTAACAACATTGATTGTATTAGTTTTTGGTCAAGTTTTTAAAATTGGTGGGCATTGGTTTGGGAATTTTTCATATGAGCATTTTGCTATAGTGGGGGGAAAAGCCCTATTTCAGGGCTTTGAATCTGATCCTGTTAATGAACATTATTTCATACAGTTGGTTTCCAGAATTTTGATGAAATAGTTGGAAATCCTGTGTCTGTGTACATTTTGTTTTTTGAGCAACGGTGTCAAATTTGTTTTTATGCTGCTATTAATGTGCACTACGCGACCAGTGATTTTTGCCTAATTTGCGGAGTCACGGTGGACAGTTTGATTTTTTAGTGGAAAATCACTGAGATTTCACGTGTTTCGTCACTCCGATGTCGCACGAGTGTAAAATAATCTTCGCGGTGATTCCCCGCAATTTTGTGGTGATTTGCCACTATTCACCGTGATCCCAGTGGATATCGGTGACATCAGTGATTCGCCAATTCATGCATGTAAACGGAAGGGTATTGATAACTGTATATATACCAATTTTTCTAATGTTCACATTTATCCGATAATTTAATATTATTACAGCATTAATTTCGAAAAAATAATCTTAAAGATTTATGATAATAAATATGTTTAAGAATTTCATAAACACAACCATTTGCCTTGGCCATTTTTCAGAAGTGTAAAGAGTACAGTGCATTATGGGACACAGATTTCATTGGATGAGCGAATTGAAATTTAGATTGAATGCAATACGATCATGTACAAAAATATTTTATTGCGTCATACACAGTCATGTAAAAAATGTGCTTCCCTGTGTAACCGTCAACGCAAATCGCGAAAAAAGGTGAATCACGGCGGTTTGCTGCGATTCGCACTGATTGCCTTACAGTGAGATACATTGCGCGACGGTCACAGTGGAATCACCGAGACATCACCCAAATTTTCTTGTCGCTCAGAATCTCCGCGATTTGTCACGTTGCACTGATCAGGATGATGCGAGATGTATGCAAAAATCACAGGTCTGGTAGTGTAAGGCTGTTTCACAAGAAAAATCGTAGCTCATTTGAAATTATTTTGCTACAGGAAATTGACAGTAAAATGTTGCGTAGAGTATGGGCATACTAAATATAGCTCATAAACCATCACCTACATCTTATATTTTGGACCATATGAGGAAAGATCTTTAATATATATTTCAGAGGATACTACAAAGAAGGAGTATTAGACTTAACACACAGAGATCTTTGCAAAGATGTCACTCTATGATGATTTAGATGTGGGAAAAGAGGAAAAGGCTGACGTTGCTGGTTTGTGATGATTATCATTCAGGGCCCTCAATCCATTTTTGGAGAAGCGGGTCGCTACCCATAGCAGGGGGAATTTTCGCGGCGTTTCCCTTTTTGGGGGATTTTTTACTTACTATCTTATTACTACATTTGTACATGTTTGCACTATATTCATTGCCTATTTCATAATTTAGTATGTTTGACAAGATTAAATTAAAATAGAATTGAGATATAATAATAATGAGACATCTATCATTAAAAAAAGGGGAAAAAGGTATACTTTTCAGGGAGGGGAATGCGGCCGAATTTCGGCCGTGGATTTGACAGATTGAGGGCCCTGTCATTTATCAAACATGTTATCATTATAATTTTATCTTTCCATCTTTTACATGCATCATTAATAGTCAGTTGTTTTTTCTCACTCTTTGTAAATTGTGGTGTACCAGTCAAATCATAATATTATCTTTAAAAGTAGACTATCGCTTGGCTTTCCTGACCTTTTAATGTGTCTTAATTGTGTCATTTTTGTTTCACTCATCAAAGGAAGAGGTTTGGAACTTTGCATAGTAGTTATTTCTGACTGGGCAACTCACCAATGGTTTCCTTGTCAATAGCTTACATTACCAATTTTGTGTTACTTCTTTAGTGCTTGGCAGTTAAAGATGAAAGCTTGCACCCCTCAATGCTTTAAAGTAGTATTTATTCTTAACATTTTCCATGTCCGTTGATACAATGCAATTCAGCTGGTTCCCATTCACTCACATAAAAGGCTAATGTCAATCATTTTTTGTCTAGCCCTCTTATGGTCTACTCAGTGTCCATATTGCTGGATATATGAGCCGGTATGCCTTCATCAATCTGTATTATATTGATTGTTTCCTGATTATAATGAGCCTTGAGTGAAGTAAAACATAATTAATTGCATAATTGTTTTCACAAGAGCATGTTGATTTTTTTGGTCAATAAACAGCACTTTGGCTTAAATGTGTGGCTACAAGATGAGATTGTTCTTCTTTTCAAACATAGACTCCTTTTGAATTTTATCTGTTTTCAGAATTAATTTTACTGATAATAGAACTTAGAATTTTTTTTGTGAACATCAAGAAAAACGGTTTGTTGTGTTTAATTATGTTTTACATTTCATGTATATGTGTTTCTTAATAGTATATGTAATCAATGGTGTAATGTATTATGTGGTTAATTGCTCCTTGAAAGGCCACCTTATCCTTAAATTCAAAAGAGACACTATTGAACAATAAGTCTAAACATTTCTTCAATAAACTGCAAAATATGAGCAGATCAATTTGACTTCTATTCTGGTTACAGCCGGCTGGTCATCAAGCTACAAGCTGATGAAGTCACAGCTGCAGGCAAAGAAAGCTTCCTTGATTCAAACAAAGGTATATATGGCTTTTCACCCACTCTGCAGCAAAATAAGTACTTAGAGTTCTCACCAGAAATACAGAACACAGAGTCCAGGTTTCTTGCCATAGGAAAAGTAAGTGCTCAGTGCAGTAAGAACTCAAAGAACACTTTGTAATTGCGACCAATTCAGTAAGACGACCAGCATTTTTCAGTCCCTAATTTTTCCTTCTATATTTCAATGGTTGTTTCTCTCAATAATCTGACCAACCTGTAAATCCACTATTACGACCACTTAAATTAGCACCAATCAACAAAATTGCTCTATATTGACACCAGCTAAACGACCCTTCATTTTCACACCTTATTTTGTTTGGTATTGTGGTTCAATCAGGTTTGTGTACAAAGCCATTTTGACCCAATAAAGGAAAACGCTTTTTGGCATTGACAGCAAGGTGTTCTTTTTAACCCTTGATTTTTAGCTCAGCTGTCTTTTGGGGAAAACCCGAGGTATTGTCATAGCCAGCTCGTATTGTCATAGCCAGCTCGTATTGTCATAGCCAGCTCGTATTGTCATAGCCAGCTCGTATTGTCATAGCCAGCTAGTATTGTCATAGCCAGCTAGTATTGTCATAGCCAGCTCGTATTGTCATAGCCATAAAACCTTTACATTGATTCTAAAATCAAAGCGCTTCCACCTACAACTTTGAAACTTCATATGTAGATGCACCTTTATGAGTTCTACACGCCACACCCATTTTTGGGTCACTAGGTCAAAGGTCAAGGTCACTGTGACCAACAACAACAAAAAATCTGACAAGCTTTCATTTATTAAAAACTGCACCGGCAGCTGAGCGTTCGCACCCGTTATGTGGTGCTCTTGTTCATTGATAATTAGCGCATGTCATCTAGTCTTTGATGGTTAAATTACTAGTTATTGTTTGGTACACACTTTAAAGATTAAAAACTGCGAATAATTTAACAGTTAATTGAGTGAGATGAATTTCTTCTTGGATGGTTATAAAAACAAACCAGTATGCCATATCGGTATTCAAAATGGATAAGTGATAACAAAAAGAGTTGTGTTTAAAATAAAAGATTGATTGTAGCAATAGGAGTAATAGTAAATCTTAACGGCAGTTGGCCGATTTATTTATTGGAAAGACGCAGGTGTGTTGATTTTTAGCTGGGCCTTTTCGGAGAAAACCCAAGATATTGTCATAGCCAGCTTGTCGTCCGCATTAACATTCTAAAATCAAATTGCCTACAACCTACAACTTTGAAACTTCATATGTAGATGCACCTTGATGAGTTCTACATGCCACACCCATTTTTGGTCACTAGGTCAAAGGTCAAGGAAAAAATTCTGACAAGCTTTAATTTATTGTCCGCTACTGCTGAGTCTGTCAGTCTGTCCGTCACACTTTACTGGATCCTGCGCTAACTTTAAAAGTTCTTCATATTTTTTCATGAAACTTAAAACATGGATAGATGGCAATATGGAGAGTATGCACGTCATTTCATTTTGTTCTTACGTCAAGTATTTTGGTTGCTATGGCAACAAATAAAAAAAAAAATTTTTTACTGACAATGGTGGATTTTCACTGGTAGGGGACAATATTGCTTTGCAATCCGTTGTTCAAAACTGCACCCGTAGCCGAGCGTGGCACCCGTTATGCGGTGCTCATGCTTAAACTTTTCCATCCTTCCAAAAACATTATTTCCGGGCTGTGTTCTACAGGATTAAAGTTTGACTATTCACAATTTGTATTATCTTTCCATCAAAATTTATGAAAACTCAACATTAAAACCATCTCACTATTAAGACCACTTTTCAAAAGTCCCACAGGTGGTCTTAATAGCAGGTAAGAGATTGCAAATAAGTGAAGTTGTATTTTATTTAAAGCAGAGAAAGTAGAGTTCAACACAATAAAATGATTGCACAATTTTTTATTATGTATTAATTGGTTTTATTTCAATATAATAATTGAAAAACAAACATAACATACATGTCTCTAAATTTTCGGACACTTTTTGAAACTTAAAACATGGATAGATGGCAATATGGAGAGTATGCACGTCATTTCATTTTGTTCTTACGTCAAGTATTTTGGTTGCTATGGCAACAAATAAAAAAAAATTTTTTTTACTGACAATGGTGGATTTTCACTGGTAGGGGACAATATTGCTTTGCAATCCGTTGTTCAAAACTGCACCCGTAGCCGAGCGTGGCACCCGTTATGCGGTGCTCATGCTTAAACTTTTCCATCCTTCCAAAAACATTATATCCGGGCTGTGTTCTACAGGATTAAAGTTTGACTATTCACAATTTGTATTATCTTTCCATCAAAATTTATGAAAACTCAACATTAAAACCATCTCACTATTAAGACCACTTTTCAAAAGTCCCACAGGTGGTCTTAATAGCAGGTAAGAGATTGCAAATAAGTGAAGTTGTATTTTATTTAAAGCAGAGAAAGTAGAGTGCAACACAATAAAATGATTGCACATCGTCTACTGAATGTAATAACTAGGGTAACTGACATTTTGTGAATTGTTCAGGAATGCATATTTTCAGACATTTTCCAAAATACAGTAAGAGCACTTACGTTATTTTTTGCACTCAAAATATTTCAGTTTTGAAATTATGGTAACTGCTCCTTTCTTAATTTTTTTATTGTTTTAAAAAAGACTTATCAATTTGGAGTTTTGTTTCGTTTTTCAAGTGTTATTATAATATCAATCAGAAAATTTGAATACGGAAAAATATTTATTATTTTAATAAAACATTTTTTTGCTTCTATTGAAAATTTATCAAAATGTCAGTTACGCTACTTTTTACATTCAGAAAATGACATTTGTTTGTTAAGTCAATTTTGAAAATTTGATAAAAACATTATTTTTACCAAAAAGGTTGACTTAATATTTTAACAGTTGATGTATGTCACCTAAATAAACACAAAAAAGGAAAAAAGTAAAAATGTATAAAAATGTCAGTTACATGACTTATTACATTCAGTAGGCGATATGTATTAATTGGTTTTATTTCAATATAATAATTGAAAAACAAACATAACATACATGTCTCTAAATTTTCGGACACTTTTTGAATATTTTTTGTATCTAAATTTTAATTGTCCAAAAACTTAGAGTAATTACGGTACTGGTGGTAGTTTATGACTATCACCGTTTCTAGGCATTTAACCTTTCCCACTCAGAAGCAAAGTTAAATGGCTATGTGCAATCAGCATAAAACCAGAGCTCCAGATAAGGTTTTGTGAAATTCTTAAACTACTACCAGATTTTCAAAAAGAATTCTTAACTCTGAAATTTGATTCTTAACGTTACTACTAAGTTTTGGAAAAAAAATCTTATTTTTTCTAAATGACCGAAAAATAAATAATAATGGTTATTTTCATGCAAAAAAAAATCAAAATAAACATACTAGCAACTTTATTTATACGAGTTCAACAGTGTCTTTTCAGTATTATACAATTTTATTTTTCCAATACCTTCATATGCCCAAATTGTGTTTAGATTGCATGCCTTAGATGAATTTTAACATATTACACATTTAAAACGGGTCTCCCCTTCAATCTTTTCAACGATTAGCCACGGGACTTGTCCCTTCCACTCGTTCAATGTTTTATTTTGTGTTTAAGTTTGGACCCGTCGTGTCGCGTTTTGTTTAGCTTTTCCGACTGTGTCGGCAACTGAACATACAACATCGTTTAAGATCTTTTCTATAATGTCTTTCTAAACATTTAACTTTGGCTCAGTTTGCATACAATATGTTAAAAGCGTGTTTTTGGACGCGTTGCAGTTTTTTTAGGACGTTCTCTAAGCGCTGCCATTGTTTTTTGATAGACTGTATACGCCACTTTTATTTGAAAAAATGCGCTTTGTTAAACAAACCGATAACCATTCTATATAAGCACCGCAAAGATCTTTAATAAACGAAAACAACTCAATAAAAATCGATACGAACCGATGTGAAAATAATATTCGTAACTTGATTATGTAATTCTTAATGGTACGACAAGAATTTTAAATAAATACGTAATGGACTTGAAAATAATTCGTAATTACGAAAATACGACCCTTATCTGGAGCTCTGATAAAACCAAAACTTCCTGTGAGTAACTCGCAGTCTGTTCAGGTTTTATGCTGTTTGCTACTCATCAGTATCTTATGGTTAGAAATAAAGCTTTTCAAATTTGAATATACTAAGAAAGGACTTAAATTTAACTAGATTTTCTTAAGGACTTCAAATGTGTCCAATTACGTTTCTGAGTAGTATAGGGTTAATTGTCAGGTTTGTTGGTACCTTAATCTAAGTGATTATGCCAGGGGCTAGGTGCCTTGGATACTTCCATTGCAATTAAGGAGTTCCTGAAAAATCATGATTTTATGAAGGATTTTAAAGGAGGATATGTATTAATGACACCCCTTTCAGTGCTCTGGCTAGGCCTAAATGGAAGGGCATCCCGCCTTTATAAATCAAAGATTACATTGTTATTCATTTATTCCTCATTATAGACATTGTACTTGTATGGTTTCATAATAATGGAGATAATATATTCTAACAATTGTTAATAATATAAAAACTAATATGAAACAGAGCAATCCGGATACAACCTCGCGCTCGAAAGTGCCCTTTTGACAAAATACTGCGCGCTAGAAAGGGCCCTTTTGACAAAATAGCCCTCCCCCCATGCCCTTTTCAAATCCTGTCTGGAGCACTGACTGTATTTTTCAAATAAATGTAAGACAACAGATTGCAGTTATGTTAAAGGGGCCTTTTCACGGTTTGTTAAATTGACAAAATTGAAAAAAGTTGTTTTATATTCGCAAATTTTCGTTTAAGTTATATTTGTGAGGAAACCGTACACATTTGTAATACTGAACATTTACCATGCTCTAAAATAGCCTTTAAATGCATCTTTTGACGATTTGAAAACCTGTAAATTATAAAGCCTTGCAATGCAAAACGATTGAATAATTTGGAGAGTTCTGTTGTTGTCATTATATTTTGCGAAACAACCAGGATCACTTATATGAAGTATAAAATACGTCTGTCATTGTACAAGGAAGGATGGCCGAGTGGTCTAATGCAAAGACTTTTTACTCCAGGGGTCAGTGGTTCGAGTCCTGCTGAGGGTTACCTTTTTTTTCTTTTTTTTTATTCTTGATTTTTTACTGGAGCTTTTTAGATCCAATGTTTACATTGATCGATATAAAGCATTAAAGGACAACCTTCAAAACATGCCAAAATCTGTGAAAAGGCCCGTTTAGGACTGCTTTAAAGGGACTTGTTTATGAATTGTGGTATTTTGGGGGAAAATGTCATTAAATGTATTTATTAACGTAACTATGATATACAGGTATTTGGAATATCTTTAAAATGTCACCACGCCCTCTTCTGACAGTTTTAGGAAAACAGTATTTAGCTATACATTGGAATTTTGAGTTTAGAAATTGTCAATTTTCATAAATAAATAACATACATGTATGTTTTGATATGAATATGAATGTTTATTTCTTAAGATATTTATTTGCCAAATAATCATTCGCCTTAAATGGGATTACATTAAAAAAGAACAAAAAGATTATTTACGTATTATTTATGTATTTTCCCTTTATTGGGATTTTTGTGTAAAGAATTATTGAAAAATCACAATATTCTTCCTTGGGAAAGATGCAACTGTAGGCAAAGCCTTGATTTTGACTTGCTATTTTCAGAGCTAGACAAAGCCCTGATTTTGACTTGCTATTTTCAGAGCTAGACAAAGCTCTGATTTTGACTTGCTATTTTCAGATATAGAACAAGACCTGATTGTGACTTGCTTTTTTCAGAGCTAGACAAAGACCTGATTGTGACTTGCTATTTTCAGAGCTAGAAAAAGACCTGATTGTGACTTGCTATTTTCAGAGCTAGACAAAGACCTGACTGTGACTTGCTATTTTCAGAGCTAGACAAAGACCTGGCTGTGACTTGCTATTTTCAAAGCTAGACAAAGACCTGACTGTGACTTGCTATTTTCAGAGCTCCAGGAAGAGCCATCTGGCTCCTGTTGCAGACTTCAAGAAAGGATTGGACCAGTCTGAAGGCTCACTCAAGTTTAACATGCTCACAGGAAAGGTAGGATTTCAGAAATTATTTTCCTTCTGTATAAAGAACCAATAAACCGCAATTTCCCAGTCAATGAAAACTTCAAAACTTTCACAATTGCTGTCCACAAAAATCCCAAAACAGAAAAGTATTGCACAATAATATTTGAATGACCCTTTATTCCCAATATTTGGATTTTTGCCAATATCAGGATTTCACGCGCTAAATTATTCCAATTGGATTGCTACCGGTACCATAAGGGAAACAAAAAATGCTGGATTTTGTATGGGGTCTAGTCATCCTAGATACAAAGTTGTCCTACAATGTCCTTGTGTGCTGTTCAACATTCAAACTTCCATGGATTGTTCCTTTTGATGTGAAATATTAAAGAGTGTCAAACTCTAATTATGAATAGATTATACTGGATGGTCAATAATAGGGTAGTGTACTGGAAAAAATTGAAAGGCATGTGCAGCAATGTATTTAGGTTTTCAAAAGATTTGTCATGAGGATGCATGTATTTGTTTATACTTTCTGTCTAAAGAACTTGATGGGCCCATAGTTTGTCAAGTCATATTTTATTTTGACGGCACATTGTAAAAACTGTTCCAGGCTTTTAGTATTACTTGCATCTGGAATCCAGAAAGGACTGGTAATCATTTGCTGATTAACATTGATTTTTCTTTAAGGAAGCATGATTCTTGAGAGATGTTAGATATTTAACAATGCCAACACACCAAACAAACAATAGAGATAGTCATTTAACAGTAAAAGTAGCAAGGACAAATCAGTGTTTTTTTTCGGCCATTATTCAATGGGACTGAGACCTTAGGATTGTGAAAAATTGGATTGCTTATACTGAATTTGGGAAATTTACTTGTTCTTTTTTTTGGTTTACATTACAGGTTTTTTTCCCCACTTTTTGGGAAGATAGCCCATGGCTTTGGAATTGGGAATTTTATCGGCATTTTCATGAAATTGGGAAAATAAATTCATTAGCCATTTTTTTCCACACGAAAAGTCCACTGATTAGGGAAATACTAAATTTGATATAACTCTTTATAATCATTCAAATTAAAAGAGCAAAATCATAAAATACTTTGTTAGATGCAATTGAATTAAAATTGAGATAAAATACGCATTAGACACTTCTTTCTAAAAATAAATAAATAAAATAATAATGTTTTTTTGTGTGTTTTTTGGAAATTGGGAATTTTTTGCCACATTTTGGGAAAAAATTTTACTTTTTGGGATTGGGAACATAGCCGAATTTCGGCTATAAAAACGGGCCAAAAAAAAAACCTGCAGTACTAGAATAGCACATACTAAAATGCTTTCCCATTATACATCTTACTTTTTTGCATGTTTTTCTTTGTTACCATTCTTGAGGTCACATTTATACATTTATGATTCAATCTTAATGAACACTGCTATGTATGTTTCTCCTGCCATTATCAAATCTTGTTCAAATTTTGGGTCATGTGCATCCAAAACAAGGTCACTTGGTAAAATGTAAGAAAAAATTGTTGCTACTCTAGATGCCACATTTATGACTGAATCTTAATGCAACTTGGCCAACATGTTTATCTTGACAATATGAAGGTCATGTTTATATATATATATACATAGGTCATGTTTATATATATATATATAAGCATTAGCATTAGCATTAAAACGCTAATACAGTTTCATATTTTACCACAAGTGTACAGATATAATAATTTTAACTTCAAAAACTATTCTTCAAGGCTTTATCCAGGTGCTAAGCATCCATCATTCTTCCGAAGTCCACTTCCTAATTGTCTGGTCCTTCAATGCTGACCATCACAAGAGCATGGTGGACAGCAGACTTCAGGCGAACACGATTTTCAGTTTCTTACCGTTTTCATTTTGCTGAAGCCCTCTTGCAAACTGCAATACGCATAATTTGTAAAATAATTCTGAAATTATAGAGATATTTAAGCATTTTTCGTTTGTTTATGTATTTTTGACAGTCTAGTTAAGTACCGACGGAGCAGTACCGACTGCTGAAAGCACTGGTCTGCACATGTGACGTATGCACAAAGAGCACATCATACCTACAAAAGGGTGGATTATTTTTCAAACAACTGTTTCATTTCATAGTCTATTATATGTTTATAAAGTTACATTAAGACATGCTTTCATATTGAAAATTTATTATCTGTAGTGTCTAATCTTTGATGCAACACAATATCTGTCTTATAAACCGTTTGAGCGACAGTTTTAAATTATTATTCACTTGCGATTTCATTTTGTGTTGCTTTTACTACATACTTATACAAAATATTAAGTAAAGTAAAGATATACTTACTTCCTTCAACTTCTGTTAAACATGTAAAATCTTGCTTCCAACTACTTTCGAAACCCAATGGCTCGCTGTTTGAGTCGCTTGGTAGGTGGGTCGGAGGTTTTAGGATCACTCACAACGTCCTGGAAACTTTCACTTTTATTTAATGCACTATTTGACAGCGACAATTCATTAGTAGCACTAACGAAGAAATAGATAATTGCAGATTTCCCAGATACAGACCGTGGTCGTTTCTAAAATCGTATCATTCTGTCATGCCCAAAAGCTAAAGAACACTTTGTTGCGGGTTTTTAGCGTGCTCTGACTATAGGTTGTTAATGTGTTAGTGAAGGTGCTTTAAATTTTTAGCTCATCTATTTTTGAAAAAAAATTATGAGCTATTGTCATCACCTTGGCGTCGGCGTCGGCGTTGGCGTCCGGTTAAGTTTTGCGTTTAGGTCCACTTTTCTCAGAAAGTATCAATGCTATTGCATTCAAACTTGATACACTTACTTACTATCATGAGGGGACTGGGCAGGCATAGTTAGATAACTCTGGCGTGCATTTTGACAGAATT
The DNA here is from genome assembly GCF_020536995.1 of Dreissena polymorpha. Lineage (NCBI taxonomy): Eukaryota > Metazoa > Mollusca > Bivalvia > Myida > Dreissenidae > Dreissena > Dreissena polymorpha. The sequence continues at coordinate 26,185,123 of NC_068359.1, read as the reverse complement.
ATGTGCCCTTTTTATACTTAGAAAATTGAAAATTTTGGTTAAGTTTTGCGTTTAGGTCCACTTTTCTCAGTAAGTATCAATGCTATTGCATTCAAACTTGGTACACTTACTTACTATCATGAGGGGACTGGGCAGGCAAAGTTAGATAACTCTGGCGTGCATTTTGACAGAATTATGTGCCCTTTTTATACTTAGAAAATTGAAAATTTTGGTTAGGTTTTGTGTTTAGGTCCATTTTATTCCTTAAGCATCAAAGCTATTGCTTTCATACTTGCAACACTTACTAACTATCATAAGGGGACTGTGCAGGCAAAGTAATGTAACTCTGACTGGCATTTTGACAGAATTATGTGCCCTTTTTATACTTAGAAAATTGAAAATTTGATTAAGTTTTGTGTTTAGGTCCACTTTATTCCTACAGTATCAAAGCTATTGCTTTCATACTTGCAACACTTATGAACTATCATAAGGGGACCGTGCAGGCAAAGTTATGTAACTCTGACTGGCATTTGGACGGAATTATGGGCCCTTTATACTTAGAAAATAGAAAATTTGGTTAAGATTTATGTTTTGGTCCACTTTACCCCTAAAGTATCATAGATATTGCTTTCATACTTGGAACACTCACAAACTATCATAAGGGTACAGTAAAAGGACTAGTTGCATAACTCTGGTTGTCATTGTTACGGAATAATGGCCCTTTTTTGACTTAGTAACTTTTAATATATGGTTAAATTTTGTGTTTCGATCCACTTTACTTCTTAAGTATCAAGGCTATTGCTTTCAAACTTCAAATACTTACATGCTATCATGAGATTACTGTACCTGGCAAGTTGAATTTTACCTTGACCTTTGAATGACCTTGACTCTCAAGGTCAAATTATTAATATATATATATATATAGTAGGTCATGTTTATATATATATAAATAGGTCATGTTTATATATATATATATATATATATATATATACATAGGTCATGTTTATATATATATATATATAATGTCAAGTGTGGTAAAAAACTTGGTAACTAAGTCAAGTCATAAAAAACCAGTGTCCCTTTAACTTTGGTGAGCGCTATGGGCCATCATAGCCCTCTTGTTTTCCTGATTGCTTTCACTCCATTTACTGTTGCTTGTTGGAAGTCGAATCTAAAATATTGCAAGTTTTGTTATTTCCGTGGCTTAAATGTGTACTTGAAAGGAACAAGGAGTAAATTACTTTCTATCTGCTATTTATGCAAGCCCTGATGAAGGTTTTGAAATGAATTTTAGATCCTAAAATTCCCATAAACTCTCCTAAATTCTGGTGTCCCATGAACATTTTGCGAATAAAAACTGGTGTCCCTTTAACATTTTACCATTAAAATCTGCTGTCCCATTAAAATTTTGCAATTAAAAACTGGTGTCCCATTAACATTTCTCAATTTAAGACTGGTGTCCCATTTACATTTTGCAATTAAAAACGTATGTGTTTATGGTATTTGATTAAAGAAAAGGCTTTTCTTGTATTAAATTCAGCTGGAGAACGTGCCAGTGCAAGAGTACAGGAGGGAACGGGAGAGAGACATGATGCCGTCACTCGGTGGGTCTCCATTCATTGCGTCAGACCCGATGCCGTCACTGACAGGGGTGAAGGACGAGTACAACCCGCTGCGGCCCAACGACTATGAGGAGATGATGAAGAAGAGGAAGGAGCAGAAGTCGAAGGAGAGAGAGGAGGATGAACGAAGGAGGGATAGGGAGCCTCCAACGCCACGTGATGATAGGTGGGGAGTTGGCGTGGTAATGATGATAGTAATGGTATTGATGCAGGCTTTTCCCCAGGTGGTTTTAGCGCAACGGCACCGCTGTGCCTTAAATATCCAATCAGTGTTGCCACAAGGCTTGATTTTCGGCTCATGGATATGTTATACAATTCTTGAAATTTTCACAATTTTGGAAGCAGTGATGCGTCTGTAATTTGCATTAAATGAGATAAATGGTTTGCCTCCCAACCAAATCTCGTTTGGTCCATTTTTGTGCCTCCATTGTAAATCACATGCACGTTTGTAATGATGATGTTTGTAGTGGTAGTGATAATGGCGATGGTGATAATGATGTTGGAAGTGGTGGTGATGATGATGTTGGTTGTGGTAGTGATGAACTGATGATGGTGTTGATTATGATGATGATGATGGTAGTGGTTGTGATGATGGTGATGGTGATAATTGTGGTTACCATTGGTAAAGTGATGTTGGTAGTGGAAGTGATGATTTTGATGATGATTTGTGTAGTGATGGTTATTATGGCTTGCTAACTATTACTAACAATGTTCCTGAACTTATTGCATAAAATATGTTATTGAATGACTAGTCTTGTCAGATTCTGTTATCAGTATGATAACATACATATAGGATCTGGCACGAATTGTCATATCATACCATATTTTATTAAACGAGTTCAAGAATTTTGATAGAAAGCGAGTCTTTGGTGAGCTTACTAATGAATTTCCTGGACAAGTTTAATAAAATATGGTTTGATATGACAGCGAGTGTCAGATCTTTTTTATCACATGCTTTTAAATGAGCAAATTAAATAAATATTTATGCAAACATAATGATAAATCCGGAATATTGTTTACATTTTGTGACGTCATTTGACGTTGCAACGTCATTTCAGCAAAATACCAAAATGCGATTGGTCAATAAACGAAAACTAAGCCAATGAAAACACTTAAAAATGTTGTATTACAAATAAAAATTATGTAATGGTTTTATTACATGGAAAACAGGGTAAAGCATGTGATAAATATACAAAGTAGTTTTATTGCGCTACATAATCATAATAACATAAGTATACAAAGTATTTTTATTGCGCTAGATAATCACAATATTGCGATGTGTGTCCACCTGGCGATCACTAGGTCCAGGGTTTGATTACAACTCTGTGTCCACCTGGCAAACACTAGGTCCAGGGTTTGATCACAGCTCTGTGTCCACCTGGCGATTACTAGGTCCATGGTTTGATCACAACTCTGTGTCAACCTTGCGATCACTAGGTCAAGGGTTTGATCACACCTCTGTGTTAACCTGGCGATCACTAGGTCCAGGGTTTGATCACAGCTCTGTGTCCACCTGGTGATCACTAGGTCAAGGGTTTTATCACAACTCTGTGTCCACCTGGCGATCACTAGGTCAAGGGTTTGATCACAACTCTGTGTCCACCTGACGATCACTAGGTCCAGGGTTTGATCACAGCTCTGTGTCCACTGGCGATCACTAGGTCAAGGGTTTGATCACAACTCTGTGTCCACCTGGCGATCACTAGGTCAAGGGTTTGATCACAACTCTGTGTCCACCTGACGATCACTTGGTCAAGGGTTTGATCACAACTCTGTGTCCACCTGGCGATCACTAGGTCCAGGGTTTGATCACAACTCTGGGAGGGTTCTCAAGATTTTCTCTTAAGACACCCAATTACTGGTTCTGCCCAGGTGACAGACTCAATAGTGTTGCAATAAAGATTTGACTTTCAATACAACCATGCAACAATGCAGAGGTTCACACCTACTTGCAGGCGTCGGCGGGAGCCCAAGTCAGAGAGGGACGGTATGGGGGAGATGGAGAGAGGGGCCCGCAGACAGAGAGAGGAGGACGAGGAGGAGGAATATGAACGACCTGTCAGGAGTGAGTACACACTAGCATGTTGCAGGGCATGGTTTCTTAAATATTCTTAGGTATGTTTTAAAGAGATTAAGCTCACTTTGTAGCTCAATTAACCCATTTATGCCTAGCGTCTAGAAAAAAGGCCTTGGCAAACAGCGTAGACCCAGATGTGCATGATGTGGCGTCTCATCAGGATCTGCGCTGTTTGCTTAAAGGAATTTCTGTAAGAAATATTCTGAATATAGAAATAAATATACTTGACATCCCTAATTTTTTAAATAAATGGAACCAATTTAGAAGGATGGGAGAGTCCACTAGGCATAAATGGGTTAAGCAGGAAGTGCTTAGGTGAGCTGTTGAGCTTTTTAAGCCACTAAAGTAAGAAAAATTTGTCTCCAAACATGAACACATTTTTATTCAACCAATGGGTAAAATGTTCAACAATGTGATCCATCTGGTTGAATGCTCAGTTTATGTTTCAGGAAAGCCAGAACAGATGGGTGCAGCGATAGCTCCACCAATGTCATTGCTAGAGGAACCGCCCATCAAGAAGGAAGGTAAGTCGAATTGAGTTGTAGCAAAATTTATTTTATGATTAATTAATTAACCCGACGTCATTGCTTTCGACAGTGTAATATTATAATAATTACTTAACTTATATTCCTGTCAGTTTATATAACTTGCAACAAATGTAAACAATAATGTTTCTTAAGTTCCCATGTCCCTGAACTGAATTGAATAGTAGCAAAATATATTTTATGAGTTATTTTTAAACACGATTTATTTTATTTTGGCAGTGGATTATAATATTAATAACGTAACTGATATTCCCTTCATTTTATATAACTTGCAACACATGTAAATACTGATGTGTCTGTAGTTTGAATGTCCCTGAACCAATGTGTGAGGTCACATTTAGAGATCAATGGCCGAATTCAGCATAGTTCATCTTGTGTGGCCTGTATCTCATTCAATGGTCCATCAATGGTCAAATTCAGCATAGTTCATCATGTGTGGCCTTCATCTCTATCAATTGTTAAATTCAGCATAGTTCATCTGGTGTGGCCTGTATCTCCAGCTTTAGTCAGGCAATTTTGAAATAACTTTTCATGTGTTAAACTTGTCTGCCTGGCTTAAAGCCTAACCTGAGAACTTGGAGGTTGAAGGTGGACTATTACATCATAATTTATCAGGCATTTTAGAAGAACTCACTTCTAATGTTAATCATATTAGATACATGTGTGTTATGTCACTTGCAAGACCAGCGTCTCTAGCCGAAAGAGCAACTTTATCAGTCATATGGCTATTTTGCAATAACTTGCCTAAATAATATTCACAATGTGTATCCAGCTTGTTGCTCAACAGCCCTGCACAAAAGTCCTGGTCAAATTGAAAGGTCCATGCTTAAATATTCACATCTTACATCTTTTGCAGACTGTAACTTCATTATTTATGTCACAAATTAAACCATTTGGTAACGCAGTGTTTTGTGCAAGTCCTGTTTTCCTAGCTCAAAGGATCAAGGTCATATGTATAGCTCAAGTTTTAATCAGAGCAATACGTATGGCATATTAATGCCCGATAGTGAAAGGAGTATTCAACAACAAAAACTACTTAAGAGAAATGAATTGAGTTAATATTAAATGAATGCTCGAAACGTGAAATGACCTCAAGAATTGGCATTAAAATTCTTAGGAATAATAGTAAAATAATGGTAGTATTAGTGGTAGCTTTAGTTAATTGTTGAATCTATGTTCGTTCACCTTGTCTGCATGGCCGCACCTTTAAATTGTTCACTATATAAGCTCCATTATGCAAAAATGGGTCTTATGTCCTATGGGGCCAGCTTAGCACCAGACCAGCTTGTGCAGTCGCGCAGTCTGATCAGGAACTTCCCTGTCCACTATTAAGTCAAGCAAGGTATTGTGGTCTCATTAGCGGACAAGTTAGTTCCTGACAGACTGCAATGCTCCGACTGGTCTGGAGCTACTCTGACCTCATATATGCTATAAGACCCGTTTTCTCATGCCACAGTTCATATGATTCTGTTTTCCAGATGATGGCTCTTTAGCAGGGATTACCAGTGCTGGAGGGTAGGTTAACTCACAGAAAATTGTTAATTGTCCAGACATGTGTTATTTAACCCTTTCCCACTTAGAAGAAAAGTTAAAATGACTATGTGCAAACAGCATAAAACCAGAACAGTCTGCCAGTAACTCGCAGTCTGTTCAGGTTTAATGCTGTTTGCTGCTCATCAATATTTAAGTGTTGGAAATAAAGCCTTAAAAACTTAAATCTAGTTAGAAAGATCTTAAATAAATATAACTTTCTAAAGGACTACAAATGCACGAAAATAAGTATATAAGTGGTGAAGGGTTAAGTCTTATTTAGACACTTTTTTTTTCCTGGGTAGAACCAGTACTTGGCCCAAAGTTTAATAAGCCAGAAGACAAACGCATTATTTGCTGGGTATAAAAAAAAAGGCACATGTGCTTCAGGTTTTCTAGGCAATTTAGACCAATCATATTTATAAGTGTGAACAGAAATAATATAGTATTTTATATTTATGCCCCCCTTCGAAGAAGAGGGGGTATATTGCTTTGCTCATGTCAGTAGGTCGGTGGGTCGGTAGGTCGGTCGGTATGTCGGTCCGTCCACCAGGTGGTTGTCATATGATAACTCAAGAACGCATATGCCTAGGATCATGAAACTTCATAGGTAGATTGATCATGACTCGCAGATGACCCCTATAGATTTTGAGGTCACTAGGTCAAAGGTCAAGGTCATGGTGACCCGAAATAGTAAATTGGTTTCCGGATGATAACTCAAGAACGCATACGCCTAGGATCATGAAACTTCATGGGTAGATTGATCATGACTTGCAGATGACCCCTATTGATTTTGAGGTCACTAGGTCAAAGGTCAAGGTCACGGTGACCCGAAATAGTAAAATGGTTTCCGGATGATAACTCAAGAATGCATACGCCTAGGATCATGAAACTTCATGGGTAGATTGATCATGACTCGCAGATGACCCCTATTGATTTTGAGGTCACTGGGTCAAAGGTCAAGGTCACGGTGACCCGAAATAGTAAAATAGTTTCCGGATGATAACTCAAGAACGCATACGCCTAGGATCATGAAACTTCATGGGTAGATTGATCAAGACTCGCAGATGACCCCTATTGATTTTGAGGTCACAAGGTCAAAGGTCAAGGTCACGGTGACCCGAAATAGTAAAATGATTTTCGGATGATAACTCAAGAACGCTTTTGCCTAGGATCATGACACTTCATAGGTACATTGATCGTGACTCGCAGATGACCCCTATTGATTTTCAGGTCACTAGTTTATTCTGTTTTCACACTGTCCAGTAAAAAGACTTGCAAATTGAATTTTTGACACATGTTCATTCATAATGATGTATAAGCCTTTGTTTCTGTGCCAGTAAATACTATGTTTATGGAAATGACGTGAGAATTCAACATTTAAAAAACCAGTGTAATATGATATGTAATATTATATGGCAACAGGACAGTTGTGATTTGCTGGGTCAATTCTATTTAGCTTGACCATCCAAGCGGTTGATAGCTTTGACAAACTGGTGGTCTGAAACATTGAGAAAATGTCACGATTCACTGACAATAAATCAAACATGTAATTCTTGCCACGCAACTTGCATTTAATTTTGTCAATTCAAATTATACATAAAAATATAATTAATTTTTAATCTGCTTGTTAATTGAAAAACAGCAACACAGTTTGTATGTATAAAACAATGTTAATACATAAATAGGATCAAGCATATTAAAATATCAACTTAGATTTAGTTTCCTTTACTGTAGAGGATTTGTAAAGTTATTATTTGTGTATTGAACAAAAATAACAACAGTGTAAAGAAAAGTTAATGTGGGGATGTTCTATCCAAACCCTAAGAGTTCAGATTTCCTCAAATGCCAAGTAAAGATTGTAAATTTCAACCCACTGCTCTGGTTAGTTTTCAGAGGCACATATAATTAACTTTTGAGCTTAGTGTCTCATTTGTACATGCATTACTGTATTAAGTCCAAATCAACTAGTACAAGTGGTAGGCCAGTATTACATGGACTGGTGTTCACTGTTTACACAGTTTCACAACCCCATCTGATACTGGTCAGTATCTTGGCAAGTGGCCAAAGTTGGGTGTTAATGGTCTATTACATAACTGACTTCTGTGTGTGGTAAACACATGATACTGGTCATGTGGTCAAGTTGCACTTGTTATTACAGATTTGCCTCCCTTGTAATATATTTAAATTTTACCAAATGTAAGGCTAACTGCATTTTTGTAATGCAGACTACTACTACTACTACTGCTGCTGCTGCTGCTGCTGCTGCTGCTGCTGCTGCTGCTGCTGCTGCTGCTACTACTACTACTACTACTTCTTCTACTACTACTACTACTACTACTACTAATACTACTACTACTTCTACTGCTACTACTACTACTACTACTACTACTACTACTACTACTACTACTCTACTACTACTACTACTACTACTACTACTACTACTTCTACTACTACTACTACTACTACTACTACTACTACTACTACTACTACTACTACGACTACTACTTCTACTACTGCTCTACTACTACTACTACTACTTCTACTACTACTACTACTACTACTACTACTACTACTACTTCTACTACTACTACTACTACTACTACTACTACTACTACTACTACTACTACTACTACTACTACTACTACTACTACTACTACTATTTCTTTTGCTACCACCACCACCACCTACTACTACTACTCTTCTATTACTACTACTCTACTACTACTACTACTACTACTACTACTACTACTACTACTACTACTACTACTACTACTACTACTACTACTACTACTACTACTACTACTACTACTTCTACTACTACTACTACTATTACTACTACTACTACTACTACTACTACTACTACTACTATTTCTTCTGCTACCACCACCACCACCACCCACATTGACAAAAAACGTATTCAGTGACAAAAAACGTATTCACACAATGGCTGCTACTACAACTTATAGCCCATATAGGGGGGCATGCATGTTTTACAAACAGCCCTTGTTATCAAACATGCCTACTTTGTTTATAGGTTGTCTGTAGCAGCCAAGATCATGTCAAAGTATGGCTACAAGGAGGGGCAGGGCCTGGGAAAGTCGGAGCAAGGCATGAGCACAGCACTTTTCGTAGAGAAGACGAGCAAACGTGGAGGCAAGATTATACACGAGAGGGACCTGCCTAAAGGTGAGTCAGTTTATTTGAGCTTGATAACATCAAAAGCTTAAGGTATATTGAGACACTCTAGAGTGTGTTATGGGGTAGAACCAGTACATGTTGTCTTAAATTGAAGATCATTAGAAGGCTGTCAGAAAAGGGATCAAACCCGGGGCCTCAGTATTGCTAGGTAGATGCCATGTCAGGTAAGTTAAGGATCCAAGATTGCTGGCCCAGTTTTTCATTGGCACAATCTTTCTACTCATGCAAAAAAGATTTGACTTGTAGACTCTAGATGGATACTTGCATGTTTATACGTGATTTATTGGCTGAGTTTCAGTTTAAATGTCTTGAATGAATTTTTAAGTATGCAAGTGGATGGGCAAAGAAAGGGATTATTGTAAACAAAACATCATTAGTATTCAGTGATAAACAAATGGAATGAAAGCAACATTAAATTAAGTTTTAAAAAATTGGCTTTTGTTCAGTTTTTCTGCTTCAAAGGCTGAGAAAATAGAATGTAAGTAGTTCTGATTATATTAAAATATCATATTCATACTGTTAACAATTGATTTCAACTTCATTCGAAAAAAATATGTGCACAAGTAAAAAAAATAAATTAATAATAATATGGCATCTATCTCCAGATACTCCAAGAGAGGCTGTTACAAACGCGAACTTGTTGAGAAATCCCACGAAAGTCATCTTGTTACGGGTAAGAATAACTTTTTAATCCTTGTTTTTTAAAGAGTTGCATTTGATAAAAAATCTTTTAAGTTTTTGAAAGCATATACATGTAATCTTTTGTGACATTTCCTCTTAATAAAATATAATTCAAACACGCTGTATTGTTACCGTTACGCTGTTTCAGTTCCTTCATTAGGACTATTTATAAGGGTAAATTCAAATCTATGCACAATTATATTTGATATGTTTTTGACGACAAGAATTCTTCTTTTTAGCTGATTCGCAAGCGATCGTACATGAACAAAAAAAATATAATTTACATTTTGTTTTTGATGATAAATACAGAAACGTATGTAGTTATAAAAATGTTTATTGTAGAATTGGTTTTCAATTATTAGTCCCCTACCGGTTTCAGTGGAGGGGACTTATGGTTTTGTCTCCGTCCGTCCGTCTGTGACACTTTTCTGGATCCTGCGATAACTTTTAAAGTTCTGAATATTTTTTCATGAAACTAGGAACATGGATAGACGGCAATATGGACATTATGCACGTCATTTCATTTTGTTCCTACGTCAAAAATTGTGGTTGCTATGGCAACAAATAGACTAGAAATAGTGCTGAAAATGGTGTTTTTTCTGGATCCTGCGATAACTTTTAAAGTTTTGAATATTTTTTCATGAAACTTGGAACATGGATAGATGGCAATGTGGACATTATGCACGTCGTTTAATTTTGTTCCTACGTCAAAAATTGTGGTTGCTATGGCAACAAATAGACTAGAAATAGTGCTGATAATGGTGTTTTTTTCTGGATCCTGCAATAACTTTAAAAGTTCTTAATATTTTTTCATGAAACTTGCAACATTGATAGATTGCAATATGGACATTATGTACGTCATTTCAAATTGGTCTTACGTCAAAAATTGTGGTTGCTATGGCAACAAATAGACTAGAAATAGTGCTGGAAATGGTGTTTTTTCTGGATCCTGAGATAACTTTGAAAGTTCTTAATATTTTTTCGTGAAACTTGCAACATGGATAGATGGCAATATGGACATTATGCACGTCATTTCATTTTGTTCCTACGTAAAAAATTGTGGTTGCTATGGCAACAAATAGATTAGAAATAGTGCTGAAAATGTTTTTTTTTTCTGGATCCTGCGATAACTTTAAAAGTTCCTAATATTTTTTCATGAAATTTGCAACATGGATAGATGGCAATATGGAAATTATGCACAATCATTTCATTTTGTTCCTATGTCAAAAATTGTGGTTGCTATGGAAACACACACACAAAAATCTGAAAATGGTGAAATTTCTGACAATGGTGAGGCCGGTAGGGGACTTTTATTGCTTGGCAATAGTCTTGTTACTATACAAATATGTAGCAACGCCGTATATAAAATGAAAACAGTGGGGAAATTTGACAGATTAACCGCAATACAATTAAGTTAGACATTTCTCTAGTTATATCGCGCGCAGGATATATCAACCTCGCGATCTTTGGACCCCACCAATTTGCGATATATCGGAGTTGCAGTGTAATCTTTTGTGTATCATTGCTATTCACTGAACACGTAAAAAAACAAGGGTTCTTTAGAAAGAATCAGGGCATTGAACACATTTTCAGGAAGTAAGCCGTACAATTCACTAGCTGAATGGTTTAATCTTCTTGCCCTGCATTTATTTAATAAAGAACAACATTATTTCTGATAATGAACACCTAGGACCTATTAATTGGAAGACATGCTTGATGTTGGTACATGTTGGAAGACATGCTTGATGTTGGTACATGTTGGCTGCTCTGTTGAACACCTAGGACCTATTAATTGGAAGACATGCTTGATGTTGGTACATGTTGGCTGCTCTGTTGAACACCTAGGACCTATTAATTGGAAGACATGCTTGATGTTGGTACATGTTGGCTGCTCTGTTGAACACCTAGGACCTATTAATTGGAAGACATGCTTGATGTTGGTACATGTTGGAAGACATGCTTGATGTTGGTACATGTTGGAAGACATGCTTGATGTTGGTACATGTTGGCTGCTCTGTTGATCCTGATTTATTCCCTTTAATTAATAATTAAACCAACAATGTCAAAAATACAAATGTATACCTATTGAAAAAAGTCTTTACAGAAAGATATCTTTCGGTCATTTGCACTGTATAAAAATAATAATCACTTAAACTAACAGCATCATCATTCACAAATCAAACTCATTCTGCAAAGTAAAATTTATCAATTAATTTAATAAGCCCGTTTCATCATTGAAATTGTCAAACAAAAATGCAATTTAATAATGTACAGTATTTTGTTCATTTAGGAACTTGTTTACACGTAGGAGTTTTGGCAATGGATTAATATTTCTGAACCAAAAAAATCTTTACTTGTCCAATACTTAACTTCACTTGCAAATTAAAGCCGACAACCTACAAATTTCTTTTATCCCATCTCTTGTGCCTGCTGTCTTCAGCAACAGCTAAGTATCCCATTATAAAAAATATGTGCATGAACGGACTTCTGCTCATTCACAAAGAATGGTGGAAAGCTGCTTTGTGTATGTTTTCAGAACATGGTGGGCCCAGGGGAGGTGGACGGAGATTTGGAGGGGGAAACCTTTGAGGAATGTGGCAAATATGGAAAAGTCATCAAATGTCTCATATTTGAGGTTTGTGGCAAAGTCATCAAATGTCTTATCTTTGAGGTTTGTAGCAAATATGGAAAAGTCATCAAATGTCTCATCTTTGAGGCTTGTGGCAAATATGGAAAATGCATCAAATGTCTTATCTTTGAGGTTTGTGGCAAATATGGAAAAGTCATCAAATGTCTCATCTTTTAGGTTTGTGACAAATATGGAAAAGTCATCAAATGTCTCATCTTTGAGGTTTGTAGTAAAGTCATCAAATGTCTCATCTTTGAGGTTTGTAGCAATTATGGGAAAGTCACCAAATGTCTCATCTTTGAGGTTTGTAGCAAAGTCATCAAATGTCTCATCTTTTAGGTTTGTGGCAAATATGGAAAAGTAATCAAATGTCTTATCTTTGAGGTTTGTGGCAAATATGGAAAAGTCATCAAATGTCTCATCTTTGAGGTTTGTGGCAAGTATGGAAAAGTCATCAAATGTCTCATCTTTGAGGTTTGTAGTAAAGTCATCAAATGTCTCATCTTTGAGGTTTGTGGCAAATATGGAAAAATCATCAAATGTCTTATCTTTGAGGTTTGTAGCAAATATGGAAAAGTCATCAAATGTCTCATCTTTGAGGTTTGTGGCAAATATGGAAAAGTCATCAAATGTCTCATCTTTGAGGTTTGTAGTTAATATGGAAAAGTCATCAAATGTCTCATCTTTGAGGTTTGTGGCAATATGGAAAAATCATCAAATGTCTCATCTTTAAGGTTTGTAGTAAATATGGAAAAGTCATCAAAGGTCTCATCTTTGAGGTTTTTATGTTTAACATTTCATTCAAATTGGTTAATTGGTTGCAAAGAAACTTGAGTTAAACCGCTTGAACTTTTTCTAAACTGTGCAGTCAACACTCCTTAAACTTGTACAATAGAAATACATGTAAATGATGTCACAAATATTTGCACAAAGAACATAGGGTCAAATTGTAACAGAATGTTGGTTATTGAAACGTTTACTTAAAGGAATATGGTCTACAATACAATGCTATTTATATAAAAAAAAATGTATAACTAACATTAATGATAAGTTGCTGCTCAGCATTATGCAATTATCACCTTGAGGCCATTTTTGGAGATCTTTGGGTGATTATTCCATAGTGGTGGGCAGCAAATTACTCATTAATCTCTGAGGAATTGGATTCAAAGATGTCCATCAATACAGTGTCCCATCTGGTTGGCCTCACAGTTCATAACTGGTTGGCCTTGGTCTTAAATTGCGGAGGCAGGCTAGCCCAGTTGTAAAGCGCCGGACTATAATTCAGAGGAGTACGGGTTTGATCCCCAGTCCTGCAACATAACTTGTGCATGGATTGGTCATTAAGTTCTTTCCACCACTATTCTCCCCCTACCTCTGATTTAACGTCCCCCATAAGAAGCAAAGTGAAAATGTGGAAACAGCATAAAACTAGAACAGCCTGCGAGTAACTCGCAATCTGTTCAGTATCTAAGGTTTGGAAATGTCTCAAATAAAATTGAACTTTCTAAGGGACTACAAATACGTCAAAATACGTATGTAAGTAGTAAAGAGTTAAGTAAGGAGGCTGTGAGTATCTGAAAAGTGTTACTGCCCTCTGTGATATGGCTAAATTACTGTTTTAAGACATAAAAAACTGAAGAAAACAGTTCAGTGTCTCATAGTTCAAAACTGGTTGGCCTTTAAGGGTGGGACATGAGGCTGGAATAAACTGGTTGACCTTTAAAAGTGGGACATAACACTGTTATAAACTGGTTGGCTGTTACAGGTGGCACATGACACTGTAATAAACTGGTCGGCCTTTTAAGGTGGAACATGACACTGGTTGGCCTTTAAAGGTGGGACATGACACTGTAATAAACTGGTTGGCCTTCAAAGATGGGACATGACTTTGTAATAAACTGGTTGGCCTTCAAAGGGCGGACATGACACTGTAATAAACTGGTTGGCCTTCAAAGGTGGGACATGACTTTGTAATAAACTGGTTGGCCTTCAAAGGTTGGACATGACACTGTAATAAACTGGTTGGCCTTCAAAGGTGGGACATGACACTGTAATAAACTGGTTAGCCTTCAAATGTGGGACATGACACTGTAATAAACTGGTTGGCCTTCAAAGGTAGGACATGACACTGTAATAAACTGGTTAGCCTTCAAAGGTGGGGCATGACACTGTAATAAACTGGTTGGCCTTCAAAGGTTTGACATTACACTGTAATAAACTGGTTAGCCTTCAAAGGTGGGACATGACACTGTTATAAACTGATTGGCCTTCAAAGGTGGGACACGACACTGTAATAAACTCGTTGGCCTTCAAAGGTGGGACATGACACTGTAATAAACTGGTTGGCCTTCAAAGGTGGGACATGACACTGTAATGAACAGATATTATACATGCTTTTCTTACTTATATGCATTATTTTACCATGATTGAAGACATATGGGATTTTTTTTTGGACAGATGCCTGATTCACCTGATGACGAATGTGTGAGGATTTTTGTGGAGTTCGACAGAATTGACTCTGCAATTAAAGGTACGCTTGATAAAGTTTGTTTAGAACTAAAGTCAGTATGTGTCTTTGCTGTAGTTTTGCATGAAACTCTGTTAAACATTATAGTTTTACAGATAGCTAATGAATTGTAAATACTTATAACAGGAATTACATTTCTTAATCTAAATAATTTGCACTCTTTCCACCATGTTTTGATAAGAACAGACATTCTTAAACAAAAAATATCATAAAAGCGAAATGTGTTGTCCCTGATTAGCCTGTGCAGATTGCACTGTCTAATCTGAGAAAACACTCTGCGCACTTACATTTAATCCCTTTTCCACAGAGCGTGGCCCAAATGTAATGTGTCAATAACCAGGCCTAAAACAAAATTAAACAGGGAATTTCCACTTTCTAACACTTTGTTGAAGCAAACACATTAGGAAAAACTAAAAATTGTGCGCTTCTTTCAACACCTTTATAGAAATGTAAGACAGTTTAATACAGAGATTGCTGACCTCTTTATTGAGAAAAGCTTGGAGATTTACTGGAGGTTTACTGTTCACTTTGTACCATGTGATATATGATAAAGCATACAATATAGCTTTTATGCACATACAGTGAGAACATTATTGCTTTCAAGAGATTATGGAAATTTCATTGTGGAAACATTCGGTGTTATGATTTTAATGGCTGTTAGTGACACTGTTGCATTTGCTAAGCTTTTCAATATTGATATACATTTTTGTACTTTTTTAATAGTATCGTTAACATTAAACAATACATTAAATTTACAAATGAAAGGCTTACCTGAAAAACGTTGACCCTACATGGGTTTCATGTTTTTTAAATAACAGTTCAAAATATGGTAAAAAAATGTGTGTTCACAGAATATTAACAATGATAATTAAGACCATTCAAATTCTTTAATGCTTTTGTTTCAGCCATCATAGATCTAAATGGACGCTATTTTGGTGGTCGAGTGGTGAAGGCGTGTTTTTATAACCTCGACAAGTTCCGGCGATTAGACCTGGCGACCGACGTAGACATGTTGACCTAGTGAATGCTGGGTAGCAATGTTTAAGGACACAAATCAATATATAGATATGAAACATGCTCTGGGAAAACAGGGCTTAATGCATGTGCATACCATGTTGTCCCAGTTTAGTCTGTGCAGTCCGCAAAGGGGATAACCTTTTCTGCTTTAATGCAATTTCTAGAAAGTCTCTTTTAAACAAAAATCCAGTTTAGGCAGAAAGAGGTCAGTCTAATATAGGACATGATTTTAAGCACATGCAATAAGCCCTGTTTTCCCAGAGTGAGGCCCGTTTGTTTTACGATGGTATATTGTTTCCATTACATTAAGTGAGGCAAATCTTTTAAGAAATCAATGATAACTGTACTGCTGTAATAGAAAATTCAGTGTCAATTGATTTATACCAATTTTGCAGGACTATTAGTGGAAATGTTGCATTAATGAAGAAAAATCATATAAATAAATTGTATCAGAACAGCTGAAAATTTAGGTTTTAAATATGTTTTATAATGGTGGAACAGCTGTTTAGTTGGAGAGGATTGACCCAAATCACATTTTTGCTAGTATCATTTTGGTACAAAAAATCCCAGATGAATTGTATAACAGCATAATGTTGACTTGAGGCAAAAATAAAACTTTTTTAAGGTGTAAGGAATGTTCAGTTCTCTTTAAGTGTTGAAAGTTTTTAAAGTAACTAATTGTTTGATTTCTCACTGTGGCATTTGCTCATGTGAACTTTAAATTCAAAGCGTGGCATTTGCTCATGTGAACTTTAAATTCAAAGCATTCTAATTTGTCCTTGGCGTGAAGGTATGTTTTTGTCAACCAATTGAGTTGGGCAATTGTATGCTTTTTCATTTTTTGAAGTGAATTCATACTAAATTTTTCTTTCTGTAGACAGTGCTTTGAAATCGGCAATTAAAAAATCATTTATTAATAACAGGCAATATATTTGGTGTATTTGTCACTACTGGGACATGCTCCAATTTTGTCCAGAAATATGGTCAATTTTTAATTTTGCACATTATGGCACTTATAGAGCACAATGTATCCTCCAACATTTTCGAGGGATTTTGACCAATATTTAAGAGAACTTTTGCAAGGGTTGTAGCAAATAATAAGTTGCCTCACCGTATCTTAAATTATGAAGTCACAAAGTTCAAGGTCACCAGGTGATTGAGTACTAATGTTTGTTTTCCCTACTTTGTAACTAGAACAATTGAGGACAATTTACTTACCAGTCTGTTCTTAAGAATATACATTAACATGTATTTAACTCGGTTTTATAAAACACAACTCACTCTATATACTTTTCAGCGTTTGTTTATTATAAAATACAACATTCTGCATAAATAAGCAGTAAGGAATTCAACCATGAAAAGCAAAGAGTTTTTGTAACAGTTTTTGTAACATACGAAAGAATATAAGATGGTATTTGTTACAAATAAATATACCTATACCATTGTTTAGAAAACAAAGATTGTCATTTTAAGTAATAATGTGTTATGTATGTTTGATTTTGTATATATTGTGACAATGTTTACATTGTCCATGGTCACAATGTTCATGAAATAAAATTATAAACAATGTCTATATTCTGTTGTTCTGTTACGTACTTTTAATATTATAATCACTTTTGTACTGAAAACGATTTACAGTATATTAAAACAATGTATAGATGTAGAATCTATACAGGATGTCATTGATTGCACAACTAACAAATACATCACAACGAAATAGTGCTTTGAACCAATGAACATTGACACTAACATGAAAATGATAACAACAGTGCATTTTGTTTTCAAAAAACTTTCCAATTATAGAGTTCTTTTGGTATAAATATTGAGTTAGATTTGGAGTAAAAAAATGAGAAAAGGAATATCTACTAGTTGTGTGCATTTATTAGTTTATTATTTATCTGCAAGTGCATATAAAGTACTTAAAGAAAGAACAACCTTGTATGCAGTGTATTTTTAAACAATTATAAAATAGCTTCATAAAGTGCGTAAAATAATAAATATGAGTTATGGATGGCTGAATTACAGTTTACTAATGAATGTCTGTTCTGCAAAAAGTGGGCTTAATGCACATGCAGTCTGCAAAGGCTATTCTGAGACAAAGACAACACTTTCGGCATACACTGGATTTTCCTTATGAAAACACCTTTTACTGAAATTCCGGAAAAGCAGAAAGTGTCGTCCCTGAAAGGCCTGTGCTGACATGCCTTGTTGTCCCAGAATAATGCTCCACTACTGAATGCATCACTCTTGTGTGGTTGTTTTAGACAATAAAACTTGCTTAACCCTTTCCTCGCAGTTTGTTCAGGTTTATGCTGTTTGCTGCTCATCAGTATCTAAGGGTTGGCAATAAAGCCTTTAAAATTTGAATACAGTAAGAAAGGTCTTATATAAAATATAACTTTCTAAGGGACTACAAATGCCTGAAAATACGTATCTAAGTGGTAAAAGGTTAACAAGGGGCAACCATTATATAACAATTACAGGTACCAAGTATACTTAAAAATCTTTGTCTGAATGTAATAAGGTATCATCTTGGGTTTTGACAAACATGATGGTTGGTAAAACTGGAATGTCTTCATGCATGGTGCCCCAACAGTTCAAAAGGACATTGAAAGTCGGATAAAATTACCTTTTAACGTAATTTGCTCTACATCAAAGTAAACATAGTAGATTTCATTTATTTGATCTACATCAAAGTAAACATAGTAGATGTAATGTCATTTATTTGCTCTACATCAAAGTAAACAAAGTAGATGTAATGTCATTTATTTGCTCTACATCAAAGTAAACATAGTAGATGTAATGTCATTTATTTGCTCTACATCAAAGTAAACAAAGTAGATGTAATGTCATTTATTTGCCCTACATCAAAGAAAACAAAGTAGATATAATGTCATTTATTTGCCCTACATCAAAGTAAACATAGCAGATGTAATTTCATTTATTTTCCCTTCATCAAAGTAAACAAAGAAGATGTAATGTCATCTATTTTTCCTATATCAAAGTAAACATAGCAGATGTAATGCCATTTATTTGCCGTACATCAAAGTAAACATAGTAGATGTAATGTCATCTATTTTCCCTACATCAAAGTAAACATAGTAGATGTAATGTCATCTATTTTTCCTACATCAAAGTAAACATAGCAGATGTAATGCCATTTATTTACCGTACATCAAAGTAAACAAAGAAGATGTAATGTCATCTATTTTTTCTACATCAAAGTAAACATAGCAGATGTAATGCCATTTATTTGCCGTACATCAAAGTAAACATAGTAGATGTTATGAAATTTATTTCCACAGTTATGTCGTTTTTTCATTATGGTGTTGATGTTTCTGCCAGGAATAGGATTTTCTGGTTATTTTGTGCTGGTGTTGATGCTTCTGACAGGGTTTGCATGTGGTTTCCATGTCAACAACTCCTTGGCCTGGACCCGTGGTGTGGGCTCACTTAGTGTTGTGGCTTGGGGTTGAGGGGACACCTGAAATAGTCATGTCAGGGGTTAAATTTATCACATTTTAATTAAATAGTTTTGTGCTTTGCCTTAAAATGTTTCAAAATTAACCCTTTACCACTTAAATATGTATTTTTAACGAGGCTGTTTTCGGAGAAAAACGCAGCTATTGTCATAGCCAGCTCGTCGTCCGCCGTAGGCGTCTTGCTAAAACCTTAACATTGGCCATAACTTTTTAAATATTGAAGATAGCACCTTGATATTTGGCATGCATGTGTATCTCATGGAGCTACACATTTTGAGTGGTAAAATTTCAAGGTGAACATCATCCTTCAAGGTCTAGGGTCGAAAAAACAAAGTCAAGGGAAGTAATAAGCTTTAAATGGACATAGTTATCTGACCTGCCCACGTATATATTTTTGTTAAATAAATCAAAGCGGCGCAGTAGGCAGCATTGCGTTTCTGACAAACACAAAAAATACAGATTTAAGGAAAGTAATAAGCTTTAAAAAGGGAGAAAATTATTCAATATTGAACATAGCCACTTTATATATTTGGCATGCATGTGTATCTCATGGAGCTGCTCATTTTGAGTGGTGAATCTACAGTCATGGTAGTGGCTTTTAATTATTTGCTACTAAAAATATAGATTTGTTAACTACAATTATTTTCAAGGGAAGTAATTTATATAATTATAAATCTCATATATTTCCTTACCAAGAAATGAAGTTCTTTTCACAGTTTCTGTACAGATTTATTATTTTGATTCTTTATAACCCAAATGATTGATTTGTCAAAGTTTTTTTTCAAATGATATAATTATAATTTCTTTGATACCTGCGCTTATGTCCATAGATACATGATCAACTCTGGCTATAATTGACAAGTCGCCAACTCCGCCCACATTTTGTCGATCAGCCAATCAGATATCGATTTTTCACACACCCCTCAGCAACGCTTATATGGCCGCCATTTTATCCGACAAACAAAGCGTGTTGTACATATGGAATGGACGTAATTTTTAAGAGTTTACACAGATTTGATATCAAATGCATGATCATTACTGTTCGATCATTATTCAAAATTGTAGGTGCTATTCATACTTTATAAAAGGTTATTATTTTATCTTTATTTCTTGAACATATGAACGAGTAATGAGAAAACAACCACAATAAATAGTTTAACCACACCAGGTGTGTGTTCTATAAAACGTGTTATACCGTTTGATGCACAATATTATTAAGCAGTTTGGGCAACATAATAATTGCCACACGTGCTTATTAATCTCAGCGTAATTGTCGATGATTAATAAATAACGGTATGTTGCGTGGATCTCAGAATGAAGGAACATTAAGGCATTGTTAGGTACTGTACACAAGAAAAGAGAACTATTTAATTACTTAAATGATTTCCAATTATATATTTATTTTCTGTAGATCATAAACAAGGGAAATCATTATAAATTGTTAACTAAAATATTGTTTTAACTAAAGTAAAAACAACACAAAGGTGATTTCAACGCGGCTTAGCCAGCTTAAAGCGACTTCAAGTGTAAAATGTACGGCTTATAATACAAAAACAACATTTCTAATACAACATATATTGATACGGGGAGAAATGTGAAAATTGCAATTAACATATAAGGGCCATCTTGTTATAAATAAGCAAATGCATAATATGCTAAATGTATTCAATACGAATGTTCGTGAACAGCACCGTAATACCAACATTTCATTTTTTGATAGTGAAATGTAACAGGTTCGCATTAAACATAAATGTAATAAAATGCATATTAGACTATCTGTTAATGAAACCACGAAATTAGGCCTGTATTAAATTATGGTTACAATCAAAATTTAATTTATATCCAAATAAAAAAAATCGGTGTCTTTTAAAAAATAACACAATAAAACAAAGATCTAAACATTTTTAATAAACAAAAAACCCATCATGATATGGATATGTCATTTGCATTTAATAAAAATATTTTCAAAATTATATATGAATAGCCACCGGGTTCACTGTCAGACGGTTGAATACAAGTTCAAAATCAATATGAAATAAATGCTCATTTTTACAACGGATTTTTCATCACCTTTCTATATAATATGTATAAGAAACATTTCTGATAGTCAGTCTGCCGTTAACTCATTTATTTTGATTACGCCATTTCTCTCTAAAGTTTTTATGATTGTATTAACGTTTTACAAAGCAGTTTAGGTTAGTGTGCGGCTTTAATAATTTATTTTATAGAAAAGTGCATAATACATCATTACAAATATAGAATTTCCCTCACGTAATCCGCTATAATTGCCATCTGCTTGTCGGAGTTTTCTAATCACTAGACCACGTGACTATGTGGGCGGAGCGATCGATAATTTGGCGACTGGTCAATTCTTTTAAACCACAGGCCTTGGTTGTCAGTGATGTCTGACATGGTCATAATTGACTGTAAGACCCTCCCCCCCCCTGGTTGGAATTGGACAAAATTCAAGGGAAGTAATAACCTTTAAAGGGAGATGCTTTCTATACCTGCCAAATGATAAATATAAATATTATTTCAATGCGGCGCAGTAGGGGGCATTGAGTTTCTGACAGACACATCTCTTGTTGGGTCACTTGGTCAAGGTCACTGTGACCTCTAAAAAAAAAAAAATTCTGACAAGCTTTCGCAGCAGAGCATGGCACCCGTTATGCGGTGCTCTTGTTATGCAATTGAAGTCCCTTGGAAATTTACATTTAATTAAAGACCTTTCTTACTAGATTCAAGTTTGTAAGGCTTCATTTCCAACCCTTAGATACTGATGAGCAGCAAACAGCATAAAACCTAAACAGACTGCGAGTTACTCGAAGGCTGTTCTGGTTTTATGCTGTTTGCAAATAGCTATTTTCGCTTTGCTTCTCAGTCTGAAAGGGTTAAATAATGAAATGCTCTCAATTTCCAGCAGATGTGTGTTTGGTTGGTAGAAGGTCAAGGTCACCTGTGCTTGTAAGATGATTTTTTTTACACTATTAGAACTACTACCATGCAATTTGGTAAGTTAGTTACACATGACATAGAAAGAAGAAGCATTTTGATTTTGAGGTCACCAGGTGAGATGTCACCGAAGGTCGCACAAGCTTGTATAAGGAACTTTTTTTGCATGCTATCCAAATAATGCTTGACCTATGATCATTGAAATTGGAGTAATGTTTTCTTTTTTGGGAGGAAGGAATGAAGCCTAATGATATTGAGGTCAACAGGCCACTGGAATGACACTTTACACACATGCATTAAAACCCCTTTTCACAGAGCACGGCTAAAATGTTTTACCTATGATCATCTTAATTGGTTACCGGGCGGGAAAAAAGATGCCCAAAGGTTTTTAAGTGAACAGGTCAAAGATCATGAGCATGTAACATGAGAAACATGAGAATTGTTTCCACACCATATCTAGAGAATTTTCTGGATCATATAAATTAGAATTCTCATTAGTCTTGTGACAGTTTAGGTAACCTTTTTTCAACAACAGATATTCATGATGATTTGTCTTCACAGAATGCGCTTTAAAAATACCTAAAAAAGATTGGGTCGCGGGACTTACTTTGTTTTGATTAAATTTGCAATTATATAACATGTACTTATGCACTTCAACTGTGCTCATATCAAAACAATATAGATCAATTTATAAATAAAAGTTGAAAATATGAACATTAAGGTCAGATGTCAGCTGAAATGCAACAATTAAAATTGGTTGAAAGCAATATAATGATTTAGTACACAAGGTACAAATTTTCAATATGTTATACCTGTTTTATACCTGTATTATACCCGTAACTTTTATGTTACCTATAAAACTTAAAACAATCTTGCTGCATTGTGTTTCATTGACATTTGGGAGATTTTTATTGTTATAGAATCAAATTACAGAATGTGCCAACTGATTTGAATACATTCATCTAATATATAATTATGTTCTTATCATAAAACAAGAATAACATATACAGGTCACAGCAGTATTAGGGTAATAAAACTTTATAAATGATCTCTAGCTTGCTGGTCATGTGTTACAAAATTCAGCCATTTAACAGTGCAACTTGGAAGTTTAGAAATTAATCCACACAAAATTGAATAGTTATCAAATCATTTAAAGGTACAATAGAGCATGCCATTGAAAGCATTAACTGCAAGTATCATTGTAAAGTTCATAGATATGCAAAATTAAGTGTCTTTAATTATTTGTCATTGATAATGTTGGATATCAAATGGTTCTCTGTTGTACATTCCCTATGGTGACCATCTTCAAATGACATCTCCTTAACCTGCTGGCTGATTTTCATCAAGAATTATTCCTGTGTGACTGCTTTTATTATGCCAGAGACTTTTTTGCACAACACCCAGGCCCTTATGTCAAGGTTATAGAACACTTTAAGGTCAAAGGTCAAAACAAAGTCTTAAGCATAATAATGATTTTAAAATAAGTAAGAAGCAATCTGAGATGAGTGATTCACATAATAGCAAAGTTCCTGGTTCAAAGGTCAAGCTCACAATTGGAGGTCACAGATGTAATAGAAGCAGCCAATGGAGACTTAGTTCATTATATAACTGAAAAATACTTATTGACATATCTTTCCATATGATTGTGACTATTTCACTCTTCTTTACTTTATTGTAATCATATTTAACTCCAAACTGCAATGGGCTCACAATAGTGATGAATACCTCGTGGTTCTACACATCGTAATATGAAGCAAGCTGTAATAAACACTTTCAAGATACTCCAAGTTGAAAAAGGGGCATAACTTAAGCTTTTGTTAACACAGGATAAAACAATATGTGTTTGTGAAACACTATGTCCCCCCCATATATTTGACCTTTGAACTTGAAGGATGACCTTGACCTTTCACCACACAAAATGTGCAGCTCCATGAGATACACATGCATGCCAAATATCAAGTTGCTATCTTCAATATTGCAAAAGTTATGGCCAATGTTAAAGTTTGACGCAAACCAACAAACAGACAGGACAAATGTACGAGTTAGACAAGATTGACTGACCATGATGAATCCAATCTTTGTCTTGGTTGCAGGGAGTATGACATATGAATTTTGGAAGTTACTCTTGTTTTACTAATGATTTTTTTTTCTCTAAATTTTAACACAAAATATTTTGGGTCAGGGATTATTAAATTGAAACAGATAAACAAAGAAGGCATCAATACCTCTCCATTGGCGATGAAGTTGGTTGTTCTGTTTTTGTGTTCTGTGTAGCATCGTCTTCCATAGTCGTCAAGGTGGTATCTACGGCCATATTCGTCTATCTGGTAGTGACGTGGCAGATTTTTGCACGTCTTGGGAGGGTCATATCTGGAAATGGAATAAACCCATTAATGCCTAGTGGACTCTCCCATCCTTCTAAATTGGATCAATTTATTTCCAAAATTAGGGATGTCTAGTATATTTATTTCTATTTTTAGAACATTTCTTACAGAAATTCCTTTAAGCAAACAGCGCAGACCCTGATGAGATGCTGCATCATGCGGTGTCTCATCTGGGTCTATGATGTTTGCCAAGGTTTTTTTCCTAGGCGCAAGGCATAAATGGGCTAAATTCCTCTTCATAGACGTTACAATGCGTTTGGCTTTTGAGTGGTACAACGTTAACATCAAGTAAAATCTCAAGCATTAGAAAAAAAAAATTGGGCCGTGGTCTGTGAAAAGTGGGTTTAATGCATATGCGTAAAAGTGTCATCCCAGAATAGCCTGTGCAGTCCACACAGGCTAATCCGGGAAGACACTTTCTGCATAAACTGGATTTTTGCTAAGAAGAGACTATCTTTAAACAAAAAATACAATAAAAGCGGAAAGTGTCGTCCGTGATTAGCCTGTGTGGACTGCACAGGCTAATCTGGGACGACACTTTAAGCACATGCATTAAACCCCCTTTTCACAGAGCACGGCTTATATATTTATTCAATTTTTTGCTTCAATAGTTACGTTTGTGGCTCTGTTCTTAGTGTTTTCTAATATTTAAACTTGTATGTTTCTAACTGTGAAGGAATATAATACATTTATGCATTAGTTTATAATATAATCAGTATATTTTTAAACCCATGTGATTTTAAAAACATAATTACACAGTAAAAACTTTTTGAAATCATCGTTATCTCTGATTTAGAAGAAATTATGTTATAAATGAATCAAGTTCGTTTGTAACAACTTAAAATCATCCAATTTGCTGTCCACTTCAAGTTTTCTTGAAGATTTATTTTCGAGTACGAGATTGTTAGAATTGCAGCTGATACTTTGTAATAAAAAATGAGGTGAATACATTAATTTAAAATTAGTTTCTCACTTAAAAGATTTATCACCAAATGCCAGTAAAATAAAGACATGTGAGACCATAAAATACATACATCATTATTATTTAGAAATGAGGTGCAATTTACAAAATTTGCACTTTATTTAACATTCAGTTTTTGATAATGGAAGCTAAGTATGATTCAATAATGAATAGATTTGAACACCCAGAGGTTTACTGGTTGTTAATATGATGTGATAGGCTGTCATTTGATCACTGCCAGCAGAGTTAAGTGGTTTGTGTAGATATGAAAGCAATTTAATAGATTTTTAAAGGGGCAGATACAGAATTGATGGAATATTTAGGTGGAGTCCTTTTCAAGTGGCGAAGTAACAATTAATTTAATATTCGTCAAAGGTTCTTTTTTATAGGGTGAAATATGTGTAATAACTTCATCTCAGTTTAAACATGTTGTCATCTTTCATGATTCTATATACCAAGAAAAAAAAAATTCTGATTTTTACTCAGTCTTATTAATAAATTATTTCTTTAAAAAAAAGATGCAAAATTATAATTTAAGTTAATTTAGGTTTTGATTCAAACTGATTAATAAACATTCTTGTACAATTACCACTAATATTGCAACTTTAAACCAAAGTGGTTCTTAGTATATTCAGTTTAATATTTTTTAAAGCAAATATCACAAACACCTTTAAGTGCCTTTCTCAAAGTGAAGATTGACTGCAAACAGAAACCTTTAAATTAAATATTTAAACAGATTAAAATGCCTTGTGAATTAAACAACCACTCCTGGTGTGAATATTTAGTACAAAAAATAAAATGTTTATTCATATGACAAACGGAAAGTTTCAGTTAAAATGTCTTACTGTCTCAAGATTAGAGCTGTGAATGAATACAAGCAGTTTTTTGTTTATACAAGATCAATTAAGACATGTTTTAAACAAAATACACAAACTTAGCGTGTTCCATGGGCTCAAATGCTTTCAGTCAACAGGGTTGGTAGGTAAACGGTAACACATTGACACCTGCTATTATAGAGCAATCTTTCAAGGTTCTTCCAATTGAAAAGTTTATTTCCAAATTAAAATAATTGTGATGTCCAAATAACCTAAGCCTAATTGAATGTTATCAATAATATCTACCGGTACTTAGTGGTTAAGATTAAAAAAACGACTTGTTAGCAAACATATACATTTATCTCTTTATCCTTTGATTTATCCATTTATCCCTTGAGAATTAGTGAATATGACATGTTTATGTGCTAATAATAAAGTATAATTTTCTACTTAAATATATTTTAATCAAATTATAATTTTGGGGCAGAGAACATTGGTAATATTTGCTAATGACTAATAGGACAGAACAGATTTAAATGCACAAATAAAAAAATAATGTTGGTTTAATTTTATATTGAAAAAATCATTACTAAATCAACAGAGCGAAATCACAATTATGACTTGCAAAGTGCATTATTCTATAGAATAGAGCGAACATATAAATAGATTGTATGTGAATTTATTTGTAAAGGATAGCGCTGACTGTAATTTCAAACAAGCTGTGATTTTATTATAATACAAGGGCTGTTTGTAAAACATGCATGCCCCCCATATGGGCTGTCCGTTGTAGTGGCAGCCATTGTGTGAATACGTTTTTTGTGACTGTGACCTTGACCTTTGACCTAGCGACCTGAAAATCAATAGGGGTCATCTGCGAGTCATGATCAATCTATCCATGAAGTTTCATGATCCTAGGCGTATGCATTCTTGAGTTATCATCCGGAAACCATTTTACTATTTCGGGTCACCGTGACCTTGACCTTTGACCTAGTGACCTCAAAATCAATAGGGGTCATCTGCAAGTCATGATCAATCTACCCGTGAAGTTTCATGATCCTAGGCATATGGGTTCTTGAGTTATCATTCAAATACCATTTTACTATTTTGGGTCACCGTGACCTTGACCTTTGACCTAGTGACCTCAAAATCAATAGGGGTCATCTGCAAGTCATGATCAATGTACCTATGAAGTTTCATGATCCTAGGCCCAAGCGTTCTTGAGTTATCGTCTGACAACCACCTGGTGGACGGACCGACCGACCGACAGACCGACATGAGCAAAGCAATATACTCCCTCTTCTTCGAAGGGGGGCATAATAAGTAACCAAACTATGATATCACAAGTTACAAAAAAAGAAGGAAATTGGAATTAAAAGCCAACTGTTCCAATGTGCTCTGTCTACCCCTATTTAAACTTTGTCATACCATTCTGATAGATAGCCTATTCCAATATCTGATTTTCTGGGCATGCTCTGTTCACCTGTCAGTCTTTGCACAATAACACCTGCATCCTGTTGTGTTACCTGTCAGACTTTGTACAACAACACCTGCATCCTGCTTTGTTACTTGTCAGACTTTGTACAACAACACCTGCATCCTGCTATGTTACTTGTCATACTTTGTACAACAATGCCTGCATCCTGCTGTGTTACCTGTCAGACTTTGTACCACAACATCTGAATGCTGCTATTTTACTTGTCAGACTTTGTACAATAACACCTGCATCCTGCCATGTTACCTGTCATACTTTGTACAACAACATCTGAATGCTGCTATTTAACTTGTCAAACTTTGTACAACAACACCTGCATCCCGCTATTTTACCTGTCAGACTTTGTATTACAACACCTGCATACTGCCATGTTACCTGTCAGACTTTGTAAAACAACACCTGCATCCTGCTATTTTACCTGTCAGACTTTGTACTACAACACCTGCATACTGCCATGTTACCTGTCAGACTTTGTACTACAACACCTGCATCCTGCTATTTTACCTGTCAGACTTTGTACAGCAACACCTGCATCGTGCTGAGGACCCAGATCCTGATCCAGACTTTCCCCACAGGCAGCTTCTATCGTAAAACCTGCAACACATATAATGTATCTATATAATTATTAATTAATTTCATTTCAATCTTGTACATATCCTTCAGTTAATGTACATTAAATGTAAGTTAAAAGGCCCTGGGGCACATAGTTACAAACCATCTTAGGGAAAACTTAAGGGAACTCCATTAATTCATCAAATTCTGTAATTCTCTGTCTGGTTGATGTTTTTATACATTTTTAAACAAGTAACATTATTATATTTCTAAAATAATAATTATTAAAATGTTTGTAAGTAAAAAAACACACTGGATTTTGCATGGAAAAGAAATCTTACATTTGGCATCCTAGCAAAGCCAATGTTTTTTATTCAACTCTTTTCTTACTAAACTATTCATATTATTCTAAACATTTAAGTTTTGTTAGTCAATACTTAAATTGACATTTTGTAAAAATACACTAATCTGTGAACATTCCTTTCAGGTATTTATTGAAGTCGTCCCTTAAGATTTTGACTTACCCGCACATCTGACCGCACCAGAAGACCACACATGCGAATATCAGGAGAATAAGGAATCCAATCATGACGGCCAGCAGAACGAGTAACCAGGTGGGGAGGCCTGATGAGAAATGAACCAGTTTTGAGATAAAAAAAGAAAGTACTTAACCCATTTATGCCTAGCGTCTAGCAAAAAGGCCTTGGCAAACAGCGTAGACCCAGATGAGACGCCGCATGTCTGTGGCACCTCATCAGGGTCTGCGCTGTTTGCTTAAAGGAATTTCTGTAAGAAATATTCTAAATATAGAAATAAATATACTAGACATCCCTAATTTTGAAAATAAATTGATCCAATTTAGAATGATGGGAGAGTCCACTAGGCATACATGGGTTAATACATTATTGATTTATTTGAAGCCATTAAAATTATTCCACCAAACACAATTCAACAGATATGAATAGATATATAACATAAGTTATGTTTTACAAATTTTTCACCATGATGGATTTATTTCACTAGTTAATAACATAGTTCATCAAATTTACCACAATCTGACATAACCCCTGACAGAAATTTTGGAGAAAAATCTGTGTTGATGTTGAAATGTAACCTACTGTCATTTTCATTGTTAGTGATGTCGATGTCATTTGAAGTCTGGAGGGTACATGTAGGGTAGGGTGTGCTCCATGTACCAGAATTGCATGTGATATATGAGGAACCTGTCATCTGAAGGGAAAAAAATGAGAATTGTTCTGAGAAAACTGGGCTTAATGCATGTGCGTAAAGTGTCATCCAAGATTAGCCTGTGCAGTCCACACAGGCTAATCAGGGACGACACTTTCCGCCTAAATTTGATTTTCAGTAAGGAGGGACTTCCTTGATACTAAAATACCATAAAAGCGGAAAGTGGTTTCCCTGATAAGTCTGTGCACAGGGTAATCTGGGACAACACTTTACGCACAAGCATTAAGCCCGGTTTTCTCTGAGCGCGGCTCAAATATTATACAGTATACAGTCAATGATATTCAAAGGTGATTGGTCCAAATAGAGTCATGCAATTCCATGTATAGAAATCATATAATTAATATTTTCCACATCATTATTATTTCACCTATGGCTTACTTGATATTTATCAGTATACAGCATGGCACATCAAGGATTTTTTTATTGCAGAGAGGCGTGAACTTTTGACCATTCACTTATAAAGATTTATCCAAAATATTTATACATCATTCTAGTAATCATCATCAACAGCAACAAAGTATTTATCATTAATTAAAATTTCATATCCAGTTTTTACCATTGTATTTATGTAAATACATATGTAAAACTAGAAATGTGTCCATTGGACACAGAAACTGGTGTTGTGTGACACACATTATGTATGTCCCCTGTACAGTATCATAACTGCGGTACAGTTTCCAACTGAGGGCCATGATGGCCCTGAATCGCTCACCTAACTCATTAAGATCAGATGAAAACTATGCCCTCTATTGTCTACACAATGTTTTTCTATGATTTGACCTAGTGACCTAGTTCCTGACTCTAGATGACCCAAATACAATCCCAATCCAGATTTCATCAAGATAAACATTCTGACCACAGTTCATAAATATTGGATGAAAACTGTGACCTCTATTGTCAACACAAGGTTTTTCTATTTATTTGACCTAGATTTTTACCCCAGATGACCCAAATACAATCCCACCCAGATTTCATCAAGAATTCTGACCAAATTTCATAAAGGTTGGATGAAAACTGTGATCTCTTATGTCTACACAAGGTTTTTCTATTATTTGACCTAGTGACCTAGTTTTTGACCCCAGATGACCCAAATAAAATCCCAACCCAGATTTCATCAAGATAAACATTCTGACCAAATTTCATAAAGATTGGATGAAAACTGTGACCTCTATTGTCTACAGAAGGTTGTTCTATTATTTGACCTAGTGACCTTGTTTTTGACCCCAGATGACCCAAATACAATCCCAAACCGGATTTCATCAAGATAACCATTTTGACCAAATTTCATCAAGATTGGATGCAAACTGTGACCTCTACTGTCTACACAAACAAATTGTTGACGGACGGACGCACGGACACACGCAGGCACGCACAACGGACGCCGGACATCACACGATCACATAAGCTCACCGTGTCACTTCAAGACAGGTGACCCTAAAAATATGTGTCGAGATAAACATGAACAGTTGTGGTTAAAATCCCATAGAAACAAGGGCTGTTTGTAAAACATGCATGCCCCCCTATATGGGCTATAAGTTGTAGTAGCAGCCATTGTGTGAATACGTTTTTTGTCACTGTGAATGGTGGTGGTGGTGGTGGTGGTGGTGGTGGTGGTGGTGTAGTAGTAGTAGTAGTAGTAGTAGTAGTAGTAGTAGTAGTAGTAGTAGTAGTAGTAGTAGTAGTAGTAGTAGTAGTAGTAGTAGTAATAGTAGTTGTAGTAGTAGTAGTAGTAGTAGTAGTAGTAGTAGTAGTAGTAGAAGTAGTAGTAGTAGTAGTAGTAGTAGAAGTAGTAGTAGAAGTCGTAGTAGTAGTAGTAGCAGTAGTAGTAGTAGTAGTGGTAGTAGTAGTAGTAGTAGTAGTAGTAGTAGTAGTGGTAAAAGTAGTAGTAGTAGTGGCAGTAGTAGTAGAAGTAGTAATAGTAGACATGGTGGTGTTGGTGGTGGTGGTGGTGGTGGTGGTGGTGGTGGTGGTGGTGGTGGTGGTGGTAGTAGTACTAGTAGTTAGTAGTACTAGTAGTAGTAGTAGTAGTAGTAGTAGTAGTAGTAGTAGTAGTAGTAGTAGTAGTAGTGGTAGTAGTAGTAGAAGTAGTAGTAGTAGTAGTAGTAGTAGAAGTAGTAGTAGTAGTAGTAGTAGTAGTAGTAGTAGTAGTAGTAGTAGTAGTAGTAGTAGTAGTAGCAGTAGCAGTAGCAGTAGCAGTAGCAGCATTACAAGACCAATACTTAAGAATGATCAAATGGGAAAGGTAACATAGCACCAGCAGTAAATATGGGGCTCATTTACAGGTCAGATTTGGAATCTCTGCTGTAAAATGAGATTTTGAATGAATTAAAGGGAGGCAAATCTGTAATAAAAAGAACATGCATAAACCGTAGCTGTTTCCCTTGTTTGAACCATGCTAAATCCTTACAAGTTTGGAAAGAATTGGATGAAAAATTTGGACTTTATTGCATAAACACCATTTTCTCAATTCAAGGGGAGGTAATTCTGTACTTCATGGACCAATAATGCTCATTTTTTGTAGGGTTTGTGTCCTCATTGATATAAAGACACTGTGCAAATTTGGAAAGGATCGGACAAAAAATGTGGAAGATTTTTGAAAGTTTTCACAAAATAGGCAAAAACGAATAAACATGCAAAGTTCAACGAGCTCCTGCGGCCATGTTTTTTGACAAATCAAATTTCTTTGAACAACTTTTTCAGGAGAGCCCTCAAAGGTCATCCCTGTGAAATTTTTTGAAAATCTGATGAGCGGTTTCTGACAAGAAGATTTTTTAAGGTTTTTACCATATATGGTCATGGCGGCCATCTTGGTTATGTGATCAAATTGTTTTTAACAATTCTTTTGTCCCATGACCTAGGGATGCTCCACATGAAATTTAGTTGAAATCGGCTCAATGGTTTAGTAGAAGAAGATGTGTACAAATTGTTTACAGACGGACGGACGGACGGCCGGATGGACGCCGGACGCTGAGTGATCACAATAGCTTACCTCGAGCTATCGCTCAGGTGAGCTAAAAACGGATATAGGTAACAATATTGGCCCTTCTGCCATATCATGGCAGTGGCATACAATTACAAAGTGATGTTCTTTGTTGTGTATAATAATAATGTGTAAGGAAGTTTAGCAGGCAAATGAACATTTATCTAGTCTTTATATATGTCCATATGAAAATTAGAAATTTTAGGTAGGTGTGCTAGTTTTGTATAATTTGCATAAATTAAAAAAATTTACAGAAAAAAACAATATCAACTTTTTTGTATCTATTTGTTATGATTTTATACACAGAATAGTCATAGTTGTATGTCGTTTGACAATTTCTTGGGGGGGGGGGAGATAATGCTGTAAATATTACAATTGTTCTTATAAGTGATAGTATATTGTTCTTATAAGTGATAGTATACTAACCACATATCCAGTGTTACATGTGTACACCACCAATGTAGTGTGCGGGTAGGTACCAGAAGCTATTGGGTTGGATACAGCGCCTCCAGTGATCGTGGGTACAGATGTGCAACCTGATGGTAACAAGAGAAAAGCAACTGTAAAAAGGGCATATCGACAGTATTTCCTCTAAATAAAGACCAATATTTTAGCAAAGGGTATTCCTGCCTTTCAGGTTTTTAGATATCTTGTCATGATAATGTATTAATAAAAAAAGAACATAAACAAATCTGAAAATATGTGTCTTGTTCTGAGAAAACTAGGCATAATGCATGTGCGTAAAGTGTCGTCCCTGATTAGCCTGTGCAGTCCGCACAGGCTAATCAGGGACGACACTTTCCTCTTAAACTAGATTTTCGGTAAAAAGGGACTTCCTTTAAACGGAAAATACCATTTAACTGCACAGGCTAATCTGGGACGACACTTTACGCACATGCATTATGACCAGCTTTCACAGAACAAGACACATATGTTAATGCTGAACTAGAAGTCTGCATGTGAATAAGCTACTCAGGAACATTTCATGTGTAGCTCATCAAAATTCCTTCTATATATTTTTTAAATCCCACAAAAATTAATTATCCCCATAAAGCTTTACTCTCATCAAAAGTGTTATTAAACCTAGCAACGTTTGTTTTAGCAACTATTTAATAATTACTTTTGTAATGAGATTTGTATTTTCAAAAATATAAAAAGTATTTAGCTTTCAATACTTTGAAAAAAAATGTGATTTTTTTGTATGGTTTTCCATGCCACATCTGTTCTCAAAACATATATCTGAATATTTTTTCGGCGTAAGCTGTTTTAAGCCAGCTTTTCACCTCTCCTGACCTTTGTAAGTGTCCAATAAAATTCAAATAAAATTTCCCGCGGCTAGGTACGAATGAATACACCTCATTTATTCCATTGGCTGATTTGAGTATTCCACCAGAACATTGGAAACATATCCGCGTCTTTGTAACACTGTTTTACTGCATGAAACAATTTTATTTCTAAGGAAAAGGCTTAATAGATAGAACAGTTTTACACTCAATTCTCGACATCATTACAGTTTGTGCGTTCACCTTTTATTTTCAGAGAATTACCAGCGCAACGCGTTTTTATTTAAAGGCTATGTTCTCATAGTTAGTACTTACTTCCATATTCTTGTCAACATGTTAAAATGTAAAAGTATAAAGAGCAGTGGAAGCGAGGCCTCACTTTAATATATTGCATTTCAACCCGGGTCAATTCGCGGCCAGTGTATGAATGTCAGAGTTTATATACAGGTCATCACCGGAGTTTGCGGCCAGTAAAATAATAGTTATATAATAAATACGCTATCCGTGAACTAGGTGACCTGGAATGTTCTTTAGACCAGAAATATGTAGATTCTTAACGTGTTTTCAACAAAACAATGATAAATATTATTTTTGATTTATTTAACAATAATTATTCCACCATATTTTCCAATGTATTAAGCATGAGCGCGATGATTATCGATACTGTTAATAATCGCATCAAATAGCAATGCCCGACAAACCACTGAAACAGATTTGTTCGAAGAACGCGCCTATAAATACGGATACTTCTCGTGTGGCCGGTTGACTCGTATGTTTTAATTTCACTTCCATTCTTCTTTTGGTTTTCTGTTTTGTATCTATAGGTTTATGACCAGCAATATGTAATAATGTAAAATAAGCCGCGAAAACTCAGCGTAACATCCCGTACTGCGTGTGATGCAGCTAAGAACTGCAAAGAAAAAAGGCATTCGCTATCCTTGATCTCATTCATTGAACTATCAACGCCGTATATCTTTTTTAAAGATATTTCTTGTTATTACTAGTTTCATCAAAAGTATATTTAAGTTTCATTGATCCTCAGCAGGTGAATTAATTTTAAAAGCTTACAAATAATGTAAACAAGATGTTGTGTTTATAAAATTACAGTAAAATAGCTTTTACAAATAACGTGTTCATGTTGCCCAGTGGAAAGCATTATTGACTTTCAGTTTAAACGATGCAGTTACTGTTCCTATAGAACTCAATTATAATTTCAATTCATTTAATGCTAAGGCTTACAATTCAAAGAAGAGGTAATATTTGTGTAGACTGTGCGACTTCAAATGCTCTTGTCATACAATGATGAAAGATATAAATGATGTGAAAAAATGAAAATAGGTCGCAGTGGTGTAATGGATATGGGGTCTGCCTAGCGACTGAGAGGTCATGGGTTTGATCACCACCGTGGAAGCATTCTTAAGATCTCCCCCTTAGACACCAAGTACTGGTTCTAGGCCCAGGCAATAGACTCGAGAGCGTTTATATAAGCCTTAGGCTTTCGATGTTATGGAGCTGAAATAAATAGGCTTAAACTAAAATTGAAAATAACTGAAACTTAGAATTATCTGTTTTAAAAAACAAATATTATATGCAGCATTTTAAATTTT
Organism: Dreissena polymorpha; assembly: GCF_020536995.1. Lineage (NCBI taxonomy): Eukaryota > Metazoa > Mollusca > Bivalvia > Myida > Dreissenidae > Dreissena > Dreissena polymorpha. The sequence continues at coordinate 26,149,559 of NC_068359.1, read as the reverse complement.
GAATTGAAATATTAATACAATAGCCTCCTTTCTTTAAAACTACAGGATTATAATAAATTTTATAACTGAATTGTTTACGTCTAATGACTCAAAAAATGGAAATGTTCCCATACATGAAACACAGTTTAACAACAGAAAAAAAAACAACGAAAGACGAAATCAGATTTCATGCAAAGTTATGGAAAATAGTAATTAAACAAGACATATACAGGGGAAATCTATTATCACAAAAGGGGAAGGATGGAAAGAACAACCAGTCTGGTGTCACTTTCTTTAAACCTGCTGAATCCAACAACTTGTTGTTTCTTAGTTAAGTGTTTATTATTAATTAGGTATTTCAACATATTTCATTTGTAAATGAGTTTTTCAAAAATATATCAAATTTCATAAGAAGGAGAAGCAAAACAGAGCATCAACCTGGTATTTTCCTTAAGATCTTTCCCGAGCTTAAATTATTTGAAAAAAAGAATGAATTTCAGGTGTTTTCCATGACTGATAAAACACATTTTAGAATATGCTGTATGTTATGTAGATTGATTATTTTAAAGGAACTTGTTCATAGTTTTCCAAAAATTACGATATACAAAAATCAAGATTAAAGATAAATCTACACTGGTTACAAGGAATAATGTCCAAAATATTGTTTTGTTTATGGAAATATTTTGTAATTACAACATATTGACAATAAATAAGACAACAGCGTTATATTCTGTGGATCGAAGTACACTTAACCCATTTATGCCTAGCGTCTAGAAAAAAGGCCTCGGCAAACAGCGTAGACCCAGATGAGACGCCGTATGATGCGGCGTCTGACATCAGGGTCTGCGCTGTTTGCTTAAAGGAATTTCTGTAAGATTTATGTTCCAAATATAGAAATAAATATACTAGACATCCCTAATTTTGGAAATACATTGATCCAATTTAGAAGGATGGGAGTCAACTAGGCATAAATGGGTTAACTTGATTAACGAAGATCATATTGACCCGCACATTGATTTTGCAGGTCCTGCAATCATCTTTTGTTTCCTGTCTATACAACCAAGAGAGTCTGCGGCAAAATTATTAATCATAATTGTTTGCCATGCTGTTCATTGAAACAGGGAATACATTTCTTAATTAAAAAACCTGAATGACATGTACATGTAGTTGAAGAATATAAGATTTTGCCTCCAAAGGCCCTGGGTTTGATTACTGCTGAAAGCAAACATTTTTATTTACTGTTTTTCTTGTTATTACATTTTGTTTCATTATTTCTGATAATTGCAATGATTTTATTTTTGTAAGTTATAACAGTTGAAGATATTTTCCTAATTTTAATTCTCAATTAATAAGAGTAAATGATATTATCACAAATGGTAACTAAAAAAGCAATTTTTTTTTTTTCTCATTTTAACCATTTGTTTTTATTGAATATGAGGCCAGAACAGGAATTTTTTAAGTGAATCATAATGTCCTAACAGCAAAAAATGACATAATTTTAAAAATGTTGAGCCTGGCATTTTTACCATTGAAAGGCATTGTGGCTGAATTTCCAAATCCTGTGCCGAACTTTCGAAATTGCTGAACTACTACTACTGCTGCTGCTGCTGCTACTACTACTACTACTACTACTACTGCTGTGCTGCTACCACTACTACTACTACTACTACTGCTGCTTTGCTGCTGCTGCTACTGCTGCTGCTGCTGCTGCTGCTGCTACTACTACTACTACTACTGCTGCTGCTGCTGCTTACTATTACTACTACTACTGCTGCTGCTGCTGCTACTACTACTTCTTCTACTGCTGCTGCTGCTGCTGCTTCTGCTGCTGCTGCTGCTGCTACTACTACTACTACTACTACTACTACTACTACTACTACTACTACTACTACTACTACTACTACCACTACTACTACTACTACTACTACTACTACTTCTACTACAACCACTACTACTACTACTACTACTACTTCTACTACTACTAGGACTACTACTACTACTTCTACGACTACTACTACTACTACTACCACAACTACTACTACTGCTACTACCACTACTACTACTACTGCTACTACTACTACTTCTACTACTACTTCTACTAACTACTACTACTACTACTACTACTACTACTACTACTACTACTACTACTACTACTACTACTACTACTACTACTACTACTGCTCCTTCTACTACTACTGCTACTACTACTACTAACCACTACTACTACGACAACTGTTACTTCTACTACTACTACTACTACTATACTACTACTACGTACTACTACTACTAACTACTACTACTACTATACTACTATTACTACTACTACTACTACTACTACTTCTACTACTGCTACTACTACTACTACTACTACTACTTACTACTACTACTACTTCTACTACTACTACTTCTACTACTACTACTACTACTACTTCTACTGCTACTACTACTACTACTACTACTACTACTACTACTACTACTACTACTACTACTACTACTACTGCTACTGCTACTACTACTTGCTACTACTGCTACTACTACTACTACTACTACTTTCTACTACTATTACTTTTTTTACTACTGTTACTACTACTATACAACTTTACTCAAATAATGTAATTCTTAAATATTATAATTTATTGTTTATTATTTATGGTTTGAAAATTAAATACAAGTTTACAACAATTCATTCAATATTTTCTCTGTAGTATGTGAAATTGACATTTTCTACAGACAAAATGACTAAAGAAATTATTATACTTACTAGCCATTGTTTTATTTTGATACCAATCGCTGGAATTTCACTTTCATAAATCGAGAATGACAACTTTTGTCTACACTCATTAAAATCCAAAACTGTTGTCTGACTTTCTGTCTTTTAAAGTTTGTTGCTGCTGTTGTTGTTGTTGTTGTTGTTATCAACACTAAAAGTCAGAAAGAAACATCTCTGACATATTTCTGTTTTGACATTTAAAGTCTGAAAGCTTATTACTGTTTTCATTAAATCTGCAAAGGGTTTTTTTTTTAAATCAAAGCACTTTATTTATTGACTTAAGCCAATTACAATTTTAATTATAAAAACAAATTAAATCAGTTTTCATGTTTTATCAAAAAATTATCAATAAATTAAAATTGTATGGGAAAAATCCACAAAGTAATAAAACTGACAAATATTGTGTTGTGTTATCTATTCAAAATTGATACAAATCCAATGTGTACCAGTACATGTATATCGAATATATCAATTAAATTATAAATATTGTACTTCATTTGTTATCAATCCTTATTTATTCCTCAATATTTTGAAATGTTTTTAATTAACCATGACGCTAACATGCGGTTTATAGATCCACAATTAAAATAGCCAGTTGCTTTCAGAATATCAGAATAAAACTGAATGTTGGTCTTTAAGGTTTACAGACAGTAGATCTATATCTCTGATATTGAACAGGCTTTCAATTTGTGGAGTGGTTAATACCGGTATAGAAGCTGATCATACGATTTTAAAGGGACTATTTAGGCACAGGCAATTAGCTAAATAAAAAAATTCTTGGCAGCAATTTCAAAAGAAAAAGAAAATACATTGCATACACAATCAACTCATGATAATTATTAGAACAAATATTACAAATAAATCTCATACTCAGTTCTTCATTGTTTATTAACTGATACACAACAGTTTGGTGTAAAGATACATAGTAATGCAACCTCCTCAGATAGATACATAGGAATTTTGTATCTCTATATCTGAATTACAAAAGTAGGTTATTGGTCAATAGACAACACTAAATGCCATATAGTTTGATTCTGTCATGATCTGACAAATGTTTGTACATTAAACATTAACTAAATTTTACTACTAAATTTTAAATCATAATCAAATTAAAACTTGGCTTAATTCATGTGCTTAAAGTGTCATTGCAAGATAAACCTGTGCAGTCCACACAGGCTAATCAAGGACAACACTTTCTGCTTTTATGGGATTTTTTTCTTAAAAGAAGGTCTCTTTTAAACAAAATCCAGTCTATGTGTAAGTGTCGTCCATGCTAAGCCTGTGTTAATCTGGAAGGACACTTTATGTCCATTTTTTTTATGCACATGCACTATGCACATGCATTATGCACATGCATTATGCACATGCATACGCACATGTATTACGCACTTGCACTACAAACATGCATTACGCACATGCATTACGCACATGCATTACACACTTGCACTACAAACATGCATTACGCACATGCATTACGCACATTATTACGCACTTGCACTACAAACATGCATTACGCACATGCATTACGCACATGCATTACGCACATGCATTACACACTTGCACTACAAACATGCATTACGCACATGCACTACGCACATGCACAACACACATGCTTTGCACATGCATTATGCACATGCATTACGCACATGCATTACGCACATGCATTACGCACTTGCACTACGCACATGCATTACGCACATGCATTACGCACATGCATTACGCACATGCATTACGCACATGCATTACGCACTGCATTACGCACTTGCACTAAACATGCATTACGCACATGCATTACGCACATGCATTACGCACATGCATTACGCACATGCATTACGCACATGCATTACGCACTTGCACTACAAACAAGCATTACGCACATGCATTATGCACATGCATTACGCACATGCATTATGCACATGCATTACATCATGCATTACACACATGCATTACGCACATGCATTACGCACTTGCACTACAAACATGCATTACGCACATGCATTATGCACTTGCACTACGCACATGCATTACGCACTTGCACTACGCACATGCATTTAGTCCAGTTTTCCCAGAACAAGGCTGAATTAACAACATTTACATAGCATATTCAGTATCAAAACAAATGTCAAGGTCACCGTGGCGTAGTGGATATGGTGTCTGCCTAGCGACTTGGAGTACATGTGTTGGATCACCACTGTTGGAGCGTTCTTAAGATCTCCCTCAAAAACACCAAGTACTTGTTCTAATCCCAAGAAACGGACTCAAGAGCGTTTCAAATAAGCCTTGGGCTTTTCTTAGGCTTTTGATGCAATCGAGCTTAAATTAAAAGGTGTAAACTAAAACAAATGTGGACTTGAGTATTTTAACCACTGAAAAGGTAATTCAGACTCCTGGTTTTCAAATCCTATTAAAATCCCTGATTAGTATCTGACGAGACCATATTATTTAATTAGGGATAACTTTATTGAAATGTCTGTTTATCTTAGTGTCTCAACAGGTCAATTTACAGGCCATTTATAAGATATGGAAAATGGGTTAAAATTATACTATTTACATACTCTTCAAGGCTTTAATAATTTTGATAAGAACGTCTTTGTAGCCAAGCGATAGGCTAAAATACAAACTTTTTGTGTTATTCTTTATTAAAAATAAATAAAAAAGACTTTTCAGAAATATAGGTCAAGTAGGAAATGTTTAACGAAGATTACCTATATGAACGAATGTCTATTTTCAAAACGTCTAAATGATAGAAGATAATCCGTTTTAAGAAGTACATATTTTCATATGTCGAAGAAAAGTATGAAATATGTGGTGGGACAATTATAAAAAAAATCTCCAACAATACCGAAACATGTAATGCGCTCATTAAATTACACACATGCTCATAAACATTCAACAATCATTATAGTGTATGTATATAATTTTAAATGTTTTGATTGAATGTCTCGATACACACCCATGTCATACCCCCGTCACACCGGATTGGAGTCGTTGCTACTCCTATAAATATGAGGTCGACTAGAGTCGTTGCGTCAACCAAAGCAGTAAGTTTTGAAATCGCTGATAGTTGTAGTAAAAACACCAATGTTTTTTATTTCTATTTCTCGTGCTGAAGTCCTTGACATCCCTCTGCGTCTTCCACGATGTCTATCTGAGGGGCCTTTACTATCATAAGTCCGAACGTTTTTTACTGCCTTTATATTGCTACATGCTGACATGCACACCGCGTCATAGCGTCTACGCTAAGTTTCTTAGAGAGAATTCTACAAATCTACAGTAACCTTGGAGTGTGCACCACAACTGCAATAATACCAAGAATGCGACAAGGTCGTAATTAAAACCCATATACATTTAGTGAACGAAGTATAATCATCACAGAATATCTCGGAGACTATACCCCAATGATCTTCGATCCAAGGGCAACTCTTGTACAACTTTACTACGACCCTCTCCCTTTCCCCGCATTTCTCTTGTGTTGATTCTACGTTTATGGTGTGTTCAAAGCGATCTGACGGCGCGCCAGCAATGACGTTGTAAAGACGCCAAACCTTGAAATTTACTTAGAAAAGGTATAAAGTGGTCACCGTAGGGTCGTCACATTTTTTTGGGCAAATTGCGGTGGTTAAAACCTTTAAGTAATATATATCATATGGATGAACATTATATTACACTACTATATGAAATTATATGGATACTTGAACACCACTATAGCACATGGATGGCATACTACTTTTACACCTGTATTATAGTTAAACGCAAATAACCAAACACAAATCAAAATGTTCTGTATTTATTTGTAATAAATGCGGAGAATGTATACGGTAAGTATATACATCACCATCTTTAATTGTGTTTATTTGTCTTTGATCTGGATCTAATTCGGTGCGTGGAGGCTGTAACAACACTGAAAAAACACAATACACACAATGGGTAATACAGTTTTTAGCATAGGTGCTTGCACCTATGCTTAAGGTATATACCACATTTTGAAAATCCACATCGGTCGGTTACCATTTATGAAGCCTTACCTGATCAAAAATCAGACGAAATATCTATTTAATTTAGCATATGGTAATTCTTACAATTTTTGGGGGGAAACGTTTTTCTAACGTTTTCTTCCAAGAATATTGCTGACACCGTTTTTAG